>NC_136513.1:14407500-14785000 GCF_053919585.1 Euprymna scolopes | reverse complement strand
AATCCGCCAGTTAGTATAAGAGTCAGCCCGAGGCAAAATCATAAAACATTGTATTTTATACATATTAACTCACACACTAGGTTTTTAATGAGGTATTGACCAATGGCAGATACACAACTTGAAGAAATGGAATAAGAACGACAAGGCTCGCCCAATCTTATTTTTGTTGGAACATTTTGTTTGATGCAAGTTTGCAAATTTAAGGAGGTTCGACTTACATAGTCAGCAGCACACTGAAAATTAAATACATGAACTACATTACCTTTGTGTGATGTAAGGTAAACCATCCTAAAGATATAGGGGGACTTAAGGCATTATACCAAAGAACACACGCAGACTAACGCAGGGGATGCAATTTGACACAGATTTAAAGATTCGTCTACCAAACCACTGGCCGGTCTTTTGTAAATAGACATCAGAAGATTTTTAAGGAATTTGGATTAGAGATAACAATTGACAGTTATTACAAGATAGCTTACTTTCTAGACGTTACCCTCAAATTAAACGATAGCACATACGAACCATATCACAAACAAAACAATAAAATATTCTATATAGATTACCGATCGAACCATCCGAAATGCATAAAGAAGGCGTTCCTCCCCTTTCTAAGAATGGGTGTCTGTTTAATGATAAAAAGGAATACTACAATGACGCTCTTATAAGATCGGAATACAACGGAAATTTGAATATAATAGGACCAATAATAGTAGAAACAACACACCTATCTGTACAATCTCGTATAACATGACACTGGGAGCAAGAAAAAACAAAGATCAATAAGAGAAACGTTGAAAGTGATCAAAAGAATAGGAACGGTGGGGGTAATAATAACAGTAGAACAGGTAAAGGTGTGGTGGATGCCATTAATAAGAGAAATAGACGCAAGAGGCAGGTTTGGTTCAATCCACAATTTAGCGAGCATATAAAAATAATATACCTAGGGATTTCTATAGAATAATAAACACGCCCCCCCCACCGGAGAATAAATATAACGGTGAGCATTATTTGTATTCAATTGTAGCAGTATTGATGGTGGAATAAGTGATCCCATCTTCAAATTAATAAAACAACTTAACAACAAACTAGCAATTATTATTAAAAACTTAAATTAGCAATTTGGGGACAGGAAATTAATTTAATGTATTTTGTCTTCTGACACCTGGAATTTGTAGAAGCCATGCTGGTTTTTTATTTACTTACTTTACGCTTTGTTCTAAATTTTTTTGCCCATGAATGCAGGGGTATAATCTTCTCATCGGGGTGAAACATATTTGAAGCTATTGGGTTGTTCTGCTGTCAGAATAATAATTAGAGTATATATACCATTTTGTTTCGATACCCAAGAATATAACACACGAATTATAGTTCTGGTTTTGATGACATGAGCAATCTAAATTAATAACAGATGTGGGTTAAACCCATGCGTAAAAAACAGTGTTTAAGATTAAAAACATAATTTATATCTTTAATTTGTTAAATAATTCATCGTAGCACGATCTGGATCTGTTTGATTAAAATAATTCATAAATCCTAGACGCTTTCTAGTAATAAGTAGGCCGAAAACACCAAACAACCTGAATTATCTCCCTTTAGCTGTCATGGCCAATAATATTGACTTCTTTTACAACAGAATAACCTATTAGTAATTAAAAACATAATTGGTTTATCTCCCTTCGTTATTGTTATTAGTAACACTAGAAAAACACATTTAATTAGAATAATAATGGATTTTAAAACCTTCAATAATGATAAATAGATTAGACTCCTTTACTCCAAATGTTGTATAAGGATAAATGTATATATACATATATATATATATATATATATATATATATATATATATATATATATATATATGTATATATATATATAATGCGTTTTTTTTTTCTTTATTGTCATATTCAATAAAACATTAAACCTAAAGTGGTCTTACATCTAAGTACTAAAACATTTGAAAATGTGTAAACATTACTGGCCACTGATACGATACAAAATTTAACTGTAACGTTTATGAAAGATTGGTACGACCATATTATAAATGTAGAAATACAAATTTTAAAAATCTTTTTAACAAATTAATTATGTAAAATAAATAAATAGTGAAATCTAATTAAGGCACTAAACGAATGGGATATATAACCTTTTTTATAAATAGCTAAGGGGTTTATTTTGGAAATTTCTTATGATTTTGTTTTTTTATAAGGATACGAATATTAGGTGATATATTAATATTTATAGTATCGTGCGATACGCGACTAACTTTGCTAGTATATATATATATATATATATATATATATATATATATATATATATATATAATGAAAATTACAATTGAATTTACCAAAATGATCAAAGATGGAAAAATTAAAGTTAATTATAAATATTAAAGAATTAATACTTTTAAAATTATCTCAGCCAGATATAAAAGCTCGATAAAACTAAATAGGAAATAGAGCTAATAATATGAGCAAACAGTTAATAAAATATGTTAAAAACACTTTGAAATGAGTTAAAAACATATTTAATCTGAAAAGGAAACACTAGATAAATGGAGAGTCCTTAATCCGCGGAGTTTCGAAGAAATACACTCCTTCTCATCAGAGGGTAAGAATTAGCAAAATGCGGGATCGGATTTTGCATGCAGAAGTATTTGATGAAACAACAAGTCAAAGATCTTACTTGAAAACAAAATAATTTCAGCAAAGGGAGTATGGTAAAAAAAACGAGATTACACATGAATGGATAGTCTGGTGGGAGATAAAAAATCCAGTGACGGTAAAATCCAAATGTAAAACTTCAAGAAAGTTAAAAGAATTTCCAATTGTACAAGTAAAATCCAAAGACATCTCGTAATTGGAAAAAGATGGTCCATAATAATCCAAAGGCAGAAATCTATGGAATAATTCACAAACATGTTTACAAGGAAAAAAATATTAATAAAAGAAAAATAAGATGTGATTTTCACTCTACTTCCGATACATAACCATGAATAAAAAAGATCTAGGAAGAAAAGGAGAGAGAGAAAAAATTATAAAGTTAAATATAAAATAAAATAAAATAAAGAGAAACAAAAGTCAAAACGACCCAGACAGGAAACGTTAAATTCGCGAAAATATATATAGGGCAAAATAATATAGGTCAACTGAAATTTACAGGTTATCACTTAAAAAATGTCAGCAAGAGCTACTAAACGACACTTAGAACAAAATAAAAATTAAAAAAGGAGAATAAAAATAAATAAATAAATAGAAAATAAAGAATAAATAAATAAAAAAATAAAAAAGATAATATAATAAAAAATACATAATATATAAAAAATAATATAAAATAAAATAAAAAAAGAATAACGATAAAAAATAAAAATTATTTAAGGGGAGAAGATAGCCGGTATATGCAATTTCAGGAAAAAAGTAAGTAAATTCATATAGTAAAATTTAAGTAAATATACATACATGATATGAAAGTGTGGGTAGATTGATATATTAGATAGATAGGAAAGGTTAAAGAATACAGCAGAAAATGCAGATAAAAAGCCTGCCAACTAAAGAAGAAATAAATAATTAAAATAAAGGATTATTAAATTATAAAGTATTAAGAAAGTATGTCGAAAAACAAAAAAGTTAAAGAAAAAATATTTTATATCTATATAAAAGGTAAAAGTAATAACTATGTAATTTAAAAATTGCCATAATTAAATTTGGACTTATCTTTACAGAAAGAGATCAGTTGATTTTTATATTTATAATATTGTTACTTTGAGGGGAAGTAATTATGGTTATAACTTCGGTTGTACAGAGGCGACATGACTCAGAGCCTGGAGTATAAGACTTGACTTTTTTTATAATAGTCCATTTGATTGAGAAAGGAGTATTGTTAGAGTTAAGTTTTTTTTAAATTAAAGTGGGTAGAGCAGTTCCTTGGTTATTATTAAAATTATGGTTGTTAAAAGAGGAAATGTGGTTTGATATTCTTTTCTTAATTTATGTTGAACTAGCGCCGATATATGTATGTACTTTATTAAAAGCTCGAAGTCTTGTATAAATATTCATTTGCTGATTTGTATTAGTTAAACAGTTTGAATTTTGTTCATAGTGTTAAACAAATGGTGGGACAATGTCTTTATGAGGACTATTTTGGAGGGGATAATGAGTGTTGGTAGTGTTAGGATGGCTGTTAGGAGAAATATTGTTATTCTTATTAATATTATTATTATTATTATTATTATTATTATTATTATTATCATCATTATTACTAGTTGTATGATTGTAAATGGAAGGGTTGCTCGAATGGTGTATTGGATTATTAACTATATCAGATGGAGGATGGGAAGAACAATAAATTGAAGACGAAATATTAGTGCCTGTTATGGGAGGATTGCGTGGGAGCTCAGTAACAGTGCAAGAATATATAACATCTTTATGGATACAATCATTATTGAGTGGGCAAAGGTGTTTGTTATTACAATTACAGTTAGTTTTGGGTTTAATTGGGAAAGGGATTTTTTGGGCTGATTTAAATTTTTGGTTATTAGATGTTAAGATTATTTGTGCTACATTAGGCGTTGTTGAATAAGAAATACGGATTGAATTTTTACTGAAAATAGGACTATATCTGTGTGGGTATTTGAAAGAGTTTTGTGCAATGTTGAAGAATTCCTTAGGTATATTAGTTTTTACGTTTAGGCTAAATGGAGGATTAAACCAAATATGTTTTCTTTCTCCTGATGCGACTAGGTGGGTTAGAGGCATTGCGATTAGTATTTTGGTTTAGATTATAAATGTAGACTGGTTCATTGTTATTGGTAGCGGCAGATCTTGTTATTTGAACTGGTTTCTTACGAGTCATATTGTTTGTGATTACAGATTTAAGGCAGCCTGAAGGAGGAGCATAATTTGTGTATTTAATCTTTTCCTCGTATGCTGAGTTCCATAAAGCATTCTTTAAGAAAGTACCATTTGGATTAAAAGTTTTTTATCAGCAGAAAGAAAGAAATATATATATATATATATATATATATATATATATATATATATATATATATTAAATTTAGTGAGTCAATGAATTTCAAAAAAAAAAAAAATTAAAGTAAAGGTTTGAGTTTCATATCAAAGAATTTTTATTATTCTAAGCAAGACAAAGAATAATTTAGAATTTTGATCTCCTTGACCTATAGTATTTCGATTTCCCATTCCACATTCATTGCCACCTAAAATTTATGCTTCTATCCAAGAAATGAAGGATTACACTTTATGGAAACATCAGTTTAATACGCAAGATTGTTGATTCCTTGAAGCTTTCGAAAATACCGTTGGAAGAGTTATAAATGATTTGAAGAATACCGGTAAAATTCTGCCAGCTAAGAAAAAATATCGAAGAGTGGTGTTGTTTAGAAAAAGGACACTTATTCCATTTGCGTTTTGTCCGCTTCTTTTCTTTTATTTTACGATTATTTTTTATTTCTCTGTCTCTTCTTAATTCTCCTTTCCTGCCGTTTTCTATATCCAGTATACAACTTGAGCTCCATAAGTGACCGGTCATATATTTTTTATGGATCTCTTAAATTTATCTAAAGAGAAATCATTTTGATATGCGTATGTGTATATGTGTATATATGTATGTGTATATGCCTATGTGTGTATGTATATATATGTATGTATATATACATATATATATATATATATATATATATATAGGTGTGTTTACCACACTTCTAATCCTTAATTATTACCTCCTCTCCTAACAACTAGCACCCCACCCTAGGATTAATAATATAGACTTCTTATGATAAGGCTTCCAGCAGATTTAAAATACTTTCGCTAGAATAATAAACACTTTTATCCAGGAACATGCCCGACTCGGATATTTACTCAGCTATGCGGATTACCCAATATACAGCTCGGATTTATTACCACCCTGCTTTAAGGAATGTTCACCCTGGGTTTTTCTGCACAATTTGGATATACAATTTTCATGTCCTTTTCTCCAAATTCTCTTGCAAGATGACTTCTTATTAATCATTTATTTTTACTTTGACTTTCCATGTCTCACTTACTTTAGCAAATAATGTACATATTTTATAAATATGTTCTAATGTTTTCTCCTCTAATAAGATGGTAGACCTCCAAACTCTATGGATTAAGGAGATTGCATTTCTAAAGTATTCAGTGTCTTGCTTAGAATAATAAAAGTAGTTAATATTAAACTCAAACATTTCATTTCAAAAAGTTTTTTTTTAATTCATTGAATCACTAGAGTTAATTTGTTTGGTCTATCTTGCATATCGAGCAATTTTTATAATGCTTATAGAATATTACTGCCAGTAATATTTTGTAAATCTTATAATACCAACTGATTGTTAAATGAAATTATTCTGAAGTATATATATATATATATATATATATATATATATTGAATCGAAAATAGATCAGAGAATTTGACGTTGCTATGGAGAACTGGATACAGAAGAGATTATTGTGATTTGGTAAGTCAGTAGATGTGATATAAACTAACAAATAACATTGGCGCAGAAAATAATAGCCTTCATGAACCCGATTGGCTTGTAGGTGTAAAACATTCCAACGGCTTAAAAAACATAAAACAGTAATCCATAAAAAATGCGGAGAAAATCTATTAAAAGCGGATATAATAAAACGTTGTTACAGTCTACTAGTTAAGTATACCACTAGACTTAAAACAGACTTAAAAAATATATGATATCAAGAACACAGATACCAAGAACCCAATTAATTGAACCCCGGTTATAAATCACCCTAAATCCATGTTAATGCATATCTGCAAATCAATCCGCAAAGTAATTACAGGCAACTCTTTCCAAGTTAAGGATGTTAGCTACTATATAAATTGTTATAAGAAATCTATGAAATAAATTAGAAAGAAAACCGCAACCCGAACAAGTTCAATCAAGGTCCTATACAAACAAATCTGAAAAAGTACAAAAAGAAATATTATATAGTTGATTTTACCTTATAATCTGAATGTGAAAACTAAGTTAGGAAAAAATATCTAAGTCCCGTAAGGCTTCATTTTAAAACTAATAATTTATGACATCAAATTTCCGTCGGAATAGATTTGATAGATAATATAGGTAAATAATTATTCCCATTAAAAATACGGCATTTTGAGGAAGAATCTGGCACAAGGTCAATAGCTAGAGGTGAGAGGACAATAATAACAAATAAATGTTAACTAAGCTAAACCTCAACGTGAAACATCTTCAGAAAAAAACTCGAATAAACTTAGAACCCCATCTTCCAGCGTGGACCTCTACTACCATGTCACCTCCTCCAACATCATTGTTCTACCACCCAACCTTCCAGAAGTTGAAACCCAATTACAGGAGAGGAAACTATACATATTCTTTCAAAGCGAAACTTGAATAGGGCCGACCACTTCCCTAGATGAGTTCATAATAAACGGGTACTCCAGCTCAGGTGAAGTGGAGAGAAAAAGGGTACTCTAACGTAACATCTAACTCTGACCTCCAAGATCGCAATGGCCATGTAATATGTGCCTACATTAAAGATGGCTTCCAATGTGGCAGGGATATCTATAGAGCAGATCCTAATTTACCTAATATTTGCGCTTCCGAGTTGCACGTGCTTACACCACTGCATTTATATTTGCCCTCTATCGGCCCCATAACCGCGGAGTTACTATCTTTAATAGCATATCTGAGAAAATAGACCACATCCTGTCTGCACACCCCTCGGCTAACATCCACGTTTGTGGTGACTTCAACGTCCAGAACGTGGAATGGCTGACCCACTCAAATAAGACGGACGATAATAGGAGGTTCTGTCATCAATTTGCCATTGCTTATGAGTTAACTCAGGTTGTTCGCGTTTGCCCAATTCTACAGGTCAATATACAAGGTCCTAGACCTTTTTCTCTCCACTTCACCTGAGCTATGTTCATGCTCCGCCTTTTCTCCTCTAGGATCCTCCGATCACTCCGTCGTATCAGTTAAGATAAAAATAAAATGTAATATGTCCGCAGACGTACTCCTCCACCGTACTGTATACCGATAATCCATGGCTGACTGGGATAGCTTCCGTACATTTATATCTGATTTGCCTCTGCATTCCATGTTTATAAAGGGTGTATCCTCTATAGTATCAGACCTGACAGAATGGTTAATTGTAGACATAGAACGAATTTTACCATCTAAAAACTTCCAACAAATATCTTCCAGCAAGCCATGGTTCTCTCCAGAATGTGCTGCTGCCATCGCGCACAGAAATCACTTTTTCCATAACTACCAACGTAATAGATGCACTGAGACTAAAGCTGCTTTCAGGAACAGCAGCAACCACTGTAAAAGAGTAAGAAAAAATGCAAGAGAGCTATATGTCCAGTCTTTTAAATCCAAATCAGCGGGTTGGTCCCCACCAGCTTTGGCAAATAACAAATAGAATCTTGAACAGAAGTGTGCGTTCTATCCCAACCATTATCAATGGGTAGAGGTCATCTCGTCAGCTTCAGAAAAGACCGAACTATTTGTCAAAAACTTTGCAGCTAATTCTACCCCATGCGACGAAGGCCATCCACACCCCATATTTCCTCATCTAACACAGAACACTCTAGGTAACATACACATATGTTCGCATGGGGTTGCCAAGCTAATCAAGAACCTTGTTTCCAGTAATGCAACTGGCCCTGACGGTATCCCAATTATAGTGTTAAAACGCTTCAACCAGAACTTGCTCCCATACTTACGAAACTGTTTAAACGTTGCCTTAAGGAGAAGTGCTTTCCGACTCTCTGGAACACCTCATCAGTATGCCCTCCATTTAAAAACTCAGGTGATAAGTCATCTCCCTCTCAGTACAGACCAATACGTCTTCTGTGTGCCATGAGTAAGTTGGTGGAATCCATATTAAATAGAGAAATAGTGAACCTCCTCAGCAGAAAAAAAAACTTTCTTAGTGACACGCAATATGGTTTCCGTTCTGCAAGCTGCATATTTGCTAACGGTTATATCTCATAGGATTAGTGAATCTCTGGAAAAAGGCGGCCTTTCTAGGACAATTGCTATTGACATATCAAAGGCCTTCGACAAGGTATGGCATAAAGACCTACTTCACAAGATTTCCAGCTACGGCATAACTGGAAATGTCCTCGCTATCGTTAAATCATTTCTCTCTGATAGGCTCATAAGAGTAGTGGTTGATGGAAAAAAATTCAGAGGCCTGCAGTATTAATGCTGGAGTCCCTCAAGTGTCCATCATGAACCCAAATCTCTTCCTCGTGTACATCAATGATATCTATAAACACTTACTTCAATTATTCGTTGACATCTATTCTGGTGACACGACCATCTACGACAACACATTAAAGGCTGTAAATGACAATGCTTTCTCTGATTCTCTCTCCTCTGATCTCGAGCGCGTGGTTCAGTGGGGGAAGGCGTCGCTGCTACATTTAATGCATCTAAAACGACACTTCTATCTTTACATCCAAAACGATCTGATCTCCATCAGGCATCAATTAAAATGGATGGCTCTCTCCTAGGAGAACCCCCATGTTTTGACAAGCTTCTGGGCTTGACCTTTACTTCTGATCTGAAATGGAACAGGAACATCATGTCTGTTGCCAAGGTCGCTGGAAAGATGGTGGGGTCCTTCTACCGCTCCAGAAGATATTTCACTACTGGTGCAATTCTCTATGTATATAAAAGCCAAGTACGTCCACGGATGGAATACTGTTGCCATATCTGGGCAGAAGCTTCTAAAAACAGCCTATCCTGCCTTGGCAGAGTACAAAACAGACTTCGTACCTTTTTCGCTTGCCTGTCGCCTCTCTCCCACAGAAGAGACGTTGCAAGCGTATATTTGTTTTATCGTAATTTCCATGGCAGGTGCTCGTCTGAACTCCAATCTCTGTTCCCCCTTGCTAATCTTTTACGAAAAACACCCGTCTAGCTGAATCGACTGTCAACAACTTTCCCCACTCTTTATCTATGCCTAAATCAAAACGTAGATTCCATGAACAAAGCTTTTTTCTTAGAACTGCACACCTGTGGAACTCTGTTCCGTCTGCCTGCTTCCCACCTGACTACAACCTAGATGTTTTCAAGTCCAACGTAAACAAATCTCTGATGAACCGCCACTTTAAGTAGACACTTTATTAAATCTCCACACTAACGTACTGTACTTACAATAACCCTTATGCCTGAGTGTCTTCCGGGCCTTGTTAAGTGGTGACCGCCTTGTAAAAAGAAATACCCTCGTTTGTCCTTACTTTAATTCTACCCTTTCTACAATAGCTCATTCGTACTGTGCATCCAAAAAAGTATACAACTTCATCTGTCACCCGAAAGCAACATTCCATAATTAACCTACTTTAAACACGTTTAAAAATATGCAACGAATGCGTATGTGCATAACAAATTATTTACATGATAAAAACGTATATAAAATGTTAGGAAAAATCCTATTAGTAAAATGCGACAGGGGCGCAGATTTGCCAGTCGAAATGAGGATGCGAGCCCGATCATTTTATGATAAACCTCTCTTACGAAAACCGTCAAGGGAAGCCTCTTTGGGGAAATGCAAGCTATCTATGCGATATGTCGTGAGGAAAATGCGATAAAACCATGGGACACACTAACAAGGTTACCTAGGTTATGAAATCAAATGCTTAAAGACTAGTCCTAACTGTAGCCTTACTTTTAATCTGCTCCTCACTTATAACGTCTCAAAGCTAGTGTTTTTTTCTGTCTTTCAAACTTATTATAGTTAAGGGGCGTCACAATCTTGCTCGATTCACTCGACAAACACCCGCAACATGCACCCATATTTCAGGTAAGTCAGACGAAGGGAATCTTTCGTCGTGCCCTTTAAATGCTAACGGGATGCCTGTATAAGGTTGCAAGGAGCGAAGTTCTTTGTTCCGTAGATCATTTAACACGCCCGTTCCAAATCACACCTCTCATAACTGCTGACAAGGTGAAAACATTACTTTTTCCAAGGCCATGGGTTGTCGATGCGACAATAAACGAAGGTGTGGCATAAAGTCTATATCACATCGACACACAGTTTACATATATAGGCTAAATAGACAAGCTAGCTGTGTGTAGTCTCCTATCGGCCCAGAGAGCATCGCGAACTCCTAGCCAGGCCAGAGATGCCTCATCGTTAGTAAGACACCCGACAATTAGGAAAGTTACCTTTGGATTATCTCTGAAGTAATCCTCCTAAGACGTCTCTTGGGGGAGGAGTGGGGATGTTTTACGGAAAACTGAACCCCCAGATGCTGCCAAACTCTTGATTTTTGGTCCATTGTATTTCTGTCAAGGCGGGATGCAATTCGAGACAATGTTAACAAACTCAATACAACTCCAGCATGGTGACCAACTTTCTGCTAAAATTGTCAGCTTTTCTATTTCCTTCGAAAGAGAAGGTTATTTGGGTGAAATGCTTCCTTCTTATAAAGATGTTGAAATACTTTATGCCATAAAACTTGTAAAATTGTACTGAAAAAATATCTTCGGTTTTTTTAAAAGGAATGCTCTGATATGTTTTCCGTTGTCGTCGCGTGGTGTCTGAAAATCTGAGTGAGTATATCTGCGTTTCCCATTTATTCCAAGCACAAGCGGTAATCTTTGTTATAATCTCTTTTTAATTACAACGTACTCCTCTATTAGATGTAATAGGGCGGTTTAAGTGTAATAGTCGTAATATTTTCCAACAAGAGGCGGTCGATTCTATAAAAAGTGCAATCAATCCGGATTTAAAATGGAGGCTACAGATAGTTGACGTTTGAACAGACTTCACTAGAGTGGTATCATGGATTAAATTCGACGTGTCTTGTGATAAGCAGAGAAAAACAAAAATGAAACAGCGGAGATGCGTATTGAGCGTCGAGTTGGATCTCTGGGAGACTTGATCAGAGAATTCAAACGTCACTGTAATCTTAATTCCATCACTGAAAAAAATAAAGCCGAGGGAAGGCTAACCAGAGTGAAGAAAGCCTGAGTAAGAAAAGTGAAAAACAGGGACGCGGTGTGTTGTGCAGTAGAACATAGTAAATCTGCATAGGATGAATCAATTTGGAAAGGAACAGAAAAGTTAATCCGCACATCACAATGCAAGCGGTAGTGCAACAATGTAGGGAATGTTAATCAATTAACGCTACACCGGTTAGACAGGTAAAAGGGAAATTGCATGCTGGAGAAAATTGGCGGCTATTAGATATTAATATCAAATATTATAGACATCTCCCTATTTAATTTCGATTGACTGGTGGCCTGAGAGAGTAGCGGAATATGGCGGAAAACCAGAAAAATGGCAGAAAAAGTGAAGAGAGTGTTTGAGGATAGGATTTATGGAAAGTGGACCAGTGAAAGTGGATGTGTTAGTGCATAACGATATGTCTTTGCGCTCGAAAGTTTCAAGAGACTTATGTGCGAAGTAGTACGTTGGGCAATATTTTGGAGTAGCATACCGTCCAATAGTGTATAGTATTATTGAGAAGCACTATCGTTCTAAAAAAAGCTGTAAGAAGCCAACTGTCGCCCTAAGAAGCCTTATTTTAGTATAATATACTAGGCAAGTTTGGCAAGATAAAAAAATCAGTGCCACACTCACTTATTTTTACCTAAAATGGCTACATCCATTGGCTGTTACAGAAAGTGGAAATCACAGTTGGTTAAAAGATGAGAGTAAAACCCCCACAATTCACATTTCATAACTCGCTGGGAAAGAGATATTGTAACTGACACACTCTCTAAAAACAGTGGCAGGCATTGTCATATCATATTACATCTAAGACATACTGAGACTTTTCCCGCAAGCAGAATAGGAGGAGGTTGATTTTGTTCCTGGAGAAGAGCGTATACGACGTGTTGCACGGCGAACAGAATCGCTCGGCATAGATGGCGGACTATGAGCCCACTTATTGCTCTTAAGTTCATGAGGGCGTGTGATTAAAAAGTGGTACAAATCTGACCTTGTACAACGTGCACTCCGATCCACAAAATCAGGTAACGAAATTTTAGGGAAATATACAACTGAGATGCAGTCATTTTTTTTCAAATAAAACGCCTATGTGTCAGTGAGAGAGTGTGTGTCTCTTTGGCAAAAGTAAGTTTTGACATGTCTGCGTTGGGGTTTGATACCGAGAATTGCGGGAACTAAAAACATAATAGTTGGGAAGCCATTTTTGGACTTTAGTTCCCAGCTCCGAATAAATCTAACATATATAATTGCATTATTCTATTATTATCCAAATTATCGATCATTGGTTGTATTATTATATACACACACACATGTATATATATATATATATATATATATATATATATATATATATATTTGTAGTCATCGACATACAGGCCTGCGTCGTTGTATCACAATTCGTCAGTGCCGCTAGACTAGCATCTCTCCCAAGATAAGAATTGAACCTAGAACCGTCGTGTTGACAGTCCGCAGTTCTCCAACTCGGCCATAGAAGCGACGCCCGCATATAACTCGTCGGAATGTCTATTTAAATAGACATCCGCCACCACTTTTACAGTGATCAAACCGCCTTTTTGTAAACAAAGAAACAAACAATGGGCTTCGCATTTTTCAGCCAATAAAGTAACGGGTAAGATTATTTACGACAGTGCTCTACCCAAAGAGGAAGGGGGGCTTCAAATATATTTGTTGTCACCGACATATAGTCCTGTGTCGTTGTATCACAACTCATCAGTGCCGCTAGACTAGCATCTCTCCCAAGCAAAGGATTGGATCTAGAACCCTCGTATTTACAGTCGGTACTTCTCCCACTCGACCACAGAAGCGACGCCCGCCCGCAAATAACTCGTCGGAATATATATATATATATATATATATATATATATATATATATATATATATATATATATATATATATATATATATTAATAACAACATCCTTTTCAGGTTGTCTGTTTGTTCTTAGTAGCCTCATAAAATGTGATTTTTCATGTTTTCCTCTAGATGATGACGAAAATGTTCTATCTTTTGTTATCATACTTTGATTATTTTTATCCTGGCAATAGTTTACATGATATAAGTTTTATTTACCACTGCTTTGTAAAGGATATTCTTATAAGCTTACTGTAATAGAGTGATATTTTGGAGTAATAAGCCTTCAGAAAATCGTTAAGTATTTTATAACACGTAGTGTACAGAACTTTGCACGCTAATTGCAATTATATGGGGCAAAACCACGCAAAAGAAAAATAGAATAGAAAACACTTATCTGATGGAATTTTCGAGCAATCCAATATCAATCAGATGCACAGCACTACGTTATCGTGCTATGAAGCAGGAATACCGTTCTGAAAGTAGTTCTTTTTTAGGCCCAGGGGTATAAAGTCTACAGCGAGAAAAACATAACATCATCATGAGTGATCTGTATCTAATTAGATAAAACGTCAGTCTCATCTTACAAAACAGAAACGACAACTGCATGCAATCCTTTTTTTGTATTGTAAATTACACGAGAAACAATGAATGGAGTAATACATGAGGCAGTCTCCTCATACTAATAGCAATTTAGTGCTGTGAAAGATTTTAAATAAAAGCGAATGTCTTAGTTACAAACATTTTTTTTATTTAGACCCACAAATATTATTAAACACTATTGATGTTTTCATAGAGATCAAGTCAGGAAATAGCGCTGAAAGCGTTCATATAAACATTATAATTACCAGCAACTCACCATAGACGGTATTATTTACATCATCATCATCATTATTATATACGATAAGAAAATTCATATAAACCTCAATTGCTTCTCCATCATAATTAAGAGTTGTCTGCATTATAGTTTACGCGCATAACAATTGTATCACTCTTCTTGTACATAATCTGATGGCCATGTTAATATACATGTATGCCTCTGTATTTTTTGTGTAGTTACTTTTGGAGCATCATGATGAATCCATGCATTCAGAATTAGGATTAAGCCTACAATGACAATAAGAATTTCTCTGATCTCTATGAAGCTTCGCTCATTCTGCCACAATTAAGGGTTTTTTTTCTGTTAGTAGCATAAAATAACTGTAGGCATATATTAAGTTTATGCCTGCCTAAACATGAAAATGTATAGCAGCTATCAGGATTTGTATAATCATTTAATTTTAAATCATTTTAAAATCTAAAATCAGCATAGTTACACCAGAAAAGCTTTATTGTTATTTGGCGAACGATGGAACGTTGATGGTGATTCTGCATGGAAGACCTATAGTGAGCTGCTGATTGAACCATGACATCAAACAGCTTTTCATCAAGCACCTAACTAATACGAAGTAAATTCTCTTCGATTCAAACAGCTCGAATTGATATTAGATCGATCAGTTTTTTTTTCTAATTGAGTTAACATTAACTGACACACTGTGTATCAATGGTGGCTCAAAACTATAATAGTAAACATTATTCAGCTGCATCTGTTATCAAATTTTCTAGTAAAATGAAATTCTATACACCCGGTTTATGTTTACAAGCTTATCTGCTAATTTGAAGAGCACGGTTTCCTTTAATGGAATCTGCGTTGAGTTTTAATCATATTATTTCTATTATTATTATGTCAGTACACCAGTTATTTTTGTGTACTCGATTAGTGATAATTTTCATCAATTGTTTGTACATTCTAATTCAAACATCGCAATTATTATAAAATTAGGATATATATTTGTTTGTTGGAGTAGATATCTAGTACCTTTCAACACTTTATGTCGGCGGTCATGAATATGTCATATGAAATCAATGAAAACATTCTTGTAGTTGTTTCTCGCATTCTGACCGCAAAAACTACACCTCTTCACATATTTAATAAATGCGAATCCAATGTAACTAAATACTATTTATATTTCTTAATTTAGAATTAATTAAATACATTTTACTTTAAAATATATCATCAGAGTAAGGAAAATATTGAACTTGCATAATGTATCCGCTTAAGATGGGAACATTACTGATATTATACTGATTTCGGTTAGGAAATTAAGGCTACAATTAGATAAAATAACGATACATTAAATTACTTTTTAGGAGACCTTTCTGTACTGTCACAAAAAACGAACCCCAAATCAAGGCAAATTCAATATCGTGGGTTATGTTAATACATTAGCAACATTAAGTAACGAAAAAATTACATTTGAGGGACGGTAGATTCTTTTTTAGTGGGAAAACGACGCTGGGTCACGTCGCAAAAATTTTCTACAGAATGTTTGACTGCTTCGAATTCAAACTAAATTTGGAATTAGAAGCACACACTGTAAAAAGCAAAAAGGCTGCCTCCTCCAAAATAGCAAATCGGAGAAATCTCCTGTACGTATTATGTACACAAAAAAAAAAACAGTTAAAAAAGTGCCTTTTCAAAAAAAAAAAAAAAAAACAAGACACATGTTAATGTTTATACACGTTACTTTTATGGACAAATATCCTTAATATTACTTAAGACACTGAGGAAAAATTTCAAGTTAACTTTATTCCTTCATGCCTGTTCCAGATTCGATCTTGCCTACTTTGCTAATTGTTGTTGTTTTTTTTTTCGGCTATCGCACGGGCAGTCGCTGCTAATTTTATTGAATGATACGTTTCAATGATTTATTTTGAATATTTATTACTTTGGAGGATGGTTCCAGTGCTCAATATCCGGGGAATAGTTCTCCGCTTTGTATCTTTAATGGTGAACAAGTCATCACGTACTATTTTGAGGCGATTACATTTACATGTGTTTATCCGTTCGTGTATTTTTGGCATTGCTGTGGGGGTGTAAGTGTTGCTCACTATGAAAATGATTAGTATAACAGGTTTGTTCCAAACGGAACTTCACTCAAACCCAGGCCATGTCGGGTATCCATGCTAGTGTATATATATATATATATATATATATATATATATATATATATATATATATATATGTATATGTGTGTGTGTGTGTGTGTGTGTGCGATCACCATACACATACATAAAACTATGTATAGGAGATTATTAAGCCGGTAAAAAATAATATAGACGTTTTGGAAGGAGTGTTGCTAAAGAGGAAAATATGCCCCATCGTGCATAGCCATTGTAAGGAAAATATCTATATTTCACCTGTGCTCTGGTAGTAGTCATGGTTATAAACGGTCTCAGATGTTCGCTAATGGCCTGAAGTGTGCTTGTTTTGTTATAGAATAATATTGTTTATATTTCTATTTCTGATGTTCTGAAAAATAATTAGGTGCTATGTTTATGTATCTAATATTGTTATTGTATGTTTTTGAAAATAGGAGCATATATGTACTGGGTGAATTTGTCAGTTAGTGTGTTTGACGTTGGTAATTCGTAAGGTGAAATTTAACCTGCACTTGAGCTATACCAGTTGAGAGAGGAGCATGTGTTAAGATGTAGGTATATGGAAGGAGCGATTGCCTATTGTTTTTAATGCTTTGCCATATTTGACAGAATTGTGACATACTCTGTTTCCTAAGGATTCAGCGTCGCACTTTATCTGAGTGGATGTCAGAAAAGGGTATAGGTTTTTAGCTGTTATTTTGCACTAATTGGGTGGCTAATATATATGGTGTTATGGGTGTGCAATCATATTGTATTTATTGTAGTGTGTTTAGTCTGTTTAATGATGCTTAGTGTTATTTTTTAAGTCAAATAGAATAAGTATTCGTGTGGATGTGTTGTTCTTTTTAGGTCGTGAGTAGATTACATTTGAAAATTGAGATGCTCTGTTGATGGATTGTTTTTATTTTAATGGATAGATGCTATGAGAAAAGGTATTAGTTGAAATTAATTCGTGTATGTCATAATCGGATGTGATCGTACATACACTTTTAATGGGTAGACATTAATGTATATGATGATTTTAATTGCGATTAGGTGAGAGTTTCCAAATGTAGCAATTGTCTCCATCGCCTAGTTTAATGTATAATGATGTAGTGATATTATTGGTAGAAATGTTAACTAGAACGTCTAAAAGGGTGATAAGTGTCGTAAAGTGGTCAGTTGTAAAGTTTATACGGTTATGTCTGTTGTTGATGTATTGATAGAAGTCAATAAGTGTCTCCTCGCCGTGTGGCCTAATTGTAATGATGTAATCTATGTATATGTAATTGTGTAATGGAGTTATGTTGTATGCACGTATGCATTTTTTGAGTGTATGCATGAAAATATGGACAGATCCGGGAATCATTTTAGTTCACGTGGATGTGCCTTTTCTTTGTGAAAATCATCTGTTGTTGAATGTAAAGTAGCTCTGTGGTAACATTAGAAGTTTATAATGATGAATATGTTAGTAATGTCGTGCCTTGTAAGTTTTTAATGTGTAAATCAAGTCCCGCACGCAGATATTCCTTCCTTAAAAGGAATATTTGAATAGGATGAGCATATACTCATCGAGACGATAATTGTGTAGCTCAGTAATTTTCCGACATCGTTTAGGATCCGTAAGACGAGCGTATTGTCTTTAAAGATACTGGGAGTGTTTGGCAGCCAGTGGTAAGGGATACTGTCTATATATCCCGTGATCCTTTCTGTGTGGGTTCCAATACCTGAAATGATAAATCCCCCGAGGTTATAATATTTTGAGAGACTTAGCAACGTGGTATGCGGCTGTTGGTTCGATGATCGATACCTCCGTGTTTCCTGAGTATTCAAGTAAAATGTATGCAAGTATGTTGCTGACTATTTTCGCAAATTGATGAAGTTTGGGCATAATGTACAAGACAGCCGGGCTGTGGTTTTCTGAAACTAATCTTTCGACAGAAGTCCTAATGGTATGTTGTAGAATGCTTATTAAAGTGTAGAGTTTTGTATTATATAATTTGTTGGGATTCTAGGGTAGTGGTTTATAGAATGGTCTGTTTTCTAGCTTTTTTTGTATATTTCAGTTATGTAAGCATTCATGTTTAATATAGTGTTATCTAATCATTTGTATGCTGCTTTTATAGTGTTAAGATTATAAAACTAATGGGCTGACGGTCTGTAGTGAATTATTTTAGATGGGATCATTAGTTGCTTGGTGTATATGTGCTTTTCATCGAATTGCCCTGTGAATCTATGTTAAAGTTGCCTCCTTTGGAAAGTATGTAATGTGTATCTTTTGAACTCTTTGCGAAATAATTTTAAATGAAGTTCGTTGCTACCGGTTGGTTTTAATTACACAAATACCTATTAAATTATTATTCTTTTGAAATAATATTCTTTGTAGTAGCATAGGCAACTCGGATTCTTGTATACGGATGTCCAGAATGAGAGCCATTAAACTAATAGTGATGTTTCGTTTTATAAGTGTTGATGGTCTGATGAGTTAGCAATGTTTTTGCATTTAGTTTTTGTGTTGTGTGTTATTCTTTTTAGACGTCTACCGATATTTTATTAGCTTTGTTGGATGTAAGTATTCTTACAAATTTAATTTTAGTTAATAAATATCTTACTTTTCGTTTTATAAGTATATGAATTAGCTGACATATTTATGATTAGAGAAGATTTTTTTAAGTCTCTACAGGATATCCTTCAATGTGTGCAAGTAAATCACTAAGTTAAGTTCTCATTCTTTTATATATGTTTATGAGTGTTATTTGTTGTGCAAAACTTTTCTTTTAGCGAGGTTCTGTAACTTGGGTGAGGCAGTTCCAGATATTCGTTGTAATCTAAGTGGCTGGTTTTTGTTTAATACGTTCTGAATAGCTTCTTAACCTTAAGTCCTGTGCGTATATCGTCTGATTTACATGTAAGTTGATAGACACTTTCAATGCATTTCCCCAATTACATTTGGTATCCACGTACATCCATTGATATATATATATATATATATATATATATGTATACATAGATATATATATATATGCATAGATATATATATATACACACACACCCATATATATACATATATATATATACATATATATATATATGCATAGATATATACATATATATATATAATTTTATATATATATATATATATATATATATATATATATATATATATATATATATATATATATGAAAGTATAGAAACAGGGAATGGGAAATACATAAGCTTTGGACTCTGGTTTCATTGTTTTCTGTTTTTTACGTACAGGAATACAAAAAGATATAATTACAAAATTTAGAAAACCTTTTTAAGTGCATATCTTCCTCAGTTCAGTGGCAGAAATGCGCATGCACGGAAAAAGGAGGGAAGGGGGGATAGGGCAACGCCAGTTTTAAATTAAAATACGTATATGTATGTATAAGCATATATCGGGCTGAACGCCTTCATTGTCATAAAGAACTCACTTTTCATCACCAAGCACAGCCAACTCTGTAAAAGAGGTCGTTCTCGTAGCGTAAAAAAGTAATAAGTTGTCTTTTTAATAATAGCGTTTTTGTTTTTTGTTTTTTTCTATTTAATTCGTGAGGTAAGCATATATCAAGTTTATTTTTCTTTCGAATCGTTTTAAACTTGGTTGGAAATCGTCGATTACGTTACGTCTGATTCAGTGGACAGTTCTCAAACAGTTGTGCATGTATTGGCTTCGATTGAAGTTATTAGTTTTTCGATGTCAATATCCGATTTCCGGCCACCACGTTCATAATCTTATACACATTCGTTATCTTCTTTAACCATAAAATATTTCATGCCCGACATTTAATACAGGTAGGCGGCAATATGCAGAACATGAAGGTTAAAGTGTAAACTCTGTCGTGTATCAAGGACTGATTCTAGGCTGAATTCCATTCATTATGTTTATCAATACATCACAAATTACAACCCCAGTCCATTTGTCGACATATACGAAGATAATCTATTGTCAAAAAAACAACAACTTAGAGGAATCTCCATGAAGCTCTCTCCTCTTATATTAAGCACGCGTTGCAATGTGGCAAATATTGACTTATTAAATAAAACGCATGCTAAACAATGGTGTAAACTTTGAATTCCAATACCCTACATCACGATCATTTTTAAGTTTACAATGTCTTGTCATATTGCCTACGTAAATAATAACTTTCTCTCTAATTCACAATAATAATATTTTGCCTCATCAGTCATCTGACATTAACTTCACCCTAAGCTCACACACGTGTTGCCACATCACTGTTACAAGCCTTAACGTACTGGTAAATAATAAGACAAATCAACAAATATTTGCCTCAGAATTTTATATGCATAATTGAAGTGTATCGTTCAATATTTTGAGAAAATTCTAGCTTACCATTAAGGCGGCCGCACATGTGTTTGTCGTGTGGAATCAAGCAGTCGGGGTTGTAGGGAAAACGACTAAATATTGTGACATTAACAGTGTTAAAGTTGTGAACCCCACTATGTAATCGGTCTCACAAAGTTGCGACAAATAGCACGGCTCGTGTGCCAAACTTGCAGCTCGATTAAATATCTTCTTAGACATAGATTTCATAGGCATAGAAAAAAAAACAGCCCGTTGTAGGCTTTGGCAACAGATATCGCTATTCGGTTGATGCTGCATACATATGCCGCGTATCGTAAAATCCCAGTTATGAAAATAATATAGAAATGTTAACCTTAAAAATGATTAAAGAGAAAATGTATATATTTATTTTTTATGTAAATAAAAATGTATATAATGTATTTTTCTTGAAAACATAAAATTCAAAGCACTTAATAATTAATGATCCAGTAAATAATATTGCCGAAACGTTTGTTTTTTAATCGTCGAAGATAGATTATAATAGGCCGTAATAGATTACGCATGTATGAATAGACTATATTTTAATTAAGTGCATTATAAAAGTCCTAAGTGTATTTGAAAAAAATTATATTAACAAAATTATCATAACGTTTTGTCAAAATATATAAGTAAACCGTTCGGAAGTATAGCGAGTATTGCGTATCACTTTAGGGCTCCCATACCTCAATTAGTAAGCCAACGTATTTGTAAAGTTAGAGTCTAGTTTTATGCCCCCCAAAACAAAATCATTAATCGGCAACAGGAATAGCAAATGCATCATCCCATAAAAAGGCAAAGAAAATTATGTTGTTTTTTTTTTTCAGCAGAGTTTTTTTTTTCTGGGGAGCGGGGCATAATGCCTAGTCGGTGTTTTTCACATGTTTCTATTCCACAACCATTGATGTATTTACATTTATTAAGCCCTGTACATGCAATCAAATACAAGAAGGCATTAGGTTTGATGGATTTAGTCTAGTTTTCAATTTGCATGGTTCAGTTAAATGGTTTGTTCTTGCGTTGTTCAAAATTACCGGAAAATTATCGAAAAGACCCCAAAGTACATATATTTTCTTTTACTAAAGAGAAGAAGCTATTCTCAATTTGGATACCTGCAATTAGAAGGGAAACTTTTACTCCAACAAAATATAGTAAAGTAAGTAAAGTTATTTGTAAACAATAAAACGTATATTTGATTAGAATTGTATTCAAGTACTTTCATAACGTTTGATAACATTGTTAATATAAATTAAAGTGCTTTCATAACGGTGGATAACATTGTTAATATAAATTAAAAAAAACAATATTGCGAATACAGCAAATATTAGTTGATATTTTTAACTGTTTATTTTATTATAAGGAGAAAAAAAGTCTATCAGGAAGGTTTGAAATTTAATGATTTTTTTTTTTAGTTTTGAAAATTAATCATTTTTACATGAAAACATTGTTAAAATGAATTTTTAATAATAAATACCACCTTTCATTGAGCATTTACAAATGTCTTAAAGTTCTGTACTTTTTCTAAAGTCAGTTTGTAAATTATTCAACACGCGGCTATCAAGGAAATTAGCAGTGACTTAGCGTTATATATTAAACTTGACTCTTTCTTTTTACATTTATAAACACGTGTACTTTTAAAACGTGCTATTTGAATCTGATTATTATTACTAAATCTGAATTACTAAGTCTTTGCTTACTCCCACCTCCTTCCGATCCCTTTTCTCGCTTCACCTTAGTGTCTAATTAATAATAATCTGATTAAAATACATTTTTAAAAAGTACATCCGAATTCATTCCTAATTGTGAAATTATTCAACATTTTATAAATAAAGTTCAATTGTGTGTGTGTATTTAAATTATTTGTTTGATTTCATTTTTTTTGTATTTTACTGTTTATTTTCATTCTTAAAATTATTTATCGTCTATTTTCACTTTTAAAACTATTCATCATTGGTGTTTAATGCTTTTTTAATTCTTTGCTCCTGACTTCATGATTCAGTCTTTCAGTATTAAATTGTGTATTGCTTTAACCTTACATAATTTTACATAGATCATAATTATATTATCAATAATCATGCCTAAAGTTCCAAAAAATAACATTCAACCCATGTGGTTTTTCTCTGAATCAAACTTAAAAATATTTCTGCACGAGTAACTTTAATTGTTTGTATTTATATTATTTTTGTGATTTTATTATTTTTTTTGTATTTTATTGTTTATTTTCATTCTAAAATTATTCATTGGTGGTTTTCATTTTTAAAATTATATATCCTTGGTGTTTAATATGTTATGTAATTGTATTTTCCTGAATTCATAACTCAGTTTTTTTTTACACAGGTATCACCACATTACCAAGGCCAAGAGGTCACTCAAGTATAAGCGTTAAAGAATGTACAGCTGAAATTTGACAATATAGTATTCATTAGTAATGAAAATTCAGTAAATGGGTTAACTTATATGGAACGGCTCATCAAGAACTTATTTACATTATACTTGAAGACAACCATATTGTAGTCAACCGGAACGCTGGAAAACGGAAGACAATTTCACAGGTACGCAGTTCTAAGAAAGAAGCTTTGTTCATGGAATCTACTTGTAGGTTTAGGCACAGGTAATGAGTCGGGGGGTAATTATTGATAGTGTTTTCAGATAGACGAGTGTTTATTGTGAAAGTTTGGCGGGGGGACCATAGACTAAAGCTCAGTCGAACACTTTCCATGAAAATAACGATTCCCAGAGACAAACTCGCAACATGTCTTCTGTGAGATAGAGGTTGAAGGGAAGAGAAAATGACATCTCCTACGAGGCTACAAGGTCTATTTTGAACTCTATCAAGGCAGGACAAGTCCTTTCTAGCAGCTCCTGCCCAGATGTGGCAACAGTGTTCCATCCTTGGACGAGGCTCGCTCTAATATATAGAGAGAATTGCATCAGCAGTGAGATATCTACCGGATCTATAGAAAGATCCCACCATTTTTCCCTGTGGTCCTGGCTACAGATTTGATGTACGTGTTCCATTTAAGATCAGGAGTAATGGTCAAGCCCAGGAGCTTGTCAACACTTGAGGCCGCCTGAAAACGAAAGCCATTCATTTCAATTGATGGCAGATGTGGATCAGAATGTTGATGATGTAAAGATAGAAACTCGGTTTAGTGGTTTAGATGCATTACAAGTAACCAGCCACTCATTTCCCCATTGTACAACATGCTCAAGATCAGAGGACAGAGAGAATCGAAGAGAACTTTGTCGTTTACTGTCTTAGATGTGCTTCCATAAATGGTAGTGCCATCAGCATAAATGTCTACAAATGATTAAAGGATGTAGATCAGGAAAAGCGTTGGGCTCAGGATGGACCCCTGAGGCACACCAGCATTAATACTCTGAGTTTCTGATTTTTGCCCCTCAACTACTTCTCTTATTGACCTATCAGAAAGAAATGTTTTAATAATTGAGAAGAGATTTCCAGCTATACCATAGCTAGAGATCTTATGAAGTAAACCTGTATGCCATACTCTATCAAAGGCCTTTGATATGTCAAGAGCAACTGCCCCAGAAATGTTGCCTCCGTCGATAGATTTGCTAATCCTATGAGATATTACTGTAAGCACGTCTACTGTTGATCTAGCAGAATGGAAACCATATTGAGTGTCACTAAGAATGTTATTTTTGTTGAGATGTTTGATTACTTCTGTATTTAACACAGATTCCAGCAACTTACTCATGACGCATAGGAGACTTATTGGCCTGTACTGAGAAGGGTATGAGCGATCACCTGAATTCTTAAATATAGGGCATACTGATGAGATTTTCCAGGATGATGGGAAGTTATTCTCCTTAAGACAACGTTTAAGCAGTTTTGTAAGTATAGGCGCTAGTTCTAGTTGAAGTTTTTTGAGTACTATCATTGGAATACCGTCAAGGCCATTTGCTTTACTGGAAGCAAGGTTTTGGATTAGCTTTGCAACATCACGTACAGATTTATGTATATCACATAACATGTTTTCTGATCAGTATTAAATTGTGTACTGCTTATTAATAGAACTGTGCTCCTTTCCTTTTTTACCATGTTAAATTGCTCCTTTTCAACTGGCTGTCATATAGTACTGACAGTCTGAAAATCTTACTTTCATTGCCTGAAATAACTTTCCAATTAACTGGCCTTCTTCTTACTCTCGCTGGTCATGGGCAGGCTCTCTTGGATTTTATTTACGATTTTTTCGTGATCCTTGAAATAATCTGAACTCTATTTCTCACATAGGGCTTGTATCGCGGATTCTCATGGGCAGCCTTCGAATTGTAATTTCGGGGACAGTGGGAAAGTTTACAATAGACCCCATTATCTTCTAGGAGATCTCATCGTTAAGGAATTGAGGAAATTTGGCCATCATTATCTCGTAAATCTTTGCGAACTTTACAATCTAAAGGTTGGCCCACTAAGAGATTTTTTGACAGTTGGAAATCGCTGGGCTTTGCCATTATTGAAACAATTAGATCATGTCTGTTTATTTTCAGTGTTATTAATGATATCCTATATGCAAAGATTCTGTAAAATACGTAACTTTGTTTTAGTCTATCACTAAACGGAACCCTTTATATATTCCCACATATGTATATATGTGTATATATATGTATATATATGTTTGCATATATGTGTGTGTTTGTTTATATTCCTATTTTATATATATTTATATACATGTATATATATATATATAAATGTTTATATATATGTCTGTGTATCCATTTATATATACGTATATATACATGTATATATACATGTATATATACGTATATATGTATATATGCATATATATATATATATATACTCAACAGTAATGATATTCGTTTGAGCCTAAAGTGTTTCACGATTTCCACTTTATCCATCAGTTGCCAGCGTTGCATGTAAATTTTGTACCTTGCCCTTTAATAATATCTGTGGACCTATCACAAGTTTTATGAAAGAAAATTATTCATAGATATTTTCGCTCATTAATATTGGTACTTGCGTTATGTGTTTCGTTTAATTCATCACATACCATTTATTGACCCGTTCCTGTTTGTCTACTTTCTTGCGGTTATATTTTCTTTTCAAAAGCGTCATTTTCGAATTCAAGGTTCGTTTGAATATCGGTTTTCCATGCTCTACATGTTCTGTGTAAGGCTCGAATTTTTATCAGTAACTCGGCATTACTTTCTACCTTGAATAACTGTTTATCTATCATGTGCACATCAATATTTGTTTTCATTGACTTGTTAAGATAGAACCTTAGCCTTTTTGCCAATGCCCAATAGATAAATCCTTCCTATCGCCCGCATCCTAATTTTACATCTAATATCGCTCAATCGTTCAGGAAAAGATGGCTGACTCTGTGAGTCATATAAGCCTGCTAACGATTATCCGATGTTTGATCATGGAGAAGTTTAAATATGCATCTTTGACGGTCGTCACACCTGGCAGCTTTTGAGAGATATAGTCTTTTAATGCTTACTGAAATAAGTAGAAATGTAAACATGGAATACATTTAGCCTGGTGGTTTTCAACAATAAGATGAGAAAACCAGCGTAATTTATTAATATAAATTTTAAAATAAAACTGTAGTGTTATTTCCTTCAAAGCGAGAATGTATCATTTAACTTAACTTACCAAATAAAAATTACAAAAAAGCAATGACATCCCTAAACACGCTTTTTAAAATTATACATTTACTATAAAAATCGACCCTAATAAAAAATAAGTAAATTTCTCATGCGTAACATTAAACCTTACTAACTTCACTTAAGAACCTTATCATAAACCCGACTAATTTGTACTATATATCCCAAATGAATCAAACTAACCTAAGTCAATATTAAAACAATAGTCCATAATGTCTCTGTAAGAATAAATAACTTATCTTCTACCAAATCTATATTAAAAAAACAAGAAATACTACAATGATCCCCTTAAAACTCAAGATATAAAAGAACAATACGAAAATATAAAGAATAAAAATACAAATTACTTTATAAAACCACAATCGTTTTAAAAATAAAAACCGTTCAAAAACATAAACACTTATAATATGGCTATGTCAAGCAAAAATAAAATTACCAAAAATAATCTAACCATAATAAAACAACTAAAATAAAACACACACATAAACCATTAACACCAATAAACTCCACACCATGTAAAACACTAAAAACAAACATAGAGATTGCCAGTGGTTTAACAATCCATACACCAAGTAAGTTAAACCAAACATAGCTAGAGTATTTTTTCAAAATATTAAAAACATAACATCAACGCTCCTATAAATATAGTAAAATATTTGACAAAACACTATCAAATTATCTTATTCAACAATGCTAAATTTGAATCAAAAAATATTAGTAAAATCAATTAAAAAATTCAGGAAATACAATATACAAATATACATGCAATTAGAAGGGATACTTGTAAAAACAAAATGCATGCCACTTCCGGGACACCTGTAAAGGTAAAAGCTTAATTTACAGCTGCATAGTAACAAAATCCTCAAATCAAAATTCGAAAAAGTATAACTATTTTAATCCTTTGGCACAAACGAATACCAACACACAATAATAAACAGCACTCCTATTAACCTGTCAAATAATTAAGTACAGCTTAACGTCTTGCATAGCAGTACCACTATTAATCAAGCTGAAAGCAACTATAACAAGTCCATTAACAAAATGCTATATACTCTGCATTTACTTCTGGACCTATAAAACAGAATTTCAGCACAGAAAAACTCTTTCAAAAAATATCCTTAAGAAACCAAACACCATCAAAATATATTTCGCATTTCAAAAATATGAATATATCTTGTAACATAAAATGGAAGATACAAGGATCTCTTAAAATATATAAATCCGGAGACAAATTTTGCACTCCTTTTAGATTTAAATACCTGGCTATATTTAAATTAAGTGAGAATAAGACTTCATAATTTAATCGAAAAGATGAAATGTTATCACTATGCATACAAAGGCGATGGATGAATTTTTACAATTGTAAACCTTCATAAAGGAATATTATTAAAGGGTACTTATCGTTATAACTATTAATAATATTATATTTAACATGATTATTATTATTATTATTTTAACTATTATACTTGTGCCATTATTATTATTCTTTATTATGATTATTATTATTGTTATTATTTTACTATTATATTCATAACTATTATTTTAATATTAATAACAACAATATTTTATATGCTATTATTATTATTATTATTATATTTTTATTATTACTACTATTACCATCATAAATATTTCATCTCTATAACAATTACAAATATATTAAGTAGGAATTAAGAGTAATCTTCTTTAGTAGTGAAAATTTTATTTTATTTTTCAAAAAATAACAGTTATCTTCCTTGGACTTTATTAAGCGGGCAATAATTCGATAGTTTACCTTTTCCTTAACCCATTCTTTTACATTTAAAATAAAGTGTAAATAATTATGTAAACTATCCTTCGTAAAAATTTAACATGCTCACATAGACATTGACGTACTTTAAAACACATTTTTAATGAAACTCACTAAGACATTTATGATTTTTCTTTTTACTAATTTTAATTTTCTTCTCATTTATTTTAATTATCAACATTACATTTTTAATTTGTTTCTTATGCTTTAACATATTTGGAACTACCCGCTGTACTTACCGCAAAAATTCCGGTTTATTTTGGTGTCTTAAACTTCGCCCCACACTATTTTTTCTGCTGATGGGGACATCATATTCAAAATCAAAAGTATTTCTAAATTATTGCCAATGATTATTCTAAATTTAAATAAAATGAATATCGGGTCCGAAACGACCTGCCACTAAATTTGAGGTTGTTTATTTTTCCTTTTGAAACTTAATCAGAATTTACAACTATAAATCTTTATAATATGTATATATATATATATATATGCATATACATACATATAATATATATATATGCATATATATATATATATATATATATATATATATATATATATATATATATATATATATATATATATACTTACTTTGCATATTTCCTGAAAACAGGTTAGGAAAAGGTTCACGAACGTGCTAAAACAGCTTGTAAATTATGTCTGAGCAGCAAATTAGCATATTTCGTAAACAGCGCCTTAGAAAATTTTCTATGAAATAGCAGTTTCGTAAAGATTGGGATAACTTCCTGGATAATGTAATTTCAAGCAATTAACCAACCCTTACCACCAGACGACAGCAGTGATCAATGGGGAAGTTAGCATTGAAGTAATCTCCATATTGTTGGATCAGCTGTCACTTAAGCTTTTTTTAATAAAAAAAAGACTGTCTTAAAGTGTTATAAAGAGAGGAGAGGTGCGAATGAACGCGAAACCCAGGCCATCAAAAATGGAACCTGGAATTGGATGACCTGGTCCTATGACGCAAGTCGCTTTATGGGTTAGACCGTTGAATGACTGACAAAATGAAACCCGGGAATAAAATGACGTTGTAGTCAGGTGGAATACAGGAACGCGGAAGAGAGTTCCACTGGCGTGCAGTTCTAAGAAACAGGCTTTGTTCATTGAATCTACGTTTGTATTTAGGCACAGATAAAGAGTGGGGAAAATTATTGACAGTAGTTTCAGCCAGACGGGTGTTTCTCGTGAAAGATTCGTGAGGGGTGACGAGGGATTGGAGCTCAGACGAGCACCTACACTGAAAATAACGATAAAACAAAGACAGGCTCGCAACGTCTCTTCTGTGGGAGAGAGGTTACAGGGTAGAGAAAAGAGCATCCCCCACCAAACCACGAAGTCTATTGTGTACCTTGTCAAGGCAGGATAGGCTGTTTTTAGCAGCTCCTGCCCAGATGTGGCTGCCGTGCTCCATCATTGGACGTACTTGGCTTTTATACAGATAGAGAATTGTCCCAGTAGTGAGATATCTTCTGGAGCGGTAGAAGGATCCCACCATTTTCCCAGCGTCGCTGGCAACATATTTGATGCACGTGTTCCATTTCAGATCAGGAGTAAAGGTAAAACACAGAAGCTTTACAAAACATGGAGCTTCCCCAAGACGAGAGCCATCCATTTCAATTGATGCCAGATGGGGATCAGAAAGTTGATGATGTAAAGATAGAAGCTTTATTTTGGATGCATTAAAAGTGGCCAGCCACCTCTTCCCCCATTGTACCACGCGCTCAATATTAAAGGAGAGAGAATTAGAGAGAAATTTGTCATTTACGACCTTTGATGCGTTGCCATAGATGGTCGTGTCATCAGCATAGATGTCAACGAAGGATTTATTTAAGTATGTGCTTTGGGAGATCATTGATGTAGATCAGGAAGAGATATGGGCCCAGGATGGACCCTTGGGGGACTCCAGCATTAATACTGTGCGCCTCTGATTTCTGCCCATCAACGACTACTCTTATGAACCTATCAGAGAGAAATGATTTAATGACTGAGAAAACATTTCACTAATACCGTAGCTGGAAATCTTGTGAAGTAGGCCCTTATGCCAGACCTTATCGAAGGCCTTCCATATATCAAACTTTTGGTTTTGACATTTACTCCTGATCTGAAATGGAACACGTGCATCAAATCTGTTGCCAGGGACGCTGGGAAAATGGTGGGATCCTTCTACAGCTTCAGAAGATATCACACTACTGATGCAATTCTCGATCTATATAAAAGCCAAGTACCTCCAAGGATGGAATACTGTTGCCATATCTGGGCAGAAGCTGCTAAAAACAGCCTATCCTGCCTTGACAGAGTACAAAATAGACTTCGTGGCTTAGTGGGGGATGCCCTTTTCTCTACCCTGCAACCTCTCTACCACAGAAGAGACGTTACGAGGCTATCCTTGTTTTATCGTTATTTCCATGTCAGGTGCTCGTCTGAACTCCTATCTTTGGTCCCCCCTCGCCAATCTTTAACGAAAATCACCCGTCTAGCTGAATCCACTGTGAAAAATTTCCCCCGCTCTATATCTTTGCCTAAATTAAAACGCGGATTCCATGAACAAAGCTTCTTTCTTAGAACTGCACGCCTGTGGAACTCTGTTCCGTCTGCCTGCTTCCAACTGGACTACAACTTGGATGTGTTCAAGTCCAACCTTAACAAATTCCTAATGAACCGCCCCCTTAAGTAAACACTTCATCAAATCTCCACGCTAACGTAATGTACTTGCAATAACCCTTATTCCTGAGTGGCTTCCCGGCCTTGGTAAGTGTGATCACTGTGTAAAAAAATGTCAAGAGCAATTGCCCTGGAAAGGAAACCTTTGTCAAGAGATTCACTAATCTTATGTGATATAACCGTTAGCACATCTTCTATAGATCTTGCAGAGCGGACCCATATTGCATGCCACTAAGAAGGTTGTTTCTGTTGAGGTGGTTGGCTACTTTCTTTATTTAATATGGATTCCAACAACTTACTCATGCAAAAAGGAGGCGTATTGGTCTGTACTGAGAGGGAGATGACTTTTCACTTGAATACTTAAATACAGAGAATACTGATGAGGTTTCTCAGGGTGTTAGAAGGCCATTTTCCTTAAGGCGACGCTTAAATAGTTTTGTAAGTATGGGGGCAAGTTCTGGCGTGAACTTTTTCAGCACTATAACTGGAATTCGGTAAGGGCCAGTAGCTTTACTGGAATCAAGGTTCTTGATAAGCTTGGCGACCACACGCACAGATATACGTATGCTGCATAGCGTGGTGTCTGTCATAGGAGGAAATACAGGGAATTGATGGGCATTGTCGCATAGGGTAGGATTAACTGCAAAGTTCTTGGCAAATAGTCTGGCCTTGTCTGATGCTGTCGAGATGACCTCAGGTCCATTGATGATATTTTGGATTGAACGCACGCTTCTGTTCAAGATACTGGTTAAATAAAGATACAAAAATAGATGTAGAATAAGCCGTTCGGTGAAAAACATCCCTTGGGTTCAAATTAAATTAAAAGATGGCTTCTCTGGGAACGATAGTTCCAGGAAGCAACTTAAATCTTTAAATTTCTTGAAGTTCGATTAATAAGGCAATCAAATTTATGTTGTTTATGACCAAGCAAGGCCTAGAAAATTGAATACATACTTTCTCGTTCATGAACACGAGGGACAGGTCCATCCAATCAACGTAAATATTTAATGTAGTAGTTCTAATCTCCAAGAGATACAAGAACATAGTTTATAGCTCTCCGTTAAAGTTCCATATTTCTCCAAATATTTTGTTAAGGTAATCTTGCGTAGATGAGTTGGTCTGGTAGAATTCTTTATTCCTCTTAATTGGGATGGCTAAAAACTGTATTTGTTCAACGGATACTCTTGTGATGGAAATTACCCGAAACTGGACTTGTTCAACTGGGTTCAAATCTAAGTTATATCATCAATAGGAAGAGGCAGCTAGAAGGAAATTGGAAAATACACGTGTGTGCTTGTGAGGGGTTGGGAACGCGGTTAGCTTGTAGTCGGAGGGGGTAGGGATGGGGATATGTCTGTATGGGCGACGGGGTGGGTTGTGTTGAATCTGGGGAGCTTTTCTTAGTTGATATTTTCGGTACATTTTGCAACCAAACCACCAATTAGCACACGATGCAACGAGAATATAACATAAACTACATAAAACCTAGTCCCAATGAAAAAAATAGCTTAGAAACCCCTTCCCAGGGTAAAGACTTAAAACCTACATTTATAACAAGCTAACAACTACCCCTAAACGCCAAACCAAACCCGCCCCCCAAATAAGCCATTATTTAAAAATCAACGCATTTTGTCTCCATTATTACACAAAGCCCTCCCCCCAGTAACTAAAACTAAAACTTTTAAATGTACCGAAAATATAACCTAAGAAAAGCTCAATCTATCTATAATGTCCTCTTAATGTCTAATATGTGTAGAAAAAGCGGTTCACCCTTCGTAGGGACGTGATGTCACTCAACAAATAGGTTGTTCCGAAATCGTGTGTGGGGAGTCGGCTAATTTCAGTTAATGTTTGTAGATGTGATATCTACCGCCTGCATACCAGCAGTAAGTATCTTAGCTGTATAGGGCACGTTGCATGTCACAACATAGAATGTAGAACTGGATAAAAAAATATAAGAATTTAAAAATCGGGGCATAGCCGTGGACTATATTGTTAGGTCGTCAGTATTGCACACACCATGCGTGCGACGACCTAGGTTCGCGCCTATGTCGGAGCACGTCACTGATGAGATGCAGTGCATCAAAACCCACTGTCGGTCGGGCGTTGTCCGTTGTCGATGCAATGCTCGATTCTATCTAATTCTGGGTTCTATATATATATATATATATATATATATATATATATATATATATATATATATATGCGGGGTGCATTATAAGCTTATAAAATTTTTTGTAAATCTCAGTTGAAATTAAAACGAGTCTAAAAAGCAGACAGCAACGCCTGTTTAAGCGTGTTTTCTAAAGTCTGTATAGCTGATAGTTGCTTAAAAACATGACAGCTCTTTAAAGCATTGCTCCATAAGTTTAATTTAAAATGTAGGAATGCAGATGATGATATAATTATATTTGAATAACATGATAAACATCGTTTTGTCGCGTGACTGTAATTGGTATATAAAGTTATTGAGAAAAAGATTAGTTTGTTGTTTTTCTCTATGTTTTGGTCATATTTATCAGAGGCGTCGGTATCTTTGCGGATAGAGAAAAGGAACACGTCAGATGTTGTCGACGTCTCTCACAAAGTTATGATCGAATAGTTATGTGATCAGCGAGAATTCTGATTAGAGTAATTTATTACGAATTTGATAACATTGTTTCATAATTTAAATTTAAAGATTAAATCATCGAGTATTTACATTATACAAAATTATGTTTTCTGCGAGTGTAAAATATCCACACTTTAGTATATTTCTCTGATTTACTTCTCATGTTAGACGTAATGTAATTCTATACGAATATATATTTTTTTTTTTGGTAAAAAATGTATTTTAATGTGTTCCACGGTTAGAGCTTACTATCAAAACGTGTTAGAATTTCCTCAGTAGAACTTATAGTTATATTTGTAATCTCTATGCGTGTCCATTAGAATTAGGTAATTTTTAAATCTCTTTCAAAAGATCAAGAGTTGTGTTACAGACTTTATAATAAATATCGACCGCGTATTCCCTGTTGTATTATAGCATAGTTATAATCATAAGGCGATGTATTCGGCTTACTCTTCCAGACTTTATAATTACATGAAAATATATTTCGCCTTATGTTATAGGTGATGATCTTAAAATCTATAAGTACACATTTAAGCATCTTCTTAAAGCACGTAGATGATGTTTTCATGATATTTGGAAAACTATTTACTAGGGTATTTTACCCTGCTTTTGTCTAATATAATCATTGAACATACAGTTAACATTCGCGTATGTATTTATGGTTAGGACATACGAGTTCCGCGCTTCTTAAGATGCGACTATAAAATGTTTGAGGTTACATCGCTCGAAACATAGTGACATTACGATCTACAATTATAATAATAATCCGAATACTGGGAATAATACATACAACGCTTTTATTGATCATTTTTCAATTAAAAATATAATAATAATTATATAGAATTGGCGCGTTCACTTAATTTACCTATTATCTGTCATGTCTTAATATTTTAAGACTGGGAAAAACAATTAACGTAATCTCAATGGCGAATAAATTCAGTAATAATAAAGTTTCGGTTTAATTAGTGGAAATTGGTTTCAAACACGTAAATATGTTAGTTCTGCCCGTCCGTCCGTCTGTATGGATCCATGTTTTCATACTCTATCGCTCCGGAAACTAAAGACTGAATAGTGGTGCTAGGGGATTAAATTACTTGAACATTTATGGATCGTCTATTTGTATGTCTTTCGCCGGTAAAAATACGTTTAAGGAATAAAAAGGGGCGACATTGAAAACCAAAATATCATTATACATTTCAATTAAATAATATATATATATATATATATATATATATATATATATATATATATATATATATATATATATATCATTCGGTATCGACCCGACCATGGAAGTTCAGATAATTGAAATTATCGTGAATTTTTTGTGTGCATAAATATCCGCGTCAGGAACGCTTCGGCCTTATGAGTCCTCGAAGCACTTGCCATCATTGTAAACCCCCTACTTTGTGCAAGCAGAGAAACCTCCGGCTTCAATTAAAATTATTTGGGTAGTCGGGTTTTTTTTCTCTCTTAACCTCCTCTCCGCTCTTATTCCATACCACTAACAAATATTCTAAAAAAAAAAAAAATAATTTTCAGACTTATGACCCTTGAAAATGTTAGTCTGAACGAAAAGCGCGGTGGGTATAATTTAACGATCGTTTTTTAATCGACCTATTTATTTTATTGAATTGTACATATAACTTGCCCCATTATATATATTTTTTCTTTTCCTCACCCCGTTTTCCATTTTTTAGTTGATGTAATTTACGCGATGGTTCACTTCTTTATAATTATATATATATATATATATATATATATATATATATATATATATATATATATATATATATATATATATATGTATGTATGTCTATATATATGTGTGTATATATTTAAAGGGGTTAGAACAGTTTTCATTCCATTAGTAGAGATTTATTTAGTAGAATTTACCAAATGGGCTATATACAGTATAACACTTTAATATATAAGGACCTTAATAAAAATGATAAAACAATAAATAAGTCAGCATTAAATAGAATAAATAACGAGGCAAAAATATTTTGACTAAATTTAAAATAGATAAATACACAGAAATAACAGTACCAGGTACCTCAATATTTACTTTAAAAGGCCACAAACAAGGCTTTAATATACCCCCTACTGTTAGACTCATCTGCCCCTCCAAATCATGTATAGGATTAGTTAGTAAAAACACATTAGATAGAATTATCTCCAAAATTCAATCCCCAATAAAATACCCACTATGGCAATCCTCCACGCATGTAATCGAGTGGTTTTCTAACATTCAAAATAAAAATAATTGTACATTTCTTTCTTTTTACATTGACTCATATTAGCAATCAATATCGCTGATTCTACTAAATAAATACTACTGGCACGAAAACTAACTAATATAACGCAGGACGAAATTAATGTAATACTTGTAGCTTGAAAATCTTCAATAACCTTTGATAACAAGTATTAGACCAGAAAAATACCCCTGATTATTTCAACGTCTTAATAGGCCCGACGGACTCAGCTCAGGTCACCGATCTTGTCGGCTTTTTCCTTTTAAATGAAATGTATTCTATACTCCATGAACAGTTAAAACTTGAAGGTGGACTATACAGAGATAATACACATTTCGTAACAAACTCCACAAATAAAAAATTACGAAAAAGCAATCAAATCCCTACATGAATTATTTGAAAATTATGGACTTACTATTAACATCGACCTAATAAAGAAATGGTTAATTTCTTAGACATGATCTTGTATCTTGAAAAATCTACCTTTGATCCTTATCATAAACGTAACTAATCTATATTATATGTCCAGAACGAATCAAACCACCCCAGATCAATATTGAAATCAATAGTTCCCAGTGTCTCTTTTAGAATTTCTAGACTATCTTCTAACAAATCTATATTCAACAAAATTGAAAAATATTAAAATGAAGCCCTTAAAACTCAGGATAGAAATCACAAATCTAATTCCTAAATAAAAATGATAGAATCAAAAACTGCATCTATATAAACTTACTAAGAACATAATAACCTATAATATGGCATGTCGTCTCGTATTCAAGTTACAAAAAATGACCAAAAAGCAAGACAAAGCAAAATTAAACCGCAAGTATTAGATACAAACACAAATAACCAGGAATCCAAAGTTCGTAAGAGAAAAAAAAACGACATAGGGAAACCCTATGGTTTAACCCTCCATATTCCAAAATCGTGAGACAAACATAGCCGGAGAATCTTTTAAAATATTATTAAAAAAACTTTAAATCCCCTCATAGATACAGTAACATCTTTCATAAGAAAACACTCAAAGTGTCTTACTTAACTATACCAAACCTTCATCAAAAAATAACTAGTTCTAACAATAAACAATTAATAATATACAAAATACAAATATAGAAAACATAGCAGGCTGTAACTGTAGAAGAAAAATAGATGCCCCCTACAAGGTTCATGCAAAATAAAAATGTAGTTAATAGCTGCACAGTATAGCAAATACTAAATTTAAATGAGGTTAACAGTAACCATAACTCGACCACCCGATTAAGCAACTACACGAATATTAACCAATCAACAGGTCAAATATAGACGAACCCTTCACATACCAATGTCATCCCTAATCTACCTGAAAATACATTAAACAATGCGCAATCTACTTTGGTTCCACAACTGGACTTATTAAGCGTAGAATTTCAACCCATACGCATTCTTTTTAAAACCATTATCTGTTGAATACAACCATATTTGGCGACTCAAACATAGGAATATTTCCTTAAATTTGAAATCGCAAATAATAGGAACATATAAAGGATATACACCAGGAGATTGATTCTGTGCACTTTGTACACAGGAGACCCTAAAGGGTTTAAAATAAGACGATATAAAAAATAGAATCACCCTCCTAAATGTAAGAGACGAGCTTATATCGTCATGCAGTTATAAACGGGTGTTTAAATTTAACAAATATAAACCACTGTAAATCATTAAAAATATTACTTATTAATATTCAATCTTGAAATTTAAGTTTAACTTGATACCCTTTTTAATAAAATTTTGATCACCAATATTATTATTAATATTAGTTTCTCAGATATATTTACTATTATTGTATATTACCTCCATATATATTTACGTTTAACCTATACTATATATATTAATTTCAATAAATAAATAAATAAAGTATTGAAAACACTAAATTCAATAGGTTCAAAATATAATATCTCATAATCTAAATAGAACACGCTAATTATCTACCTTTGATTATTTAATTAGAAAAATAAGATTATCTCCCACTTTTTTTTTAAATGTTGGCTTTATTTCAAATTACGCGTTTCCTAACATATTCTAACCACTAAAAAAGGTTGCATTGACTTTCTATTTTAAAATTCAACATTTCGTACATTTATAAGCTACAATCAACATCCAAATGAATGCTTTGGCGATAATTACGGTTTTCAACAGGCGAATAATTAAAAGTGTATATATATATATATATATATATATATATATATATATATATATATATAAATATGTATATATACATATATATATATATGTATATATATACATATATATATAATTCTTAACTTTTATAAAAACCTATTAATATGACCTTATATTTAAACCAAATTCAGATTTATAATTTTATTCTATTTTTTATTATCAACTAAATATTTCCATTTTATTTTATGTTTTTCCAGATACATCTGCTTCACTTAAAAAATGCTAGGTTTATTTATAGTGTTTTTCATATATAAAAACAATACTTTTGCTGATGAAGATACTTTGTTTAAAAAAATATATATGCCAAAAGTATTGTCGGTGGATTAATTAGTATCACAATTAAAAACACTGTTTCCGAAAGCATCGTAAAAATTATTGACTTTCTTGTTGTTCCGTCTTATGAAACAGAGTGTTACTGTTTAATAATATTTGAATTTTAAATTATCAATCGCATTACTAAATATATATATATATATATTTATATATATATATATATATATATATATACGCATACATAAATGTATAGACAAAACGTTATGTGCTAACAATAACTTTATACGCTAAAATTACGCAAGGATGAATGATTTAGAATATCTGCCTGAAAATAATTACACGTATTAATTGGCGTTATGTTCGTCATTTCATCAGAAAAAACGAAAAACAAACGGGGGATAATTCAAATGCACGTTTAAAAAATAGGGAATTTATCTCCAAATTCTTGCAGATTAATATTATTCCCCGATGCATATATAACGAAATTGGTAATTCAATAAAAATAAATTAAAAAAAGGATCATTGAATATGAACATCATTACACACTCAAAATATAGAAGTACGGATATATTCTTTCATCTCGAAAAGTTTATTTTTCGATGTAATAACAATACCTATCCGTGTTACATTTTATTTGTCTCTATCTCTCTTACTATATATCTATGCACATAGCTATATATATATATATATATATATATATATATATATATATGTGTGTATATATATATATAATTATTTCCACATTCAAACAACGTCGCATCCCACAAGAACCATGACAACATACGAACCGGAAGTCCAAGAATCGAGGTTCGCCCTGTTGGGGCTCATCACTCAGATTTTAAACCCGAGCTTCTTTCCTGTCCAAGCCAATGCATTATAAGTAGGAATTTTGAACTCGAAAAGACGACGCCATCCAACAATGCTAACCTAGCGAACAATTTTGTTAAAGAGTTTTCAGAATGTGAGAGATTTATATAATTATTTTGACAGTCAAACAACGTCACAGCCCAGAATAGTGATGGCAGCCAACGAGCCGGAAGGCAGAGACTACACTTTTTTCCTCATTTGGTTCATCAGTCAGACATATCCGCATCAGGGATTTGAAACTCGAGCCTTTTGCATGCGAGGCAAAAACTCTGCCAACTTAGCAAACGGTTCGCACACAATACATTCTTGTATACTTCGGGTTATTAGCTGGTAAGATGACCGCGTTCCTTGTCGAGATGAAGTAGGTCAGTTCCACAATCTGATTGCGTCGCGGTTTGCTTGCTCTGTTTTAGGGAATATAAGTTCTTGTGTGCTGGCCGCTCCGTTTGCATAGTGTTTGCCTCGCATGCAAAATGTTCGGGTTTCAAATCCCGGGTGCGGATATGTCTGAGTGATGTGTTCAACTGAGGGTTTAACTCGAGCCGTGGGCTTGCGGTTCGTTGTCATGACCCTTGTGGGCTGCGACGTCGTTTGTTTGTCGAAATTATTATATATAACCTCTTATATTCTAAAAATTATTTAACAAAAATTGCTCGCTAGGTTAGCATTGCTGGATAGCGTCGTCCTTTCGAGTTCAAAATGCCTACTTGTGAGACATTGAATTGTAGCTATTAGCTGGTTTGATGATTGTGCCGGGCTTTGCTGGATCTGTTTCGGGTAATAGAATTTCTTGTGGGCGGGCAGTTTGATCAGTTAGCAGAGGGTTTGCTTCGCATGCAAGAGGCTCGAGTTTCAAATCCCGGGTGCGGATATGTCTTACTGATGAGCCCTAATATGGGTGAACCTTTAGTCTTGGACTTCCGTTTCGTTGGCTGTCATGGGTCTTGTGGGAATCGGCGTTGTTTAGATGTGGATATAATTACATATAATGCCTCACGTTAAGAAAATATATATATATATATATATATTTCCCTAAATTCTAAGTTTTCTTACTGGCTCACATAAACACAGTGAGGAATATTCACATTATACGTACATTGTGTTTGTATTCATCGTAAACGGATCATGGACATACCATAATCTTTTCATTTCAATATTATCAAATAATAAATTCTATGTTCTAAAATTTTGTCCATACTCATTTTTTCAAAGCTGACTATCTGATTTTTTTCGAATCTAACGTGTAATACATAAATAACGTTCCAGAACATTTCGAATACGGCACACTCTGTACAAAAACCAAACGTTTCCCAAAAACACACACATACACACACAAACATACCAACATAATAACGCTAGAAACATATATAATTCTATCTACCTACGCTGTAACGCTCCCGCATTTTTTGTTCATTTAGAGTATCTACGAGTGGGTATCTTGTTAAGGATTATTCAGGTTAAATTTGGCGCAAATATGTTGACAACTCTCCCAAACCAGATGGTGTGTGTCTTTCAATAGGGGTTAATAACATGAATAGGTTGAGGTATCTATTCCGAAAGCAGATTTTAACATCAGAACGTTCAAGTTGCATATTCCGTGATCCGTTCCTAACATAAGGGGCTTGAGAGTTCGGCAACAACAAAGACAGCCGTATATATATATATATATATATATATATATATATATATATATATATATATATATATATATATATACATATATATATATGCGTTATATGCATATGTATATATATATATATATATATATATATATATATATATATATATATATATATACATATACATATATATATATACTTCATAATAAAATTATTCAACAATCAGCTGGTATGGACAACTGTGATTATGAGAATTACAAAATATTACTGACAATAATATCTTGTAAGTATTACATCTAAATAAAAATTGCGCGATATACAAGATAAAGCATATATATTAAATTATAGTGATTCAATGAATAAAAAAAAACTTTTCGAAGTGAAAAGTGTGAGTTTCATATCAAAGATTTTTCTTTTTCTAAGCATGACAAGAATACTTAAGAAAGTTTATCTCCGTATCCTAGAGGGTTTAAATGTCTACCATCTCTTCAGAGGAGAACATATTAGCAAATATTTATAAAGGCATGTACCCTATTTGCTAAAGTCAAAGAGACATGGAAAGTCAAGGTCAAAAATAAGCACCCGCCACCATGCACAGTACATATCACACAGCCTTATCCGGGTGTTGTGTACTGTGCATAACTTTATGTGCATATGTATATCTATATTAAATCGGTTTACTCATGACAAGAGATCACAATGTTCCAAGCTTTTGTATTTGGACTAGTTGTCAGCCCAATAATCGGCTAAACACCTGTTCAAAACCCTGCACTATCTCGGAAAATATTTAATGTTAAAGTTAAATATTTGAGAATTACATTTTTTACACGAAAAATCGGCATGGTAATTTGTTAGAAACCGCAGAGGTAACATTTTAAAAATTTTACCCCAATTCTGACTCTTTAACATTGATTTATTTGGGCTCAAATAGCATTAAATGTGTTATCCATGTCCAATATACCTACTCTTAAATTGCAAGTGTTCAGACCGAACTGGGAGGAGGAGGAGTTTGGTAGAGTGTAAAACCAACACAAAGTCAAGTATCTCGATTCCTTTGTGTTCTTAAACCAAAGAGAATGGTTGATTGTTGAATTGCGCCCCTGTTGTATCAAAGTACCTGCAGAATGTCTTCTTGGTTCCTCCTCTTCTCTTCTCTCTCCAATAATCGAGCACAGCATATAATAACAAAACTCTAAAGCACGTCTGACAGCACTGACTTCTGCCAACAGTCTTGCCCTCCTCTTAACAACACAGGCTTTTTATATCGCAAAATCGTTCACCTCTATTTGCATATTCTTCTAACTCACGTGATCACTACTCTATAAATAAGAGTCTTGACCGTTTTCTTTTCTTTCTTTTTATTTATTTTCGGTGACCGACCCGCACGTGGTCTATCCAGGTAAGTCACGCATTTCTCCACACTCCCCCCTGATCTCATGATCACAAACAGACATGCAGGCAATCGTCGTTGGCGGGTACTCCTTGGAAGAATCGGGGGCAGCACTTCCTCATTGCTGTTTTCTTCATTACCACCATCATTACTACCAGTCTGTTCCATTATCCCGTCTCGTGGTTCCATAGGCGGTGTCTCACAATCAGGGCAGGGGCCAGTATCCGTCTTTGTCCGGTACTTCTCCGAAGAAGCGGAGGCGTCATCTTCTCGGTGTGCTCAATCATCCCTTCTCGTGGGGTTTCGCAATCATGGGGGGTGGGCAGCATTCGTCTCTGTCTAGAATTTCGATGAGGCATTACTTCCTTGTGTCCATCGCTCTCATCACTATTGTCATCAGTATGTCCCATCATTCCCTCGTCTAGTTCTGTTGGTGGTGTTTCTATGCTCACCTGAAGGGGCAGTAAGTGATAAGGACCATCTCTGAACGGTGTGTGATCCTCCTCATCGTCCTCAGACTCAGAAGAGGTATAACAAGGGCGGATATCTTTTACGTGACATGGTGTGCCACCAATCAACATGGTCTGAGGACTTATGATTTCGTCTATTTTTCCCCGGAAAAAATTTCGTAGTGCACCCAGCATTCGGGGGTTTTATCCAAACAAGGTCTCCCACCTGATATGGTGTATTGACAACACTCTTCACTGATTATATGGCATCAACTCCTTTCACACGCTGTTCATATTGGTAAATCCCATTGGCTGGTGCAGTTGCTGGTGTTGCATTCTCCTTGGGTGTTCTATTATACCAGTGCACAGCTTCTGGAATAGAACACTGCGTCCTGGCTGCAATTCTTTTGATGGTGGGGTGACACTGTTTTGCTATACCATTACCCTCGGGATAATATGCACACCGATAATGCATTTTAATCCACTATTCGTGCACGAATTTCTGAAATTCTTGACATCGAAATGTGGCGGCATTATCAGTCAGAATTTCAATCGGGGCACCACGTTCAAAAAAGACGGCTCTCAACTGTCGTATAATGCTGGCTGCATCCTGTCGTGTCAACAGGCGCCATATTGTGAAACGCGTCGGGCCACAATCCGTCATGGTCAAAAAATCTTTGTCCCCATAATGTGTTATGTCCATCCCTACTCGCTGCCAGTTGCCCTCCACCTCGAGCTTCCCTTTTTGCCATTGGGATGGTGCCGGATCAATTCTCTGACACTCTTCACACGAACGTATGGCTGCTTTCACTGATGCTTTTGTAGTTGCAGGGCATACTCTTCGGACAAAATATGCAGTCCTCTGAATTCCAGGATGTCCACTCTGCTGGTGTATCATACGGATCTGGTCAGGTGTTAATTGATCTGTTACAGTCGCGCATGTGTGTTGTTGAAGATCGGTCCCTGCCTCATTGCATCGATCCACCTCTTTGGTACTCGAGTCAAGCTATCAGCCAAATTCTGCATCGACGAAACTAATGTAATGTCTAGTTGCAAGCTGTATCCGTCAACTAGACGCTTAATTATTGCTAGTCTCCTTCGTACTAGCATTTAACTTGCAGCTCTACTCTTAACTCGACCCTTTCCAGTCAAGGTGTCGGTTAACCATTGGTAAACACACAATGAGTCAGTGTGAAGATGCAAACCATTAGTCTGCCATTGCAATGCGAGATTAAGACCTTTTAACGTGGCATCCAGTTCTGCCAAATTTATATGTTGGGCATCATTTTTCGGACGAAGCCAGCATGACTCTTCCACAACAACATCTAGTTGTTCCAACACGACACCTGTAGCCAACGAACTTGCGTCAACCCATGCATTTAGTTCGTTTCCAGGCACTTGCCACTCACCCCGGGCAGGGTCATTCCTATGCACCCTGGACAACATTTCAGCCATCATTTGTTGGAGAGAATCATCATCCACAACATCGTCCTATCCTTTTGTTACTGTAGTCACTCGTCTTTTCACCACTCCTGTTGCCGATCGGAGCCATCCACAGACAGGTAGATGTCCTACCAATTTACCACAGATGGAAAACACAGTACGTCTTGTTAATACATTGGGTAACTTTGGAAGTGGGCTCCCTCGCTTCCATCGCAACGTATTGCCCTCCTCCCAGACCTCTAGGCCTAGCACAGGCACTCCATCCTTTCGGCGCTTAGGGTATTTGCTTATTAACCCAAACGCTTTCAGTTTTATTCGAACTGCATCCACAGACATTATGTCCTCATTAACATAGATGTCATCTATGTAGGCTGAAGCAGCTTTTGCTGTGGTCTCATCCTGCATCAAAACAGTTATAATAATGGTTGTCATAATCAAGGGTGCTACGTTTAGGCCAAAACCCAAACGTGTCAAACAATATAGTTTTCCCTTGAGTAGTACTGTCTGAAACGGCCATAATGACTCATGGACACGTATCTGCAGGTAGGCCCTCTTTAGATCCAGAAGTGCTTCATTGCTCCCTTTTTGACGCCACTCTCTCAGTTTAGCAGCGCACACATCTGCGTTTCCGGTAAACGCATCAACATGCCGATTCAACTCTCGGTAATCCATTACGGGACGAATTCTTTCTTTGGTAGGTTGTTCAACAGCCATGAGCGGAATTAATCCCTTGGGTGGTCCCAGACGTTCCTGTGGGTATGGTATAAACCAACCGTCGTCAATCCACATCTGAAGTTCTTCTTCATATGGTGCCCTATTCTTGGTAGAAACTGCATACTCTGGAATCGTGTTGCACAGCCGATCTGGTTCCTGGCCCATGCCCTATTTCCACTTTGCAGTCCACACCCTTTCGTTGTCATCAAATGTAGCACAGAAGTCCTTTTTCTTCAATCGACATGGCTGCACAGACGTCTTTCCCTTCTCCAAGCCTGATACCTCTAGCTGCTGTGATTGTAACGCCTCCTAGTGCTTGTATTGCATCAATTTACAGCAACATGTCGTAGCCAAGGGGGTTCTCCTGCATCAGCAGAACGTCAACTTTAGCTGTGTCACCCTTCTCAGTACAGATTGTGACTGTACCTTCACCACAACATACTCGTGATAAGACATTGATGGTCATAACGCCGACTGGGTTCCTCCGCCACACCGGACAGCAATGGGCACTAACTATAGACCGGGAACACCCCGTGTCTATAAGTGCTGAAAACTGCACAACAGCAAGTTTAACGCTAATGACAGGCAATCCTGTGTTTATTGTTTGGCAGGGGGCAAGGGTAGCGATGGTACCTTGCCCCCAACTTCGTTTCCCGAACAGTTGCGAGATATGTGCCCAAACTTATTGCAGCGATAGCATTGCACTGGTCTGTCTGATTGTGGATATACACCTCTCCTATCACTCCGGCACTCTTTAGCAAAATGATTGGCCTCCCCACATTTATAGCACACTGGGGTGGCATGCTTATTACTATCTGGGAGAGAGTCCACATTGCCTTCACGAGCTGCTGCTGCAATTGGTCCCTGTTCCTTACAGATGTTTCGAGCTCAGGACAATAACTCATCAGTTGACAATTCATCGATTTTTGATGATGCCTACAACAGTTTACTGACCTCCTCGGGTAGGCCTACCAAAAAAGCACAACTTAATATTTTATCGTTGACCCCACCAAACGGTACAGATAATTTTTGCAGGTCGGCTAGGTACACGTCGACTGTTTCCTTGGGTTGAAGTCTCCGGCTCGTGAACTGTTGCCACGCAACAAATGGATTTGTACCAAACGCTGTATACAGGCTTTGCTTGATTTCATCCCAGTCTGGTTCATCCCCGAGTTGTTGGTAGACTGCATAGGCCTCTCCGGTTAGCCTCAAAGGGATAACTGTGGCTGGTTCTTTAATTTTGCACAGTTTACAGACTTTCTCTGCCTTCTCAATCCATTCGACGACAGCCGGTCCCGTGGTAGATCCGTCGAACTCGGGTATTAAGCGAATGTCGAATCTGTCTATTTTTAGTCACCGCACACCAAGCGCCGAAATAGCTTAAAACCAACACAAAGTCAAGTATCTCGATTCCTTTGTGTTCTTAAACCAAAGAAATGATTGATTGTCGAATTGCGCCCCCGTTGTATCAAAGTACCTGCAGAATGTCTTCTTGGTTCCTCCTCGTCTCTTCTCTCTCCAATAATCGAGCACAGCATATAATAACAAAACTCTAAAGCACGTCTGACAGCACTGACTTCTGCCAACAGTCTCGCCCTCCTCTTAACAACACAGGCTTTTTATATCGCAAAATCGTTCACCTCTATTTGCATATTCTTCTAACTCACGTGATCACTACTCTATAAATAAGAGTCTTGCCCATTTTCTTTTCTTTCTTTTTATTTATTTTCGGTGACTGACCGCACGTGGTGTATCCAGGTAAGTCACGCATTTCTCAACAGAGTGTTCACTTGTAAAATTGTTTAACTTTGCCCTCTTTACAGCCAAAGTTCTGTTCGAGCACCGATTAAATAATGTTCGCAAATCTCAATATCCCTTATGTTAAATCTCGTGTCTGTAGACTGAACAGTGCAAACATAGTTTGGAAGGGAAAGATACAGAGACACAGACACACTCTCATATACACACAGGCAAACAGTTTAACTTTCCTAGATGTATATATATATATATATATATATATATATATATATATATATTTTATCTGTATGCGAAGACGTATTTTTACAGTCATCCTAGAAATCAGAAGAATTTATGATAAAGTTAACATCAATATATATAATGTCGTATGTGTTAATTTTAATGTGTAAACTTAGATCCAACAAAGGCAGATACAAAATATGAAACACAATGACGTATAACTGGAATAAATCTTTCGATGAGTTTTATTAAATAAGAACGTAATATTTTTTTGCATTTTTATCTAAAATATCATTGTCTACGTCATTCAATTGAAGCAGCGTGTGCAAGTGTCTAGCATTGGAAATACGATGATAAAGCCCCCAGCTTACTACATTCACGGATAACGAGTGTTTGCTACGTTTGTTTTCCATGTATTCTGCTTCTATCAGAAATTACTGCAGTATTGAACATTTAAACTTTTGTTCCCTATTCTGCTTGGCTTATTTAAAACATTGCGTGATCACGCTCTCACCCTCTCTTTCACACATCGACTCTTCTCTCTCTTTCTCTGGCTCTCTCTCTCTCTCTTCCTCTCTCTCTCTACATATATATATATATATATATATATGAGTGGGCGAATGTATATATCTAAGGCGCCACTGATTCTGTGGCTTGTATTGTAGACCCTTGATTTCCAATTGCTTGGCTTATTTAAAATTTTGCGTGATCTATCTCTCTTTCTTTCCCCCTCTCTCTCTCCCACTCTCTCTCTTTCTTTCTCTCTCTCTCTCTCTATATATATATACATATATATATATATATATATATATATATATATATATATATATATATATATATATATATATGAGTGTACGTGTGCATATATCTAAGGCACCACCGATTCCGTGGCTTGTTTTTTAGACTTATCTAGTAATGATCAACTGTATTTTGTATACTAAAAAAATATACCAAAAATACACAAAACCTCCATTTTTTTAAAATCAGAATTAAATATATAAAGATCCAGTACACCTTAGCACCTTTTTTTTCAGAAACCTTTAAGTCTGAAATTTATCATATTAAAAGCAGAATAGTACACAGTTTAATACTATTTTAAATCGATTTTTGCATTTTAAATTTTTCAGAAAAAAGAAAAACACCATTCACCGCCATTTAAGTCTCGGTTGAAAAGAAATTAAGAAAGGTTTTGGGATCAAGTAAATATTATTGTCTGCAAACTATTTAGTAGGATTTACCATAAGCCTATGCAAAAATATTAGGACACTTTCTTTTATTATATTTTCACCCCAAACATGGCACATTGCCACTTTGGTGTAGGGCGCTACTATCAGGGGCAGAGACTTCTGGGGAACTATGTAGGGATTTGGGCAGCAAAATCTCGGTTCACTTTACACTTGAACTTCTGTATGTCAATACAGTTGGGGAAGCCGGGACCTGTAATGGAATTCCAGAGTCTAGCGGTTCTGGGGAAAAACTACTGGAGTCTCTCTAGGATCTAGGGATAGGATTTAGCTGCTTGTCGGGATTGCCGGTGGTATTTACATCGTGGGGCATAAGTGTCTGCAGTTCGCCAGAGCATTCCCCATTAAAATACTTGTAGAACAGGCAGAGGGATTCAACGTTTCGTCGATGGGGCAGAGACTGAAGCTTAGATGCCAGTTCAGGGCCTATTAGTTTGGCGACTCTCTTTTGAACCTTGTCTAGGAGCGAGAGACTAGCAGCAGATGCACCAGCCCAAATGTGACAGCAATACTCTATACATTGGCAAACGGTGGCCTTATAGATGTACAGGATACTTTCAGGTGCCAGTAGTTTTCTAGCACTTTAGAGAGAACCTACCTTCTTCGCATTGGTATTCGTGGCAGAGAAGGTTTCTTGTAATTATTGAAGGAAACTCGTTTAGGATTGGCAGCATTGAATGTGACTATCAATTTTCCCCCATTTTACTACAGATCGGAGGTAATCCTATAGTGTTTTCCCCATTTGTTTTTTTTTTTGCTATTTTTCGTAAGTTATCTGTTTATTTGTTTTCTCTCATGTCTGTTATAGAGTGTGGTTTAATCAGCATATATACCCATCTCAGATGATGTTTTGTCGGGGAGGTCATTAATAAATATTAGGAACAATAGTGGTCCAAGGATAGACCCTTGAGACACTCCCGCATTTATATTATATTGTTTAAATGTACGACCGTCGAATACAACCTGAATTTTTCTCTTATCTAAGAAGGATTTAATTATGGTGAGTATTCTACCAGTGATACCGTATGATTAAATTTCCTTAGGATACCCTGCCAATATATATATATATATATATATATATATATATATATATATATATATATATATGGAGAGAGAGAGAGAGAGAGAGAGAGAGAGAGAGAGAGAGCTACCGCTCTGCCCTCCCCCGCTTTGTTCAGTGAATGGTATATACGTTCAGAGATTACAGTGAGGATGTCTGTGGTAGAACGTGCTTGTCTAAATTTATTTTTTTTCAGTCAGTCTGCTAGGTGACAGACTAAAGCATGGTTAATTATGGTCTGAAATATTTTGGCGAAAAGTTGGAGGAGGCTAATGGGACGATAATTCGATGGATCAGGTCTTTCGCCAGAATTCTTGAATACTGGTACCACAGACGAAGTTTTCCAACAGCCCAGAAAGCATGATTCATTATGACATTTGTTGTAGAGTTTGAAGAGAACTGGAGCTACTTCGGCTGAGCACACTTTTAATAGCACAGCTGGGCTGAGATCAGGTCCAGATGCTTTTGAAGTGTCAACGTTTTTTATGAGAGTATGCACCTTTGTAGGGGTGATTTTTAGATAGTTTTTTCCTGGCGTCTCTCCGCAAAGGAAAGTAAGGCAGAGCGTTGTTGGAAGGGTCCAGTGTGGAGTTGGAGGCAAACGGGCTTGCAAGTATATAAGCCTTGTCGGTTACTGAGCAAAAACCTTTTGAGTGTTGGTTAGTAGAGGGATTGTTGATTGCCCATTATTTATTACACTGTTGTAGATTTTCAAGAAGTAACGAGTTCCTAATTTTTGTGTTTCGGTGCGTTTTTTAGTGGTTTCAGAAAATTATCTCTTAGCTGTCGCTATTTTCTTCTTAACGTCACTTCTAGCTTCTATATACTTCTGTCTGTTTGAACTGGACTTATGTCGGTTAAATCTGCGGTATGCGTGCTTCCTTTGAGCAATAGCAGTTGCGCTCGTTGAAGTAAAACATTGGGAAGAGTAGGGCTTGCTCTAAAATTTCCGGATGGGAATATTCAATTGCTGTTTCGACCATTCAGTGGTCTTATTTGCGCACTGCTCAGCAGAAAGAGAGAAACATTATTTCCCCATGGGGCATCTCTGATACGATCACTGATGGCTTTCCAATCAGCATTTTATAATATCTCGTTGTTTGAGCACTGGCTCTTCAGTTTTGGATCCAGAGTTTAGGGCGATTTCGACCATTATCACTGCATGATCAGCGTTCCCGAGTGGACTGTCAGAATTTGTTATACAATCGTCGGGAACTGTGGTCAGAAACAGATCGAGAAGTGATGCGTGTTGTTCTTGCTGGTCAGGGAAAGGGGTTCAAAGCGTAACCATTTATGATGGGGAGTGAGATATAGCGACTCTATATGTTGTGCTGCCCGCTGCATCTGTGTGAGTAGAGCATCCAAGCTAGTTTTTTCCAATAATATTAGTAAAAGAAAAGTTAAATTTGCGTAAAAAAGAAATGGAAGAAATTTAAAACACGACTGTCGAGGCGAGGGCTAATTATATATATATATATATATATATATATATATATATATATGTATATATATATAGATAGATAGATAGATAGGTAGATATATATATATATATATGTGTGTGTGTGTGTGTGCGGCTATATATATATATATATATATATATATATATATATATAACATTTACAAGACAAGATGAATTTATTTAGTCCTAACATTTGTTTTGAAGATTGAGTGAAGAATAAGCGCGTAATTTATAAACAATGCATAGAAACTCTCACACACACATACACACATAATTGTGTTTTAATTATATATATATATATATATATATATATATATATATAATTCGAACACTATTCGTTTTTAAATATGTTAGTTTTACGCATTTATAACCGGTTTTAATCTTCACCGCTCACTGAAATTTCGCCCATTTTATTTACATTGTTCACAGTTTATAAATGACTTAAGCTATATTATGCAAAAAGAAAATTCAATTTTACTTGAATTAAAACATTTTATAATAAAATTGCTAGTGTTCAAACCCTCTCAGAATAATTAAGGAATATGATATAGTTTCTTCTTTTTTACTTTTAGTTATTTTTCTGCCCCGAATTAGCCACAATAAAAAAGGCTACCTCTATTATATTTATCGGGTCATATACTTAAACAAGTTATATTTCAAGTGGTTTAATATTTAGAGAATATACTTTTTTCTTTATTTAAAAAAAAAAAAAATATTACATTTTCACCCACCAAATTGCCACTTTGGTGTAGGGGGCTACTATCAGGGGCAACAACTACTGGGGTACTGTGTAGGGATTTGGGCAGCAAGATGTCGGTTCACGTTACACTTGAACTTCTGCACGTCAGTACTGTTGGGGAAGCAGGGACCGATAATTGAATTCAAGAGTCTAGCGGTTCTGGGGAAGAAATTATTGGAGTAAAATGATCTTTTACATCTGGGGATCTCTACAGTGTGGGGGTGGGATTTAGCAGCCTGTCGGGTTTGTAGAGTGTGCTCACGTAGTGGGGGCACAGGTGATTGCAGTTCGTCAGAGTATTCACCACTAAAATACTTGTAGAAAAGGCAGAGGGATGCAACATTTCGTCGATGGGACAGAGGCTGAAGCTTAGATACCAGTTCAGGGCCTATCAGGTTTGCGACTATCTTTTGAACCTTGTCAAGGAGCGAGAGACTAGTAGCATATGCAGCAGCCCAGATGTGGCAGCAATACTCCATATATGGTCGAATAGTGGCCTTATAGATGTACAGGATACTTTCGGGTGTTAATAGTTTTCTAGCACGATAGAGAGAGCCCACCTTTCTTGCAGCGGCCCTGGCAATGCCTTCAATGTAATTGTTCCAACTCATGTTTCCTGTGAACATTAAGCCAAGGAATTTGAAAGATGGACCCTCAGATAAAGAGTCGTTGGCAATTGCTATGGGTGGTAGAGAGGGGTTCTTGATATTATTGAATGAAACTATTTTAGTCTTGGCAGGTGAAGATGTTTACAGAAATTAGCTAAATTTAGAATAGCCAAGATAACCACGAACTTTAGCTCACGTGACGTGCCACACTTTAGGCGACGTGTGTTTATGGTAATAACATCAAAGAACTGACAGGTCAAAGGGTCAAAAATATTACATTGAGGACTATGAGTTTCGTTACGAATGTGAGCAGACGTGCTTAATGGTCGAGCAGCGCGGCTGTAAGGAACAAGCATGTTGACACCTAATGCAGACCCCTTGTGAAGACCACTGGGTCAGCTGAAATAAATTTATATTTTAAAAACATAAAGTATTGGTTGTGGTTTCACAGAAGAAGAAAAGCAAGTGCCTCAATCATTTTTTATTTCAGAGCCCAGCAGTGGAGACAAAAAATCTGTTTTTAATGAAGGGTAACAGGGATCTTATTCTTAGGAACTGCCATATTATCTGGCAATACAACATAACTCAATTAATACGTCGATATCATCCTCCTTCTAATACAAGATATTATGCGTTTCCTTATTTGGTTCAAATCCCCTTCTATATTCCAATTTTGGGCCTTAAAAATGTGTGTAGCATTACTGATTCTTTGTGAAATACTGCCTATTTTCCGAAAAATTAAACGCTGTATATTGAATGCTTAAAGTAGACTATATCGTCGATGTTTAATCGTTTTGTTGACATGATAGAAGTGATGTGTTGCATTGCGTGTTTGGACAGCAATTTATTGAAACTGATTTGATATCTCACCTTAACATGACATTAGCTCGGGATCCATCATCTTGTCTTTTTGTTTTTTGTTCCATAAACATTGAGAAATTGTTGAAGAGCCTTTTGTGTTGGAGTTCCGGACGCCCTTTAAACGCCCTTTTAATGTGTCGACGAATCGTTCGGTATGCCCGTTGCTCCATGAATGGTATTGAGCGATCCTGGTACGCTTGACTTGGTATGTTTCGCAGAATTCCCTGAATTTTTCCTAGGTGAACTGGGTAGCGTTGTCGCGTACAAAACACTCAAGGACTCTAAACGAGCAAACATTCTAATAACACAAAAATCTGTCGTCGTTACTTTAGTTGATTTGCTACATCTCATGACCTCTGGTTATTTTGCCTATTGTCTACTACTATCACGTAGTCGAAGTCATACACTGTACTTCCGTAGTCAGTATGGACCCTGGACCACAATTGTTCCGCTTTAAGGCATAGTTTATGCGTTATATCGGCGTGTCTTGCAACCGGAGCACAACCCTTGCACGTTTTTACAGTGTAATGTCTTGCTCCATAGATGACCAGTAGACTAAACTCCTCATAAGGCTTTTCACCCGGTTTGCTCCTGGATGACCCATGAAAACATCCTTGAGTATCCATTTTTTTTCTGTTTTGGGGATAACAACCATGTCACTTTACAGCAGCACTTCGTGTAAAACGGATAATACCTGAAACGGTGTTCCTGAGTATAAACTTTTGCTTATTGATTTGAATGAAATTGTAATCCAAAGTCTATGCAGTAATTTCTTGGAGTGTTAACGGCAGTACGCACATTCTATTATTAAAGATAGTTTCGCTATTAAATGTACGCTGGGATTACCGAAGTTTCGTGTGTTCTCATTTTGCCAGTAATTAGTCTCGACTGACCGTTCACAGGTGAACGTTTTTGTTTGAAAGATGGAAATGTGCATACGTGTAAAATAGTAATTTAGAAAAAGTGTTCCCAATCTTAATAGCCGGTTCACCGTGACTGTGAGACGTTCTCTTTTTATCCAGAAATGAATATCAAGGGCTTATGATCGGTTTGCAGAAAATATGTTTTCCGTACAGTAATTTCAAAAATGCGGAAATTATACCTCGTCCCCCATTTTCGATTTGAAAATACTTTTTCTCCTCTGAAATTAGAGTCACGTATGCGAAGGCGATTTTCTCTTTTGAAAACTCCGACATCCTATGTAACATGCATGCGCCAATGCTATACTGGTTTGAGTTACTAGCCAGTATTCTATCTACATCGGTGTGCAAATAAGTTAGGAAAAATTGTGAAGTATGTCAAATTTGTGTTTCTTAGAATGATGTCTGGCGATCCGATGTGCACTCCAAAGGAGTATCCTTTTAAAATCATTTGTAAAGTGGTGCGCGCAGTTTGTGCATGTTGCCGAAAAACCCTTGGTAATAATATGCCAAACCTAAAAAGTTGTGTAGTTGTACTACGTTTTTCTCTTAGCTTTCGCCCGGTTCTGGAGTTCTGCCATTTTCATCAATGATATATCCTAGGTACTTTTGTTTATAATTAGGATTCTAATTAGTCTTATTTTACCTGAAACACATAATTGTGTATTCGACTACATGCGTGTTTGATATGGGTTGCTTATTCCTCCCAGCCTTTTCTGACTATAATGATGTAATTGAATATGCAATAGCCGTGTTATTCGCCCAGTATTTTATCGATTAACTGCTGGAATATAGCAGGTGCTACTTTGACACACCGTGAGCGTTCCGTATCTGCACCCCCCGATGGGTATTAATACAGAGGAGTTTATCGCTTTTGCAGCTTGCAGGAATTTGTATATAAGCATCGAGGAGGTCGATATTAGAAAAAAAAATGCTGCCATGTAATGTTGTAACCACTTTCCCCAGGCTGGGTAATGGATAGTTAAATCTTCTAATGACCCGGTGAATCTGATCGAGAAGTCGGCGACAACGCAGATTTCTCCGACCTTTTATTTACGTAGACTGCGGGAGCAGCCCACTCACTGTATATGTTTAAAGACAGTAAATCGGTGTTTTCAAATTTGTCTTGTTCCTGATGCATTTTCTTTAGGGATGTAGATACCGCATTGCCTTTTTATTTTTAACCGGTTGTGTGCCCGGTTTCGGTTTTAAATCCGCGGCCATTTTTGCACACCTCCGAATGCCAGCTTAAACGAATTATTGGTATCTTAATTTCCGCTGGCCAGGATTCTATTTATGACAGCTTTTGCATTTCTATGGGTTCTTAGCACAGTAGATTTTCGTAATTTCTCCCAGATTTTGTAGTTTAGTATTGTACGGTTCGATCCACTGTATACATGTTGTGAATTTTTACCGTTCTGAGTTTACGCTGTTTTTACTTCTAATTGGTACATAATAAGGGCTGTCCCCTTTTCATGTAAGTATAAAAATAGAGAGATTTAGTTAAAATGAAAATGAAATAGAATAGACGAAATGCGAACCTCGTAAATTAGGTTTAGGAATAGATTACGAGAGAGAATTAGAAAATGGAATGTAAAACAAACCATTGTGTAGCTCAGAGATAATATAGTTTCAAGAAAAGCATGTGCGTTTTCAATTCTGTTATGAAAAATTCAATTGAGGAATGCAACTATACAAGATAAATTAATAAACATGTTTTTAACATATTGGAAAAATAGGTTACTGGAAATATAAGTTAAAATTCCTTTTGTAAAAAAAGGAAAAAGTTTTGGACACGCATGTCCAGAACACGTGAAAGAAGACACATGTTTTCACATGTGTATGACGTCATGGAAAATGGGAAATTCAAGATATAGTTAGAAACTTGAGAGAAACTGGAGGAAGAACTGGGGAGAGTCAGAGAGAGTCTGAGGATGACAGACGACAGTCCATACAGTAACATTCGAACGTCGAGAAGCGAGACGGTCACTTTTGAAACTTAGAATGTGAAGCTTTGAAATCTTGACTCAGAAAACCACGGCCGGTCGTGAGAAGAAATAAACCCATCATGTGTTTTTATAAACGTCGTCTTTTTGTTGTAATTCTACCAAAAGGTAAAGTGGAAATTGTTATTATTTGGCTTGTATATCATGTGTCTAAAAATTTGTTTTAGAACACGTCTGGACATCTCATATTGACAATGTGAACTCTACATCTCATATCACCACTTCTAAGTAATGCACACTTTTAATATATAGGAATCTTCATAACACAAAATCTCTCTTAAAAGATCTCTCTCTCTCTCAAGGCATCACTTTTAATAAGACACAACAACAAACTCTCTCTAAGACTCTCTAAGACACAACAACCCTCTTTATAAAAGACTCACTTACACTTAAATATAACAAACGCGACTTGGTGCCCGTTGATCAGTTTGCATACAATAAATACAATTTTGAGCCGGAGGCGACCAGACCACCCAACAAGGGTGGGTTAAAAAAAATCAAAAACTTCGGTTATCACAGAAAAATATAAAAGGAAAGAACACAACGTTTTAAAAGTGTCCAAAAAATATTAAAAAAAGAACACAACGTTTTAAAAGTGTCCCAAAATAAATAATACTACGGAAAACAAATTACACGATCACAGATATGCGAACAGATAGAAAAAAAATTGAACACACACGCACACAGACAACTAAAGTTTACAAGAAAATATTAAAAAAGAAAAGAAGGCCGATATTCCGTAATGAATGATAACAGAGATACGGTCAGTTGCAAAACAACCCACGAATATTTCATTCATAAAAGAATTAAAAAAAGAGAAAAATGGTTGTATTCAGATAATATATTTTGAATGCGCATGCACACAAATAGAAAATAAGACAGTTGTCATTCATAAAAATATGTGTTAATGTCTGTATTGTTTAGAGAAACTGTCAATCATAATGAATAACAATTTAGTGTCAAAAGTCGAAAGTACATTTAAAATTCTCGAGAATAAAAAAGGAAGAATGAATAAATAAATAAATAAAATAAAATACCCTATAGCAAAAAAGAAGGATGCAGAAATGAAAATCAAATTGTGAATAATTTTCGGGGTTTTACTGTGTTTTATTTGTTCTGGTTTTTGAAAAAGGTACAATTTTTTGTTTTGTGTTAACGGACTTTTGAAATGTATAATGTAACGAATTTTTATATATTTTTTTGTTTTGTTGCAAAATGTTTAAATATATTAAGGTATTTTCTTTTGAAAATGCGTTGATGTTTAACCCTATTGTAATGTAAATGTTATTGTTTTCACAGCAAGAATTCAAATTTATCAGTAAATATACATTAGATTTAAACAGTCTAGGAGAAAATAAAACTAGTTAAGACGTATGGTTGGCTTACAGATTCAGTTAGAATTTTAGAAGGGGGACAAGAATTGAAATTACTTAAACGGGTAGTTAGAGAGTTTTTAGATGTGATAAGCCGTAAGAAGGATGTTTTTCTTAGCATTTGGTTTTTGTTTGTGTTTTAGAGATCCTATATTTTTTTCCAAGAAAAGTGACTTGGTAGGAATTGATAAGCACAAGATGTGCTCCTATACGAAAAATTTGGGAACCTGGTTAATTAAGTGTTTTAAATAAGCTGGTTGTACGTAACGAATCCAAGCAAGTGGTAAGACTTGGCTTAATTAATAAACAGGCGTTGAAAAGGAGACGACACTTCTTAAGGGGACCAGTGAACCGATGATAGGTAGTCCCGAGGCAATCACATAGAGCTTATGAAGTAAGAGGCTGGAAAATGTACCGTACAGTACCTAAGGAAGATATAACCTTGTATTTTTTTAGAGACGGATGAATGTCGGATATATCTGCTTGATCTTAGAGGCTCTGGTGAGAGAAAAGCAAAATCACAAAAAAATTTGGCAATTAGAATTTAGGCGCAATTAAGGCGTTGTAGCGCAAAAGGAGTTAGTTAGTAAGGGGTGATATTTCTAAATCCTCGTCGAAGTTTCAAGAATCTACGCAAGGAAATCCGAGTGACTCCGTATGAGAGAAAAGAATGTATATATTGATAGTTAAAGCGAACCAAGAAGATTGGTTATGAGTTTTTGTATGTCCCATATAAGATAGTTATAGAATAAAAAAAAACAAAGCCATACTTGATAAGATTAACCATGCGGAAAGAGACGATCAGGACACTTTAGGGACGAAGGGAGTCGTCCATTTCGAGGTAGGCGGAAACCTCTAGTCTGCGGCATATTGGTGTCGAGAATCATAGGTAAAGACCCTACACCTAAAAAGTAAATGCCAAGAAGATCAGAAAGATTCTGATCTTATAAAAATATATTAATTGTGAAGTTGGTCGAGGAGGGCTGACTGGAAGAGATTTTATTTTAGCCTGATCTTTCCTAGCTGTGTGGTTGTGTAAATGTAGAAAAATGTACTAAATTTAAAAACGCATACATTTTTTGTGAAATATCGAAGGGAGGGATGTAACATAGTAAGGGCTGCCCCCTTTTTATGTAAGTATAAGAATAGAGAGATGTAGTTAAAATGAAAATGAAATAGAATAGATGAAATTCGAACCTCGTAAATTAGGTTTAGAAATAGATTACGAGATTGAATTAGAAAATGGAATGTAAAACAAACCATTGTTTAGCTTAGAGATAAAAATAGTTTCAAGAAAAGAATGTGCGTTGTCAATTCTGTTATGAAAAATTCAATTGAGGAATGCAACTATATAAGATAATTTCATAAACATGTTTTTAACATATTGGAAAAATAGGTTACTGCGAATATAGTTTAACATTCTTTTTGTAAACAAAGGAAAAAGTTTTGGACACGCATGTCCAGAACCCCTGAAAGAAGACACATGTTTTCACATGTGTATGACGTCATGGAAAATGGGAAGTTCAAGATATAGTTAGAAAATTGAGAGAGACTGAAGAAGGAACTGGGGAGAGTCAGAGAGGGTCTGAGGACGACAGACGACACTCCATACAGTGATATTCGAACGTCTAGAAGCGAGACGGTCACTTTTGAAACTCAGAATGTGAAGCTTTTATATATTGACTCAGAAAACTACTGCCGGTCGTGAGAAGAAATAAACCCATCATGTGTTTTTATAAATGTTGTCTTTTTGTTTCAATTCTACCAAAAGGTAAAGTGAAAATTGTTATTATATGCATTCTACCTCATGTGGTTTAAAATGTCTTTACATACACAATATGAATACTAAGACTGTCTGAACACTGTTTCCTCACTCAAAGAGCTTCTATTAATCTTCTAAGTATAAACACGTTTTATATATATGAATACCGTCATAAAACGAACAATCTCACAAAAACATCTCTCTCTAAGACACTCTCTCAACAACATCTCTCTTTCTAAACCTCTACTAGGACTCACTTTTAAGAAAAACTTTATATACCATAATGTCTCGAGTTATGGCTTGACGCATTCGGTTCTATAAAATTTAATTGAAATTCATTATTGAGATGAATATATATTATTAAGATTTTTGTTACGAACTATTATTGTCATCTGTTTTAGTTGTTGTTTCATAGCAACTATATTTCTGTCCCTGGCCATGCGGAAACCTCGACGGAATAAGAACTTCGAATCTCCAAACTGCATTTTCAGCAATGCATTCTCACCAATAACTGCTTTCATAAGTTGTTGTTGTCTTGCCACGTTTTTTAACAAGAAAGCCTCTTGACGAAAGCAAGATAAATACTTTTCCGAAAGGTATGGACCACAATTAAAAAAGATGAGTATAATATTCCGCAATAATTAATAAGCACTCGGCCTTTTTGTTCCGATTTTTACTGCAGTGAAAGGTTTTATATTCAATTTTATAGCGTATGTAATTTTCTTGTGAAGTATGGACAATCGTTTAGATAGTGTTTCCACAAAATGTGGAACAATGCCTCGGGGCTTTTGCTTTTGCTTTGAGGGTAACTTTTGTGTACCGTCTTGTAATTTAGGTCGGCGGTATTTTCTTGGTTATTATTGTTTATACTTACGATGTCTACGGCGATATTGTCGCATCTTTTTCTATCATTTCCACTTTTTGATATTTCTTTAGTCAATTCTTGCAGTTGGAAGTTCGGTTCATTTTCTAACTTGTTAGATCTCTGCGCTTGATTTCATCATCTTTTCCAGAGGTTAAACCTTGAGCAAAAACTAAGCATTTTAAATGGACTGCTGTTAAATCCGACAGCTTGAAGTCATCGCAATGTTTGTTAACTACCTCTGCGTACATTATCGTATCTGGTCACTTGCAACATTTACATATCTGGGGAGAATACTTCTGTTAGCAGATTTATCATATGTTTGTACGATAATGCCGTAGGTTTTCCTGGTAAGTGTAAGCCTACGAAGTTCTTCAGCCGTTTCTAGCTCATGTAGTAGAAGTTGAGTCTTCGTCTGAGCAGACCTGTTACGCTGTCGATTTTTAAATAGTCTTCATATCTCCTAAAATTATCTGCCAATGATTTTTCATTTTCTTACTTGAAATATTCCATTGCAGATAATGTCGTATTTCTGGAAAAAGATTAATCATTTTTCGCAGGCGCGTTACCCTTCAACATTTGTGTAAATAGTTACTCTCTCCGTTCTGGCGCTCGGATATTGTTTTTTTTATGGTCCATTAGTTTCTCGGACGATTGATTTTGTATGTTTCATTGATAGTGTCGACCGTTTTTTGTATAATTCAACGTGTTGCTTCTCAAGTTTTTTTGATGGTGTGCCGTAAGTTTCTTCACATTTCTCAATAAGTCTTGTTGCATCTTTTTTGTTCAATTTGCAGTTTAATAACTGTACCAAAGTTAACCTAAGCTCTTTCATCTTGTCCGGTTTATTAGTTCAGAGGGAAAACAAAAGTACTTATTTTGTCTTTTTTTTTTCGTTCGTCAGAAAAGAGAATTGTGTGGGCCGCCTCTTTTCATCCCGCTTTTTGCGCATAACAGGCAGACAATGATGATTCTTTTCAGATTGTTTGAAACAGTGTGGAATGACGTTTGACTTTTGTTTTGTAAAAAAGGAAACATACCTATTAAATTCGTTTAACGTGAAAAATTTCAAAGAGAACAGTTAACAATCAAACAAAATTATGTATAGAGAACGAAAACAATGGCGTAAATACGTGTTTTTTTTTTACTTTTTAGTCATGCAGAGCGATTAACAGAAACAGTTTTTTTAAACGCTCAACACAATTAGAAGATTAAGAATTAAAACTTATTTTGGTCCTTTTAGAGCTTTTAGAATGTATTTTTGTTCAATCATAGTGCACCGACATAATTTGTTTTTATTTTCTTACTTTTTTATTTTGTTTAAATTCAGTTTAAATATTTCGTCTCGTGATTATCTGGTTCTGAATTCTTTTTTCTGAAACTGAGCTTAACCCGGTTAATTTTTGTTTGAAGTCAATAAACAGTTTGAATTTATTGTTCTCTGGTGTTGATGTGAGCAAAAATTCTTCCTTGAAACTTCGAATTGACATTTTTCTGGGAACACTGGTTTATTAAATTCCTTTTCCTATCACGAGTAATCGAAACTTCTGTGGATAGCGTCATGGGAACACTGGTTTATTGAATACTTTTTTTGTTTCGTTAGTTTTCGAATACCTCTTTCGTCCGTGTTATGAGAAAATTGGTTTATTTTTGTTGAACTGGTAAGGCATTAAGATGTCGGTATGAGTCCGTTTCTGAAATACTTTTCTCACCAGTGTAATGACTCTGAATATTCCACAATAAAAATAGAACGACGGTGTAAAACAAGACGTCTATGAATAAAGGCGAACAATAGGGTTACGGAATGAAAAAAAGTGTGTTGCCTTCAACTGAGAAGGCGAACACCACTCTGGAACTAGAGCACTTCCGTAGATCATTAAGAGTACGATCGTTGAGTCCATTCAGCGCGTGGTTCCCCATCAACAGTTACCATTGCAACTTTTTCAATATTGAAAATTTAGAGACGACTTGTCTGATTAGCTATTGGGTACCATAGAAATTTTATATCGTGCATACCTTCATAGATCATACCGGGAATACTGTGTGCAGTTCGTCTTATATGGTTTATATAGAGCGTTACCCAAAACCGAGGCTCTTTGCTTACCGCGTTTCCCGTAAATTTTGGTTATTTTACTAATTACGACGTTGCCCCTCAATTTCGTTTGTTTCTTTTTTTGGTTCTTCTTTCTGTTCATTTACATTATTACATCTTTTACTTGATTTCTTTATTTATTCAATTTAAGAAGTTTGTTATAATTTTTTATGGGTTGTTGACAACGCGCATGATATTGAACGCAAAAAGTAAAATAACATTTCAAACCAAGGCATATAAAAAAACATTGATTACATAGAAAATGTGAGCACTAAAAGTAATAAGGGAAAGAGAAAAAACTTAAAAAATTAAAAGGACTGGTTGTTTAAACCGGAATAGAAAACTTACACACTTTCTAGTAAAAAAGTAAAATAAATTTATAATGTAAAATATTATAGCATTAAGAAATTTTGGAAATCATTTTTAACATTATATATACTTGTATAATGCTCCAATACTAATCTTATGAATTATTATATTTTTCCCAAGAATATTTTATTTTCTTTTTCAGTTTTAACTACTTGCCATTTTACTTCTCGAAGTTAAATCTTAATCATATTTTTTCATGCTCGCATTTTTCTATATAATATATAATATATATATATATATATGTGTGTGTGTGTGTATGTGTGTGTGTGTGTGTGTGTGTGTGTGATTATTTGATGATCTGTTACCGGTGTCATACATCGCAGCTCCTTGAATTCGGGGAAAATGATTATGACGGGAAAGTACTGATGACAAATTGAGAAAAAACACACGAATCTCCAATGTGTGTCCCCGAGATTTTTCAATAGGAAGGGACTTTTCCTCCATGACAACGCTCGTGCGCATATTACTCAACCGATACTAGAGAAGCTGAATGGTGTGAGCTACGATACTCTGCCTCAACTGCCATATCCAACAGACCTATCGCCCACGGATTATCACTTTGCTTCAGCATCTGAACAACTTAGAACTATGGTGGATAAAATATTATATTTGTCACCTCTTAAACACTCGGTAAGTAATAATTCTCTCTTAGGAAATTAAGACTTATTATTTTAATAAATAATATGATCGAAATTCAACTATTATAAAAGATCTGCATATATCCATACTAATAAGAAATATTATATTGTGTAAATATCGGGTGAAATTAAAAATATCTTAACAACTCAACGATGTCAGGGAGCAATAGCATTATAATTATTATCATTAATTAATAATATTTTTTTGTAAAAGTTTTAATTTAGAGTTGGCATAGAGCATTACATTTAAAAAAAAAACATAATATATTTTAATCACTTTAAAAAGTCACTGTCAAAATAATTATCTTCTATATTGTTGAAAAATGGCTGGGCTGAATTAGACGGCTTCGGAAATTACATTAATTATAATTCTACGAGAATTGTCTAGGAACAATCAGGTTATAGTTTAAAAGAAAGCTCGGAGAAGTCTTGGAAGACTGTCGATAGGAATAGGAAGAAGGAGAAACAAGAGATAAATAAAAATCTAAAAAAAAAAACAGGGCGATCGGTCGATTCATATAAATTTTAGAAATAATCTATTCGTTTTTTTTTTTTTTTTGCTTTAGTTTTTCTCATAATCAGGGAGAACGGTATTAAGTCCGTTCCGACAATATGATTCAAAGTCGTATACCTGTTTGCGTATGTGGCTAATTTTACCTTAAGATGTAATATGACGATTTAATTTTGTAAAATACCTTAAGTATGGCAATTTGTGTCACTTTCGTTTATAGATTACGTTCGTATTGGACAGTCGATTATACCGTGTATATACAAGTAAACCAATTAGTTTCATAATAGTTTTAGAGATCGTTTAATTTAATATGGTTCGCTCCTTGTAACTATCATTATGCCTCCTAACGTTTTCATTTCAGTTAGTAAAACCTTATCGTTTATATTAACTCAGTACTTCGATAAACAAAACTCATCTTAAGAGTGTGTCTTTGTTATAGTTAATGTCCATGCTATTATGTCTGGCATATTCTTTTCCTCATTATTGTCTTATCGTATCTCCAGTAAATAAAAATATCCCTGTTATCTTGCGTCCTAAACTTTAATTGTATCAATGATATTTATCGAATAGAGACAAAACATGTCTTGATTGTGATTCTCGGAAGATATAAAGGTAAATGCGACACATTGAAGCAGATATATTTTATGATGTAATCATGTATAAAATTATTTAATTAAGAATGCAATTGTTTTGTGATGCTTGTGGACGTAATGTTTGAAGTAGGGTTTCGGAAACCATATACATACACACAAACACACACACATATATATATATATATATAAATATATATATATATATATATATATATATATATATATATATATGTGTGTGTGTGTGTGTGTGCGCGCGTGTGTATGTTTGTACGTGGATGGATAGGAATATATATATATATATATATATATATGCAACAATCACAGTATGTCAAGTTACAAATAACAAGCGTTATATATCCTTTCAATATTGCCTCACAAACAACCTTTCAAACTCATCATCTGTGTTTCATAAACCTAATGCTTCATAATGCTTATGTGCTTGATAAAAAATACTTTCTTGTGAAAAGTAAAAAAACGATGTTATAACTACGCAAAACTGAAAAAAAAATAGTGTCGGTCGAATATATTTTAGCAAGACAGTGACTCTGACTTAGAACAGCCTACCTACCTGGGGATTAAATATCTCTGAACGAGACATTTTTGAGCATACAGAGAGGCTCACATTAGAGGTCATCCTTGTTTAAGTACTCCGAACAGGAATCATGGACTGCCGAGGCGGCCATTGCGGGCTTGTACATGACCTAATAATTTAATAGACTATTTTTCCTATCAGTGAGCTTTTTAGTGGGGGATAATGAATTGAGTATTGATCATCCCCTCTTTGACACTCCAAGTTAGAAAAACAGTCCATTCCGTAGGATAAATCGACGAATAGTAAGCTTCTTAATTGAAAAAAATATTACTAGATGGAATCTCTTATCCTGTATTCATTATATCATTAGTAAGTATTTTTCAGCTATATGAGAAGTTTACTAGCCCTCCAAACACCCGACCAATACCGGACAGTCAGGCGAGTTCAATGGAAATCTCAAAGCATACCCGCATTTCGGTTTGTATGTGAGCGTGTTTAACAACAATTAAAACAAATATGAACACAAAGTAACCGATAACTAAGCAGTGATCCTCTCCATCGGTGTGTTTAATTCAATTATTCAGCGGACAAAACAAAAGGCGAGCTGTTAAAATAAATACTTTATTAAAACGTTTTTAATTATTTAAGCATGCTTATATGTCACATAGTGTTCACACGCTAATAAGCACAAAAATGATTGTCAACTGCCTTAAGGTGTCAACAACAGAATGTCACAAAATTAAAAGGGCAAACGTCGTGTGTATACCTGTAACCTAATTTTCCTGTCAAGATATTTTGTTGCGTGAGTATTTGAGTAAAGAACTCGCTGTTCTCCGTATAAATACCAAGAGCGAATCCTGCTTCACAGAGTAATTCCATTTGAACAGGTCGCAAAGACACCACCGATTACAAGAAAGTCCCATCAGATATAATACGTATTTGGCCGGAGCTTACTAAAAAAGTTATGTAATCAGACTCTAAGTTTGTTAGGTAAAAAAAAACGAAGACATATGCTGGCAACAATTTAATTATTAAAAAAAGATTCACTACACAGTTTTTTTTTCAGTCTAGGTTGCGCTTATCTTCGTCAGTGCTATCTCAATACAAGTGTGTGGCTTAGATATTTCTATGCTCAGTGTAAGGCAGTTGCTTGGGGGGCCGCAGTAGACAGGGATGTAGTAAGTAACCTGTGGTGCAGCCTCCAGCTTAAGCTAATTGCCATAATTGTCGGAATTATCTTACCGAGGATTAGGGGGAGGGAAGATGTCTGAAGTCTTGCAACGGCAGGTCGACGTTGCTTACAAGCAGTCCTTCCTTGTAAAAGTAACAACTGAGTAACGATGATCGAAGTGTACTTTGTCTAAAAGACAAAACAACAACTACAACTGTCGAGCGTCTATTCCTCTTATCTACTCCAAATCTCAGTCAACGAGATTCACGCGTGACTGGAATGTCTATTTAATTTGTAAGGAATAGGCACTCTGTTTCTTTCCTAACGGACATTTAGTCGTTTTGGTCACAACTACCTTTCTTCCCCACCGACCTACATTCGGCAAGTCAACAAATTTAAAATTCTCACACATTCCTCACCAAAAAAAATATTTAAGAGAATGAAATAGTTTGTTTAGACTTCTGATAAACAGGGTATTCCAGTTACAACTCCTTGAGGGTTGCGAGTCGGACAGAACCATTGCTTCAGTTAAACCCACACAGCTGAAGTGAAACCAGTCAATGATTATATCACAGGCCATCATAGGTCTGATATCCTCAGGGCTGTTATAGCTAGGAGAGATTCAAATATAGTCCTCCGTTGAGGGTTGTGGCTAATATAATGTGAACTGTATGGTCCTATGCCTATCGGGTCAGGTTCTCCAGGCTGATGAGAGACTTCCAGATGAAAGAGATGCTTGACAGAGTGTGTGCCTATAGCTCGATTGCCTTTCTTCGCCTTCACCATGCGCACATATTCATTTCTTCCTTGGATTAGCTGAAGAACGTAATCTAGGGACTAGAAGGTCTCATCTTCATAGGGCTTTTTATTAGCACTATATCTCTTGGTTTTACTTTATCTTCAAAAGAACAATCAACCAAGCGCATTGATATTTCTCTGGGACTCAGCAAATATTCCTCATTCAAAACCTTTCTGAATTTTGTCAGCCTTTCTTCCCGGGAACGCAGGGTATACTAAGAGGATCGATCGTTTCCTGGTCCTTGTTTTCCAACCGCATTATTATTCCCTGATTAACATTCGAATTCATGAGAGAGTTAGGGGGTAAGACATTCAGATCAGCTTCCTCAGAGCTCCACTATGGCGAGGGGCGGTCATTGCCCTTTGCAAAATTGTTAGTGGACCAACACAGTTTACTTTACCTCTTTCTATTGCGTTATATAAGCAATGGTTTATGGTCTTGATAGACCTGTCCATACTAGCACGGTACTAAGGTGAAAACAATGGAATTGTGCACTTTTTTAAATCATATGGGCTAAACCTTTCCTTGAATTCTTCCGATATCATGCCCCGGTTAATGATTCTGGCAGCAGCATTAAATGTGCGTGCATTATTCGACGAAAGCAGTGTAAAGAGTCCATTCACGTTCGTGACCCTAATTAATGCTTTAATAAATGATTGTTCATTCATATCCGGAATCAGCTATTAATTTACAACCCTGATACTCATACATGTAAATAGAAGAATGTACATTTTATATTCCTTTTCCTGTCCTTTAACATAGATATGGCTGGTAAAATCAACACCGCTATGTAGATAGGGCCTGACAAAATTCACCAGAGGGGCTGGTAAGTTGGCCGAATTTAATATTGAAAGGGAAACGGCATTGTAGCGTTTACATTTCACACAAGTATTAACCACATTTTATACAGCCTGTAAAGCGTGTGATATCCAATAACCTACGAATCGTATTTCATTCTATGTTGTGGCAAAGCCAAAGTGTTGGCTTCTTTGGTGGTATTCTTGGATGATCAATCTTGTTAGATAATGCTCTTTCCCCAATAAAATAGGATTTTGGACCTCATATGAGTGATATTCCGATTTTCCTATTCTTCCCATCGATCGTATAATTCCCTTGTGGTCCAAAAAGAGATTCAAATTCTTCACCAGCATGCTATTTCATCCAATAAAAAAGTGCAACTCCCTTTAAAAGGATTGTTTTTGCATCGTCTTGATCAGATAGGCATGTGCTTGTAACTCAGGATCCATCACCCTCTTTTTTAACTTGTTGATTAACTTTAATATCAGTGAAGTAACACTGATCAACTTACTCAAACTTGAAATGTTTTCCAATTTAACTTCTAATGTAACCACTTCATTCTCTGCGGCATAATTTACTGAAACGTCAATCCGCTCTATTTGAACTGTAGAAAGGCAACCCAACTCATGATGGCTCCAGAATGATTTTTTGTCTTATGCATTTCGGTCCACCATACCAAAGAGAAAACTATTCCTTACCTTTCTTGATAGTCAAACCTCTGGTGATGTAATCGGCCGGGTTTTCATCCGTTGAAGTGCACTGAAAGTTTATCTTATTGTTAAAATAAAATTTAACCTTTTCAGACATTTGAGCTATGTCCTGAAATCTATTCCGTACAAAAACATTTTTCGTTTGGACGAGGTCCGCCAAAATCCAGGACAGATCTACCAGGGCATCTGTGATTACGAAGACGTCTTTTATAGGAATGCCCTTTAAAAGGGAAGCGTTTCATTGCTAAAAATACTGCTAGAAGTTCAAACGTTGGGATGGATATTCCCTGCAAATGAGTAATTTTCGCTTTGGGAAATAACAAGAATGAATTTCCATCCTGTACAGCATATACCACAAACCCATATGCGGCGCATCACAGAAAAAGAATTACCGTGTATCCTTTTTTCATCTATAACACTCCTTGGGAGAGATACAGAGTCGAACGCTGATAAATCTTTTGCCAACGTTCTCCAAACTGAACTCAGATCTTGAGGAACCATATCATCCCAATTCAGTATTTGTCTCCATATTTCTCTCATCAATAAAGGACCTCGCACCGTCACAGGTAGATACAGGGACAAATGCAAATATCTTCGAGGTCTACGATAATATTTATCTCTTAGGTGATGCCTCCAAGTCGCATGCTGGTGGTGATACACTTATTGAATCTTGGACAGGATCATATTGATACCCCAGCACCTTTTCCCAACCAGAGTCGAATCCTGATAACGTTCCATCTGCCTCCATTTTCTTTTGGAGGGTTACCCAGTTGGAATTGCAAGACTGTAAATTAAAATTTCCCTTCTGCAGACGCTCTCTCGTAGAGGTATACAAATCAGAAAGATGTTTTGCATTATTCGCAGTTTTCACTAGGTTGTCAACATAAAAACGTGATATCAGTGCCTCCGAACATTCATTGAAAGGGAACTTCTGTGCATAAAACTTCAACACGTAATTGAAAATAATATGACTGCAACCAAAACAAGGGGGTTTATACCTGTAGCAATGTAAATGTTCAACTTTCCCCCAGAAAAAATGCAAAACCGATTACAATCCTTTTCCGATGCCAAACGAATCATCAGAAATGCTTTTCTGATGTCAGCTAACAAGATAAATCGGTTAGTTAGGAATGGGATCATCAATTTAACATGCCCTTCATCAGGTTCACTCCAGGATATGCTCCTTCGTTCAATGATACTGACCCCTTATGCTTATAAGAAAAATTAAACAACGGTCTCTCCTTGGTAGTAGTCTGCGCTTTTAGGTTAAGCACTGGTCTATGCGGAATCCATATGTAGACTTTAAATTGTTCGGGGGACACAATTATTTCTTCGATAATACCCTCGTGTTCTTGTTGTTGAAAAACTTGCAGATACTGATTATACAGTTTTTTTCTTCTCCAGATCTTTATTAACCTTTTCTAGCACCCGAATAGCAGCATTTTAATTAGAAGGTACCGATTAAATTTATCTTAATACAACTGAAGTTGCACATGATAGAGGCCATCTTTGTATGTGATGGAATCTCTAAACTGCTTAAGCTTTTCTTCATTCAAGGTGGCGAGTTTTTAATCAGGGGGTAATCCAATAAATTCTATGTTGAAGCTGTTCTCCAACCCTCGCGGGTCACTAGTCTCTTTAAATCAATTTTTATATGGTCTGGGTAGTATTCCTCTGCGTGAACCACGTAGTTGTTTCTGGAGATGGAAGTGGTCGAGTTTTACCAAACACACTCTGCATAATTAATATGTGTTCTTTTTTTGGTTTTTAATCTGGTGCGTATATAGAAAAGAACACCTGTTTCCAAAGGATGTTAGTCCTTTTTTGGTCTTGAATGCTGGTCCATACATGCAAGGGACTATCTTTAATGTTTCGAGGTACTGGATTGTGTCGAGTCCTAGTAACGCATCTATTGTAACCAAATTCTCCTTAATGTTAAACTTTGCAGCCAGTATGCGATTCTTTAAATTTCCAAGAATCTGAATAAATCCTTCAAGGCTATAATACAAATTCAACTTGGTTGCATGAATCCGAAGAGTATGCGTTTGCCGGCCATCAAATTCAATTCCAAAGAGAGTTCCTAAAAGGTTTAAGGACTCGTTCATAAAAATAATCTTTACTCTCTTTATTTATCCTTTGCGAAGGAGAAACAATTTAGCTTCTTCAAAGTTACAGAGTCCAAATAAGTTCTTTGCCTGCCATTTTCTAAAAGACAGTTTACCTTCATTTTTTTATCCCCACTTTGCACTATTATTTCAATTATGGGAGAAAGGAAAGTATTATCGTCTTTTGTATGTAGGCAGGTATCAACCTGCATACTACTCGTAACAGTTGACCACATAGCATGTATGTGCCATTTAGAGTTGACACTATAAAAACAATATTCCCAACATGATATCTCTTTAGGCACCGAAAACAAAGGCCCAGCTCTCTACACCTGGTTATCCTGACCACAGTCCTCAGACAAATGTGTATTTCTTTTACAAAAGTCGCATTTTACCTCGGATCTCAATTCGGTATTTTCAGAGGTTTAAGAGACGAGGTTTCGATCGTCTCCTCTGGCTTAACCTTAGGTTGCACCCTAGATTTGGATATCGGCTGTCTGCCAACTAGCATTTGTTTCACTATTCTCGGTGTGTCCTGCAATGGTGTGGACAATCTCGGGTAGTTCCAGAGATTCGTAAGCGTTCTCCCTTCACTTCTGGCAGGGATTTCGCGAATAACACTTGTGCTATTATTATTGCTCCAGCTGACTTATCCTCATATAAGTCACAACTTTACGCGGTCCTTAGCTCCCTCATATCCGCCTAGGTCTTTATCATATTTTTTTTTACTATTCCAGGTGTTTGGGATTATCTAGCTGGAAATCTAATATTTCCTTAATTATATCACATCTTATCTCCTACTCGTCCAAATATCGGTCCTTTAATAGCTTAAGAGCCATAGCGTAACTATCTACAGATGAGGAGAGATGATTTATAAGTTGGGCGGCTACCTTCCAAGGAGCACCTCAAAAATATATTATTTCCTTGTTTGATGTTATGGACATGCCACAATTTTCAAACTTTGTCAAGAAGTCCATGAAGCTCCTCTGGTTTGTGTCAAAGTCCTTCCCATCAAAGCGTGGCCCTTCAACTTTATTTAAAATGGCTCCACAGAAAATGAAGAATAGGCTGTTAGTTTGTAGGGTGGTGCTCTCTCATTTTCTGGAGTAATCAGATTGGCATAACTAGAGGTCTAGTCAACATCTCCTTTTATCGAGGTAACTGCCCGGTGTTCACTCTGGTCAGCTTTTCGCAGAGAACTTAACCGCTGTCTCGCTCCATATTTAAAGCGGAACGAAGTTAGACTTAAGCGTGCCAATGCTTCCGCTTCTGCTCGTGCAGCCAAGAGTTCCTCCATGCCAAAGGAGACACCCTCAAGCTCTTCTAACCAGCCATCTTTTTCTCGCCTTAATAGAGTAAGAACTCCTTCAGAACTCTTCTCTTCCTTTTCTAACAATTCCAGGGTAGTTAGTATTTTTCACTGAAGAAGTTCTTGTTTCAGCTGCGGGTCCTCCATTAAGAGTGAGTCATCCATGTTATAAATTCCGTTGAACACTAGAATAATCAAACTCCAAAGAGGAAAATCAATTTCGTTTCAATGTATGTATTTTAAAACGGAAAAATAATCAGTTACACTTTGTTTCATTAGATGGCGGGCATTACTGTTTTATAAAACCACGTGCGCTACTGACGATAATTTTTATGCACACGAAAAAAATGACAGTCATTTACATAGAAATAAAATCAATACTCATTCTTTGCAACTTAAGCTAATTGCCATAATTGTCATAATTTGCTTACCGATGAGTAGAGGCGGGGAAGATGTTTGAAGTTTTGCAACAAAATGCCGACGTTGCTTACAAGCAGTTTTTCCTTGTAAAAGTAACAAATGGGTAATGATGGTCGAAGTTTAATTTCTCTAACAGACAACAACAACTACTACAACTGTGGAGCAGGCCTTCCTTTTATCCACTCCAACTCTCAGTCAACGAGATTCCTGCGCGACTGGAATCTCTATTTAACTTGTAAGAAATAGGCACGCTGTTTCTTTGCTTAACGGACCACCGGCCGTTTTGGTCACAGCTACCAGCCTCTTTTCTTCCTCATCGACCTACCTCCCGGCAAGTCAACCAATTTCAAATTCTCACATCATTTCTGAAAGATCTGGATGCATTAATAATGCACCAACTTTTAAATATTAGGACTGATATATGTGTGTGTGTTTAGCTTCACAATATATAACGCAATAAGGCCAATAAAAATTATTTTTATTTTTCGTGAAAGCTGTTTGTTGCGCAACATGAAAACGCCTATTCGCTTATGAATTTCATTGATGATGGAGTAAAACATCATTTTTGACGAGGGATCGATCTGTTCGGTGATGGATTAAATTCAGCAGCCATGTCGTGAGTTGCTTGTGTAATTGGTTGTTTGCGTTCAGATGTTTTTCAAGTAGAAGAAAAGAAATAGCAATTTTCTATCAGATCTGATTAACGATAAATGATTCGTAGAAATCAAAGAATTTGCCAGTTTACATCGGTTAAACCTAAGGGCATTTTATCATCGCGACTAAGAAGGTGTGTCATTTCGTATTGCCCAATCAAATTACGCATGGATAGATGAAGCGTACTTTGATTAGTAAATTGGGGCGGATCCCAACCCTGAGGCATTCACTACCCTCTGTACAAATAGTTTGGGGCTAGTGTATTTCGTCACTTCTCTCTTCGCGATGACGGACGTGAGTTCTAAATGGAGGATAGGCTAAGTGTCTATAGTTCTCTCTCTCTCTCTCTCTCTCTCTCTCTCTCTCTCTCTCTCTTGGAAACAACTGAAGTAGGTTTATTCTAAACCACGGCTTCAATGAGTTTAGAGATTAATCTTTCAACCGGTTGATACAAAGCTTGGACAGCAAAGCAGTCCTATGCTTCAGATTAAGTATGAACGAGAATCCATTCAGTGTACAGAGATATGTAATTTTTTTCTGAATAAAAGAACATCGGCATCTAATTAAATCCAGACAAAGGAAGGCATCGCCATTCTACATTGAGGAAAAATAATGAAGAGAACATGTACTGGGCGTTGTTGCACGATAATTCTACACATATATTTTTCTCGCTTTTTATTTTTTTTTCTATTATTTGGACTTCACACTGACGAACTTAATTGAAATTGTTCTTCAATGAATTCACTTGCTGTGTAAACCTCCGCTCGTATTTTGTCTTCCATTGTTGCTAACAGCTGGCAGATCAAACTGCACAGTCTTACTATGTTTTATTAAAAATTCTATTTTGCCTCTTCCTATGACTGACTACATAAGTGAAATTAAAATAACCTGTTATATTTGGATACCGTCGACTTTCAGGGGGCATGGAAGTTTATTTCTATTTTTAATTTAACGATGGCTGATTGCTGTCCGTATTTGATCACGAAACCATCACTTGTTGTGAAAATAAAACGGCCATTTATCACGACCGACACGGCGTTATTGTAGTGAAAAATAAAAAATGAATAAAAAGCAAAACAAGAGCAGTGAATCTCCCAATAGCAGCAAATATATAACTAAAAAACACATCATGCCCTTTACAATTCAAACGAATATATTTCAAAATAATGTAAAAAGAAAGTCATGCAGTAAACACACAATCAATGAAATTCCGAGCCATTACCAACAGAAAAACTAATTGTCAATAAAAACTGAAGGCTCGTGAGGAACACTGTAATGCCACTGTGCATATAATTTCCATTCCTGTATGTTTCTCATGTTCAACATATTTCTTTTTGTTTATTCTGTATTTCCTATCGAGGTACATGCTTTATTAAACATTTCTATATTACTTACGGGTATATTTTACTGTATTGGGCAATGCTGATTTGAGGCAGTTTCACGCGTTTCTAGATATCCTGGAAATATTAATCGATACGTCTTTAGACGGCTAATATACTTACATCTATCGAATTCTCAAAGACACTGCTCCGAATTTACATAAACACCGATTTAATTTTACAGACACAACTGCTGAAAAACACATCTGCAGTGATATTCATCGTGAGAGTGTTGTCCCATAGAGGGGGAATTTTTACTTTCGACCGACCAATTAACTCATGCCATATTGATTCCTGCTTGGTTAACAATCAATTGTTCGAACTCAAGGTTTAAAAAGGGAGTATGATTCTATATTAAAGTTCATCATCCAAGTTCAACAGACTTACAATTTTGAGTAACAGTTTTATTTGTTATCATATCTAAATCTTCAAGCGAATTAACGTTTTCCTTTTTGCGACGAAGTAAATACTTTATAAATAAATTCAAAATTAAACCCACCAATGATGACTGTTTTTGAGGGATTTTTTGACTGGTGTGTCCTATCAATTATGTAACTCAAACATGCACATGAATTGTAATCTCAAAGCAGATTAACATTTTCCTTTTTGTGCGCAAAAACTTTTACTAAAACAAGAACTTCTTTTTCATTCCTCCAGTTGGGTGCGTCCATTCTATCATGCAACAATATATACACATATACACGCCTACTGGATATCTACTGTTAGATATATATCACATAATCAGGGTTCTATAGGTATTATAGCAATAGGTGGACAATGCACCTACAAAATAAACGCCTAGGAACTAACTAAAAGAATGATGCACTGGGATGCCGACTAAGGGAGTGTGTTACATTTATTTATTTGGGGATTCTAATGTACTTGAGATTTACCGAGTAGGAAATACGTAATTTTATTTAGAATATATAAAAATACATAGAAGACTGCCTGACACAGGGTTAGGCTACTTATTGCATATGTAATTTTCTCCCTTGCATTTTTTCATATGCTTGCTTAATTTTACATACACCTGACGATTAATTTTGTCGTTGTTCTCAAAATATACACACGGACGATTTTATCAACATATACGTTTAATTAGAACTAAATATTACGATTGCCAAAGAAAGTGACGTTTAGTTTTAGAGGTTTGTGTGCGTGTGTTAAGGTGACGACAGAGAAATGTTGACGTTGAAAGACTGTCATTCTGCTGACTTTACTCTTTCCTGGCTCCATAGATTGTTTTACTGTCTTAGATAAACATCGACCTACATTGCTAAAACGTGAATATAAAAAAAAATCTTACTTTTGTTTAAATGGTGCATAATTCTAAGTGTCTCACTTGAGATGTAAATCTTCATTTTAATTCGGGGATAATTACAATTGCGTTCATTTTTATTGGACACAAAAACATAGATATCAAAATGAAATATGCGGGTGTGCACCCCTATTTTATCGGCGTCGCTTCTGCTCCATATCTAACATCCCTACCCGATTTACATACATATATTTTATCTATCGTTTAGGTGCTAATGTCCATTCAGCCATAACTTCAATATTTATATCTACGAAACAAATCAAGATAGAACAATAATAATGATACAGAACTCACTGAATGCATTCCAAAATCTCGTAAAAACAGTCTTTTTGCCCAATGCAATCAATTGCATGTATTTGAATCATTATTTTCATTTTCAGTTCCCGATCATGCATGTATATTATTCTTTTTTTTCTCCCATAAACATATTAGATTTACAAATTAACACATTTTGTACTAGATCTATTCCATAGACATACTTTTATTAAAATAAGAAAAAAAAACATCCGCAATTGTTCATGTATTTCTATGAAGCGACTTAAAAATATTTATTTCAGTACATTTTCCAGTTCGAGATGCACCCTTAATGCATATTCGTTAAACCATCAATAGTAACCGCGTTACAATTGTAAATTGGAATCGGGTGAACAACATATGATCAGTATGTCCCTTTTTTACGGAACCCGTTTGCTGAATTTTAATGCTATAAGAACCATGCCCTGTTTTTCTATGATTACATGGAAAGGTTTTCACAGTAATCTTATTTACACTTGTTTAGGTAGTTTTACAGTAAAATAATGCATTAATAATAACACTTCCGATCATTTTTTTTTACTATTTGAAATCGCCAATCATATTTTTCCTAGCTTTCTTTATGTTGTTTTATTAAATAGGCCTGACGCATTTCTTGAAGAACGATCTTATTATGTTCATCACCATTATATAATCTACGCGCGTTCAGTATTTTATTTCATGACAGAATAACAATTCTGATATTGTCAAATATTCCGAGAATTTTGTTGTTTAGCTCACATGGAATTTAACTTCCGCTAAAACTTGATTGATATTAATGAATCATGATCGTTAATTGGTAGTTATTTTCTTTGGTAAAACATCATGCATAGTTTTATGACACCCTTACAACTTTACCATTCCTTTGTAGGGAGATGAAAAACGTGGTCACATTATGTTGAGGTCATCTAATACATTTGTAATTATTTTCTTTATGTTTTCAGACGCGTTATTTGATAAAAGCTTCTAAAAGCTGCAATGCTGTCCGAAGTATTGGAAAAAAAACTTCGTCAAACAACTGATGCACCGCATCTGCTGTTCTGATATTAGGGACCGCAAAAGCCTCCGGCCAAAGACTGTACATATCTATACGTGTACTTATGTATTGATTACAGAAAAGGTGTTAGGAGTTAGGTGCGGAAACATTTAACCCTAGTTTCCGCGGATATAAATGAAGATAAATCGTACCCCTACATTTAGGATTGTTGTTTCCTTAAATTCCTGCATTGACAAGGAATACATTGACCTATGTCTTCATCTACCTTCTTACTAAATAAAAAATATTGTAGTTTAATGGCGGGAAACCTCTTACTCATGCCCACAATTATCGTCCCAATATTTGACCAACACCCATTTATTAAGATGCGACGATATATAAAATGTAATTAAGTTTTCGTCGCCAGGTCTCGACAAATAATATACTATTTCGTCCAAAAATGTATACGCTATTGATCCATTATGTATGATTTACTGCTTTCCATCCGCATATTTCAATTTCAAATTTATTAATGGGCCATTATTGTTTCATAAAAAAACTATTTACGATAAGTAGGACCTTCCTGCATTACCTATGAGTCATCCACGTTCTTATACGAAGAAAACTGTTTTGGCTCGAAGAAATTTTAATATTCTACACCCTGCATAATTTCTAGCGTCTATTTTAACTGGGAATCATACCCTACTTGACTTAAATTCAGAACATGTTATAAGAGAATTGAATAAAAATTGTCTTTACTTTTTAGGTAGTTTATGTTTATATGATAGCCAATTATAATAGCCAGCCAGACAGTCAGGCATGTTTGTAATTTTCTATTTTATATGGCCGAATTTATTAGATATCCTAAAGGTCTATAATACATACATATGGTTAATTTACACTGTACGAGTAGTAATTCAATTTATTAAGGACATAGTGTACTGTATATACTTTCCTTTCTATCGTTGACAATCTTGTTTGAGAATTACTCAGATTAGGAAATAATAAGTAAGTGTTTCTCACGATCTGTCCTCACGTAACTCGTGACAAACGAGCCCGTATTAAATAATTGTAGGCATCTGCCTACAGTCTACAGTCTTCTTTCTTTATCGGGATTAACCAGTGTTTGTGAGCTTCGTTTTTAGGCTATCAGAAGAAGACTGACATGCGTCATCCCATTGAAATATGCGTGCTTCCTCGTTAGACGAACTTACGGCCCGGTGTCATCGAGATTTTATTTTATAACACGTGGGCATTATGGAGTCATACACACGAAATCCCTTACTTGTATCACAGTAGATTAATTCCAAATCATATTTTTAGATTTAACTTTGTCCAGGTCTGGTTGTATAACGCTCTACTTAACTTTCAATCTCCTAGACTGTATTTTCTGACTAAATTCATATTTCGGTGCTTTTAACCTGAGAGTTTGTTTTCATAAACGTTCTCATGTGTTCTAAACAGTATTCCCTTTTATTGCAGAATATTAAAATATCCAATTACGGTAATGCGAATTAATCCTATCCTAGCGAAAATATACACATCAACTCCCGGAAGAAAGCAGTGGCATTTTTGAATTCGGGCATCGTTACTCTAAAGTTAAATAAGCCCGAGTGACATGTGAAGGCAGTTTTCTCTTCATCGTACTCATTCAGTCGAACTTACTGATACTCTTATTTTGAATCAAACTTTGAGAGATATATTGTGCTGACCAAAATGAGGTTAAAATGTCGCTAGTAACGAGTCATGTTCGGGTTTACTTCTTCGTGATTTTATTTAATGCTCTTATTTTTCCACAAAAACTGTTACTTCTATTTTTGTTTTTCACTAATTCGATAGGGTGATATCAACAGGATATTCGAATTTCAATTACTCCTGCACACAATGTTTCATCCACTTCTGAATGTACCATTTTCCCTTGACTTTAGCGATGTTGATACGGACATTTTTGCAAGGGTTAATGTGTTGCAGTATCGGGGCGCATCTCTACCGTATCGCTTCTGCCAAAGGTGTTATCATCGATAAAGTACAGGACCCTATTTCGCTTCAGCAACCTATCAATCTCGACATTGAATATTCTGGTTGTTTTGTTCATTAAGTTTTCATTTTTCAATTTATCGAGCATGACAATCTCAGTAATACGACAAACTGCAGTACACCAAGCTTCATGGCCACGCTTTTTTTAAAGTGGCCATTTCATTTGTGTAATTGAGCGAAAACTTACTAGCTCCGTTACATAATCACTGAACTATCAGTATGATGTTTACATAATCGCTGCTTAATTATTCTATCTCATATTCTTATTCGTGACAGTTATTAAAACTTAAACGAGCCACGTATATTTTCAGACGCTGGGATTTTAATGTTAATTTTTATGAGTATCTTCCTAAAAGGCTATGCTTTCATTATTGATTCTTACATCATCGTAATAAAAAAACACCGACACGATCTTGTGTAGTATTATGATTCTGGTGGGATTCTTCACACCAAAAAGTTCTAGGTAGTTGAGTTGATCTCTATCGTCCACCTTGATTACTGTATACAATCCACATTTAATGGGGCCATCTTAGCTGTCCTTAAATCCACTATTTTCTCTATTAGTTCATGTAACTGTATAATTGCATGGAAAACAATATCATTTATTATAGAAAATTTTGCTCCAGTATTTAATAGAGCTCGATAAATATTTCCTTATATCTTAATTGAAACGGAATTTGTTGCGCCCAGCTTACCTAATATGTGCGGTGGTAACCTCTTGTTTCGTTCGTCCAACGTCATTCGAACGGGCCGTTCCCGTTTCCCTGAATACGTCAGTAACAGTTTTTCACATCTAATAACAATCCTCTACTTCTTTTTTCATATTTTTTTATACTGATCCATGTATTTGTATTTTTTATCTTGGAGAACTATTTGGACAAGGCTTTAACTTTTAATGTGACACACCTTCCTGTCTTCGTCTTCATATTTATGACTTGCATCTATCCTGATCTTTCATTTTATTTCTGCTAGAGATTTCTGATAACCACCAGCAGACTCTGCGGTTAGTCTCTCATTACAATTATTTTACCCCTATGTCTGACACTTTCTATAAAAAATACAAGTACCTGTTTCTTAATCATATTATTTCGTGAATCAATTCTACTTACGCGCTTTTTACTAGGCAGACTACGCTCTTCATATAGTATTTATTCTCTTCAACTCTACTCAGCTTCATGTTTTCTAATTCGACTATATAGTTAAAAGGATATGCAACAATTCTATAATATTATTCTAAGGACCTCTTTACATCTAATTAAATCAATATTTCATTATTTAACATACATCTATTAAAGATATTCGTTGAGATGGCGCCTTATGATAAGAAGATATGTCTGACATATTTTGTCAGTCGCCCCAACTAATCATAAGTGTATTAAAAATATTCTACCCACATTGTGCATCCTCCGCACATTCTATATATATTTCTGACACAGGAATCGTCCCTTACCAATGCTTGAATGTAGCTTGAGGATAAGTGTTAATGTCTATGCGTTAGTCAATGGGATCATAGCGTAGTAAACATAAGTGGTGAGAATTTTGTAAATTGGATTATTAGGGTAAGGGTTAAAGAACTACTTTACCTTGGACTTGCAGACAATTAGCTTGTAGCCAGCTGGAATGCAGACCATCGGAAGAGAGCTCCAGAGGTGTGCAGTTCTTAGAAAGAATATTTGTTCATGGAATCTACATTTAGGTTTAGGCACAAATAAAGAGTGTGGAAAATTATTGATAGTGATTTTGTCTAGACGAGTGTATTTTGTGACAATTTCATGAGGGGGACCATAGATTGAACCTCAGCTGAGCCATTGCCATGGAAATAATGATAAAGCAGACACGGGCTCACAGTGTCTCATCTGTGGGGAAAAGGGTTGTAGCTAAGAGAAAATGGCATCCCCCACTAATTTAGGAAGTCTATTTTTAACTCTGTCAAGGCAGGATAAGCTGTTTTTTGAAGCGCATGCCCAGATGTGGCAACAGTACTCCATCGTTTGTCGAGGCTGGCGTTTATATCGGTAAAGGTTGCATCAGGAGTGAGATATCTACTGGAGCGGTAGAAGGACCCCACCAATTTTTGGCGACCTTGGTGATGGATTTAATATATGTATTTCATTTCTGGTCAGGAGTTATGGTTAAGCCCAGAAGCTTGTCAAAGCATAAAACCTCCCCAAGACGAGAGCCATTCATTTCAACAGATGGCAGATTAGCATCAGAACCTAGATGGTGTAGAGACAGAAGCTTGGTTTTAGATACATTAAAAGTAACCAGTCAACCCATTCCTCATAGTACCATACTCAAGATATGAAGAGAGAGAATCTGCGAGAACTTGGTTCTATAACTATTATATTCTTTATATATTTATATTATTTCAAAATGTACACCCATAATTGTTTTCGATACTGATCTCACCGTGTCTATTCATTAAGTAAGTAAATCCTAAATAAATTTCGGAAAGATTTGCTGCTGAATTATTTTACACATTATTTTAACCAGTATTTAAAATGGCGAAAGACTGGGCATTATAAAAAAAAAATGTAGAAACCTGGAGTGAAACAACAAAAAAACTATAATTACTTACGTTTTTGTTCGGCTGCTATTTCCTGCATACAAAATTACGTATATATATATATATATATATATATATATATATATATATATATATATATATATATATATATATATGAAATAAAATGGAGGTGGAAGTACCTGGATACTCAACGTTTCGCCCGATTTATGCGGGCTTCTTCAAGAGGGACGGGCGAAACGTTGAGTATCCAGGTCCTTCCACCTCCATTTTCTTTCATATCGTCGGATTTAACCCAGCTCAACAATCATATATATATATATATATATATATATATATATATATATATATATATATATATATATAGAGAGAGAGAGAGAGAGAGAGAGAGAGAGAGAGAGATTACGCTGAGTAAGGACTGTACGCTTGAGGCTAAAATCAATCACAGTATTGACAAGGCCAATTCCTCTTTTGGCAAACTGGAAAAAAACATGTGGTCAGATAGGGGAAAGAATAAAAGTGTTTACGACGCATGTGTTATCACTACGCTGCTATATGTATCAGATATTTGCACGACATATGAAAAGGCATCTCAAGTTTTTAAACACATTTCACTAGATTTATATTCGCGCAGTAATAAATATTAACTGGGTGACTCTTACGCTAACACTGTAGTTCTTGAACAAAAAAATAGTGCTTGTATAGAAATGAAAATCATTCAAAACCATATGGGCTGGACTGGACGTTTTATTAGTTTGGAGGGCACAAGTCTTCCTAAAAACTGTTCTATAGGAGATAGATAGGGGTAAACTACCACTATATCAAGCAATTAAAAATTTTAAGTATTCTCTAAAAATCAACTTGAAGATACTTCAGATGGATGTGCATAAATTGGAAGCCCAAGCAAAAGATGGATCCCTGCTGTGAAAAAACATTTAGAGAAATGTGTTTGATTTTAGGAGAGTAGAATGTAGATCCTGCAGACTTAAAACATGTTTAAAGAAAGTAGGATGAAAATATAATGTCAGTGAAATTACAACAGAATGTAAAGTGGAGTATATATGACGGATTAATTTTGTAAAAATGCTGGTATTGTAAATCATTTGAATTCACACAACCAAAGACAGGAACGACGGTTATATGACGAAGTTTTACAGCAATTGCGACATCGCTAAGCTGTGTTGTATGTGGTATAATGCGCTAATCTAAAGAAAGGTCTGACACAGCATTCGAGGATTGACAATATTATGAGAAGGAAAGTTTTTTTTGTGTTACATGGGTGTACTTTCATGTAGGACAAAAGCTGGATTTAAAAGTCAGACAGACGCACAACAGGAAACTAGAGTGATGGCAAACTTCTTTCAAGAAGTAGCAATCATCATATATATATATATATATATATATATATATATATATATATATATATATACATTCAGTGTTCAACAACCAGGGTAAACCAATCGGGCATCACGTAACACCCTTAATTTGTATCTTATTTGTCTTTTCTCTTATGTGCTTCTAAAAGGACCCTTTTTTCTGTCGTGCCTTTCCTGGTAACTGATTTGTTTTTTATTCTCACTAAAATAAAATTGTCATGCGCACAAAAACTGACGTTTTCTGCGATATTTAAGTTCTTTATTTGAAGTATGTTGCCAAATAGTTTGTTTGTATATTGTTCACCAAATAAACTTATGGAGACATTTAACAGCATATAAGTTTGTTTACAAGAAAATTTTGCCCATCAACAAATAGACAGATTGAAAGAGAGAGAGAGAGAGAGAGAGAGAGAGAGAGAGAGGGTAATAGATAGATCGAAGTGGTGTAAGGGATACGTTTAAATGTCCGTGTGTGGGTGCGTGTGTGTGTGTTAGTGTGTGTGTGGGGGGTGACGGCAAAAAATGCTCAATTATTTGTTAGCCTTCTTTCACGTAACGTCCTTTATTTTTTGTTTATATCACCTGTTTTATACAGAATTAAACCTACATCTCAAGAAATGTAAATACAAAAAAAAAAAAAAATAGTACATTATTCTTTATTTTATTTTTCTTTGAAATATTATTATCTCGGCAGCTGGATTCTGAACTTTTGTCTTTTTTTTGTGGTAAGAAAACATGTTGTCATTTTATAAGAACCAAGAGTATCCAATTTGAATGTGCGTGTGTGCACACCTCAACATTTTTTGTCAACCTAATATTAGAAACTTGTGTGCTGATCTTAGTTAAAACATACACAAATGAATATAATACTCTTCCCCTTGGATTTTACTTTTAAAAAAAAAACTGGTGTGTCTATGGTAACCTCTCATTATACCCCTATAACATATACACACATCCCTACACAGATGCACAGACACACAGACACACACACATACATACATATATATATATATATATATATATATATATTTTTTTTTTTACACACGCATCCCCATATATCAAGGGCAAGAGTCCACTCAAGGATAAGGGTTAAAGAGTGTACAGTATAAATGGGAAAATATAGTAATTATTAGTATATATACGTGCATATTTATATGATAAATGTATATATATATATATATATATATATATATATATATATATAATGCTTCCTATCTTAGGTTGAACATTGGGGAAGTGATATATAAATTACCATTAGCGTATTAAGCAACGCTCTTTGTGTAAACCAATTGAGCTTACGTACTTTCGACAATATCAAAACAGTGAAATTCACTTCTCGCATAGCAGACGTATAGACACTATGACAGTCGTTTTGGCGATCATGTATCGATTATGGCTTAAGTTAGTTGTTTGTCTAACCGCACTGATTAGCTGTGAAACTGCGAAACAGTAACGTATATGTATGACTATATAATATATGTATGTATATATATATATGCGTGTGTGTGTATGTGTATGCGTGTGTCTCTGTGTATATGTTCGTGTAATAAGAATAATGGAAAAAGTATTAAGATGAAAACAAAAATAATATAACGAGTTATGTATGCAGTAACGTTTCGTCTTTTCAAATATATATATTCTATTCAAATATATGTTTGAACTGAAATGAAGTCAGTGTGCTTTTATTCTGTAATTTAATGATTGCTATTATATGTATTAAGTATGATAAAGGTGTATCTGCGGTGTCAGAAAGTAACCCTGTGTCTACAATAGTATTATGTTATTTTAATAAACGTTTACATATTAATGGTGCTACATTATATATACCTCTATGTTTTTAATTTTGCTTAAATTTGAGAAAATCGCGGATTCAGGAAGTCTCGGGCGCGGGTTATTTTAAATAATGTTTAATATGTACGCTTGTTTGAAGTCGAAATTACGATTGTGCAGTAATAAATGAAGGAATTATGCTCTTGGAGAATTGCTGTGTTTTCTATACCGTGTATGCGCATTTCTTTCCAATTTTCGGTAGGGTTCTCCAACGTATCTATTATGGCAATTTTGGCAAAGAAGACTGTATATGCCTGCATTTTAAACTAGTTTGTTTTACAGACTTTTTATTGTTTTTAATATTTTCTTATAGCTTAGGGTGTTGTATTATTGGAATTCTTATTTGTTAAGTGTGTCTCAAATTATTGTATTATTAGTGTGCTAAGTTTAAGGAAGATGTATGTTTATGAGAAAATGTCGGGTGTATATGAGTTTTTTTTTTTAAAATGTTTTCCTGAAAAATATTTGTGTGGCTATTCGCTTAGCATTTAATATGAAATACGTGGAATATTGCACGGTTTTGAAAGTGTTATTTAGGTATTTGAATTCTTCGTCTGGATATTCCGGACAGCAAATTTGAAATGCACGTCGGAAGAAACCAAATGTTTTTTATTTTTTATTTTGTTATCATAGGGTGAGTAGATATGTACGTACTCATTACTGTGTGCAGTTTTTCTATGAAATGTGAAGAATAGTTTATTATTGGGTTTTATTTCATGTATGTATAGAAAAGGTATTTTTCTTGTTTCATAGGTCAACTTTATGAAAAGTTTGACTAATTTTAATTTGTCTTTAATTTTTTTAATGTGCGATGTTCGAGGGGAAAAATTAAATGGGTGTCAATGTATCCAAAATGTTATATTATTGGAGGCAATCATATTTTTTGATAGGACCAGACTATAGGAATTCTGCGAAAACGCAGACTAATACTTCGCTGAGAATGTAACCCATAGGAAGATCGAAATTTTACAGGTAGAAAGTGTTATTGAATTGAGAATAAGTCATGTCAGTTATAAGTCTAATGGTTTTCATATAAGTGTCGGGAGGAAATCGTAAGATAATGTTTAATTTTGTTGTTGGTTTTGGGGGTAATTTAAACATTTGTAATTGGAACATTCAGATATAATGATGTTACATCTCAGCTGTGTATAGTTAATTCATGCATATTCATGTTTTTATAATATTGAGTAACTCTCCATAGTTCTTTATGTAGAAGGTGCGGATAATGTCTATTAGTGGAGACAAGATGTTTGATATGCCCCATGCAATTTTGTGTGTTGAATTATCGATGCGAATTATTTGGGAGCGCATAAGAATATCCGGTTTAAGATATTTAGGGAGGTTATATAATGACAAAATATTGGGGTATTTAATATATAAAGTTAAAGTTTTCTTATTTTTATGAGTTGTTTAAAAGATTTGGTGAAAGTCTCAACACTTTTATTTACTGTACTTTAATCAGTGTTGCTATATATGTCTCCGTGTTCCAAAAATGTGGTAACTTTCTCCAGATATATGTTTTTTATACAAATTAAATATGTTTTAACTCTTTTTCAATTTGCTTTGTAAGATGTTTTATTAACTATTTTCTCTTACATTTATATATATATATATATATATATATATATATATATATATATATATATATATACACACGACCATTGCTACATATATATATATATATATATATATATATATATATATATATATCCAAAGAATGTAACCTAGAACCGTCGTGTTGACAGTCGGCAGTTCTCCAACTCGACCATGGAGCGAACGCCCGTAAGTAGCTCGTCGGAATTTCTATTTAAATGGACACTCGCCACCACTTTTTTAGTGCTCAAATCCCCTGTTTGTAAACAAAAAAACCACGAGCTTCGCCTTTTTCAGCCTACGGCTATATATATATATATATATATATATATATATATATATATATATATATGTATATATATATGTATATATATATATATGTATATATATATACAACTATTGGCAAAATTATATGCCCCAATGATATATCCAAATAATGATTGAAACGTATATATTTTATATTTTATTAGTATCATCATCATCATCATCATCATCATGACGGGCTCCATGCCCGGACTAATATGACTCTTCCTCCCCAGTGTTTCCTGTTTTCAATCAGTTGCTTCAGATCTTCAGGTTCACAGTTGGCGCCGTGTGCTATTTGTTGGATGTACGTGGATCTAGATCGTCCTCTGCTTTTTCGTCCGAGTAGTGGAGTCCCTATCAATACATCACTCACCAATCCATGCTTGCACCTCAGACAATGACCGGCAAATCGTAGGCGCCTTTTTCTGATGGTATTAGCTATGGCAGGTATGTTGCCATAAAGTCGCTTCCTCGTGGGATGATTTAACCATATATATTTAATATTGTTCTTAGCATATGTGTGTATGCGCCTTCTAGTTTTCTTTCCAATCTTTTTGCTGAGTGTCGAGATTCTTGCACCGTAAACAAGGACAACCTCTACCACTGGTCTGAAGTACTGTCTTTTCAGTTTGTCAGCCAGTCCCGAAGCATACTGAATATAGCCCATTCAATGCGGTCCATGCTTTTGGGAATCGAATTCCGATAATTTCCTCTGTGGAAATTATGTTGCTGCCTATGCTTCTCAACCGTATCAAACCAAAGATCGAAAATATTCTCAGGAAGAACCAAAAATGGATCTAGAAAGAATCGTTCTACTACTAGTCAAATACTTACTGTTAGGAGACTGATTGAAGGAGCCAAAGCAAAAAACAACATTGAGGCAGTTTTGATCTTTGTAGATTTCTAAAAAGGATTCGACTCAATACATAGTGGAAAATGGTCAGCATATTAAAAGCGTATGGCATTCCAAATGAAGTCATTAATGCTATCATGATGCTAAAAGAGCACATTCGAGCAATGGTTAGGTCCCCAGATTCTTTTTGAATGACAATTGGGGATGCCAATGTTTTCACCGTAGAGCAGTATCTATTCGAAAACAGAAAAAAACTATCTGAAACGGTATCACCCAGTGTTAAATTCTTATTGGTTTGGGTGCACGGATTCTGTCTTAACTTCCTGAAGTGTGACCGAAAGTTTGCGGAAATGATGCTATATGAGCACACTCGAGCAATGGTTAGGTCGCCAGATGGGGACCCTGAATTTGTCGACGTCCGCACTGGGATTCTACTCTTGCCCCTGTTCTTTTCATTGTCTGTCTTGACTTAGCTCTTCGCACCTCTGTTGATATGCACAACATGCTAGGGTTAACCCTAAATTAATCCAGAAACAGACGTCATCAACCAGCACACATAACTCATGCAGATTACGCAGATTATATTACTTTGTTCGCGAACAACACTGCTGATGTGCAAACACTGTTACATAAGCTAGAAAATCCTGCAACTGACATTAACCTCCAGAAAAATGCGGATAAGACAATTTTTCTGACTTTCAATGTTAAAGGAGAGATCAGAGCTTTTGTTGGATCAACACTGAAAGAATTCCCTGAGTTTACATATCTGGGCAGCAACATAGTTTCCACAGAGAGATATCGGAAAATATGAATACTATAGTAAACATAATTAAATTTATTTTAACCATGATATTATAATATTATAATAGATACCATTGAAACATTTAACATATGACATTGGTCATTGTTTCGTTCGATAATTACAGAACTTGGAATGTTATTATAAAATATTTTAGACGAAGCTGTGGGTAAATCTAATCCAGCATGTTAGTATAAATAGTGTTAATCCAGACCTAACATGTGCAGAACAGTCTAGACTCTCTCAGTGGTCCTTCTATGTTATTGTCTTATGCACAATTATTTATCTTCCACGATACGACACCGTGATCTTAATCTGACACCCAACTGCGCAGCATTACAAATAAAGATAGGGAGAAAGAAATCTTCTAGTTGTTTCTAGACGTAATGTAAATGCGGATTAATCACTTGTACACGCCAGGTCGTATGACGCATTTTAGACGATGATAAACTCTCATGAGGATTGCCGAGGATTAACTGGTGTATTCTCCGGGTTTTAAGATGTCATGAATCATCAACGGATAAGACATTCCACTCTTTGCCTGTATACAATGTTTAATCAATTATTTAATATGTCTTTCAACCGAAATCTCAAAGCAAACCGACATTCGGATTTTCCAGGTAATTTTATATAACACTTAAAATTTGATATCAAACGAAAATAACCGATTACTCAGCCAGTATCGCTTTTTTTCTGTGCTTTCAATTATCTTATTCCGCGAGTCAAATTTATAAGCGAGCTAGTGTTAATCTTTTTGTATAGAATGAACTCACTAGAAATATCAAGGATTATTTTTCATTTTAGCATGGTTATTGGCTCATGTAATATGCGGTAGAAGACACAGAGCTACTCATCATAATATTTACGAAGATACATTCTACTAATGCTTTAAGTATTATGAAAATAGGCTTAGCTAGGGAAATGAATCACAAGGACAAGCAAACTGCTTAGAAATTGGGTCTTTGCGCTAGCAACATCGTAACACGGCACATGTTAATACTGAGTTAAAACATATTAAATAAAATTATCAAGTAAGGAGCAGCGTAGACAGAAAACGTGGTCGTCAAAATCTTAGTAATTGATGCGTTTGTTATTATCATCAAATGCACCAATATTATTTCACTTATTCGATTATACCAGAATTCTAATAATCAATATTTATGTAATCATAATGTAATGTTCGAATTATCGATAGCAACCAAATTAAAGTGGTATTTACATTATAGAAGCATGCCTCCTTGTCGGCATCCGGAGAATTGACCTTACCTGCTGCATATCCAACATCAAACGAGCCACAACTGGTCTGGGCCACCATAAATTCTGGTTTCCTGGAGGGATTCTGCCCTTTTTTACTTGATCTTACCACGTGTTTCTATCGGATGCGCAAATCCTCATCATCAATCTTCAGTTAGTAGTGTGCATGTGTCTTCTCAGAAAATGGCGATGTTTCCGATAGTGCTATGATTTGTTCTCATGGCACCTATGTGCAAAGAATCCAAATTTCTCACAGGTCCAACATCGAATGAGTATGTGTTCAGGCTACGGCTTGAGAGCTACCCCCCATACTGCCGACGGTTTGCTTTCAATCTGTAGGGCTTTCTTTTCCATCGGCCCGGGAAATTCTTACACTGACATGTAAAGTAAATCTCTTCTCCCCTCCTAAGATATCTGTATTTAAGGAATTAATCCTGGAGCTTATGTTGGATTTGATTTCTAACCGGTGAGATCATTACCGCCAACGTTTTTTCGCCCCAGAAAACTTATTATTGGATGCAACATGCGCGCAAGCTTTTTGGCCAACTGCATAGATTTCCGTAGTTTCTCCGGTCTTCTCTGTATGACATTTACCTGTATGTCGCACCCGGCGATGGCTAAGCATAACACCACTGATAGCAGTCTTTGGAACGTTATATACTATCCGACTAATTTATTAGGAAAAAATGCACATCGCTAAATTCAATTTTTTCTCTCAACTATGAAATTTCAATCTCGCTGTTTGCTTAGGCATAAATATTGTCTGGTTGTGTTTATAGTTAATTGAACCCCACTTTCACTAAGGCAGATGTCGATTTGTCTCTGGATATTCTCGGATTCTCTTGGCATTTTCTCCCTTATGAATCGTTCAGCAATCCTACAGCCACTCCGTGCGCTAATAAAACCATCTATGGACATAAACGCTCGTATACACAATGCTTGCCGAAAGACTTTAAAACCAGATGTCGTTCGTATTTCTCCGAAATTAATTAGAGATAAACCCTGGAGAGAGTTCAAAAATATTTTGCTATTCTTATATCTCATACATCTTTGGAATTGCTGGTACTATTTAACAAGGAAGACTAAGATGCTCTGTTGATTTTTTTCTCTGTCCCTTCTTTTTAGAGACATAACCCAGCCATCTCACCTTTCAGGTGTCATGCATAAGCTATAGCTTATCTTATAAAGGCGTCTGATACGGTCTATATTAAACCATCTTCATCTATTATCATCTGTCTGTTTAGGTGTGAGACTGCCGAATCAGCCACACTAATCAGGTCATCAGATATAATTTTATTATGTGTGCGTTAATCAATTATCCCCTATTGTTCTACTATCTCAATCTTCCACAACTTATTAAGCACAATAACGACTGTTAAAACAACCGAAACTTCATCAACAAAAATAACCAAATAAAAATGACAACAAATATGTTTCCAACTGTAAGTAAATTTCTTGATAGAGGTTTGTTTTCTAGTGCTTTGCTACACATTGTCCGTTTAAATACCATGATCGAATCAATGGTTTCCGTAAAACAATAAAAAGGCCGCAAAATCCCACACTTTATAATAAAAATTCTAATAGTAGTAATAAGTAATTAGTCGTACTGTTACAAAAGTTGTCCTTGATCTTACTCCAATTTGTTAGGTAAAAATTAATGACGAAGACGTACCCGGGCAACGTAGTTGTTGTTAAGGATCGTCGGTTAACGTAGTAATGTGTCGCCGTCCAGGGGAGATTGTCGCCAAAGAGTGCATGTGCCGTCATTCTCAACAATGATGTAGCGTAACGTTGTTTAGACGAATTCCTTGTGTTGCTAATTCCAGGATATTAAGCCACCAATCAAGCTAGTTTAGATCATAAGAAACATCTCTCACCGATTACATTAGCGAATTATCTACACAACCAATGTAAAATATAAGAGCTGATATATGTGTGAGTTTTGCTATAATAGAGATGACGCAACAACAATTAAAAATTATAAATAAATAATTGTTTATGTTAGTTCGTTTTCAACGCAGCATTTCGCTTATTATTTCCAGTGAATCCAGAGGGGTATTTGACAATTATTTGTAGGTTTACATGTTTTGTTTGTTTTGCTTTTATACATCGACCAGAGATAGGGTTCCTTGTGTAATCGGATATTTGTGTTGATTTTTTTTCTTAGAAAAGAAAAAAAAATATCAGTCCTTTTCGGATAATATAGATGATAAAGGGCTCGTAAAACCGGGGAATTAGCGTGTTGACTCGGGCGAACACTAAATACATGTCATAGACACGTCTTATAGAGAAGGCTTGAATTTCGTAAGCATAACCGTTATGTCCTGTTCGCAAATCAATCACGTTGTGATAGAGCCAGCGTTAGTTGATTGGAAACTGGGCATGTAGCACACTGACCAATTCACTACCCTTGGTATAAATTGGATTGAGCGAGTGTGTTTTGTCAGCGATGACTGACCTGATTTTAGTCGTATGGGTACAATCAGTTTGTTTATAGAGTTGACTGAAGTAAGTTTAGTCTGAGATACAGGAATCCTGAGTAAAGAGTTCAGTCATTCAGCTGGATTATGTTAGTTGCGAAGCTTGAACACCAATACACGCCAGTTCAAAAAATGGTATAATGTGAGAATCTTCAATAAGTGCAGAGATGCGAAAAATCTCTCCATATCCAGAAAATGTGACACTAAGTAAACTCAGACAAGTACCGGTTTCTCGAAACGAAATATAAACATATACTGTTCATATATTAATGGAAAGGAGAAGAAAGAGATAAAAGTAACTGCAGTTTTTTGAATTGCAATTGCCGACCCATTTTCATTGTTTTTATATTTTATAGTATTTTCTGACCCGCATTGTTGACATTGTTTTAAAAGGCATATGCATGAAGTCTGATTGTGTTTTCCACTATTGGTAACAGATGGCGGGATGGAAGTAAACTATATTACCGTGGGGTTATTTTATGGTTTTTGGCTTTCGCTAGAATTGACGGCATAGCAGACTGTTGAGTGAGCCTTTTACATTGGCACATTGTTGAACTTCGGGAGCTGGAAATTTTGGTTTTATCTTTTGGATTAAACTGTTTACAGTTGTAATTAAAACGGCGTAGCTGGCTCTCGGTTTCTGATCACGAGCCTACAATTAGTTTAAATGAAAACCAGGACTTGCCACGCCCAGTGCCTCTTGATAGTAGTGACGAATAGCGGAAACAAAAGGCCAGACAACGAATACAATTCTCGCTGTAGCAACAAAATATGTAAGAAACGATACACTCCTTTGAGTCTTCCAACGTATATCCTTCAAACAATGTATAAATCAACATTAGACTTTATCCCCCAACCAAAATTGACAAAATAATTGCCATTACAAATTGCAGAATAATGTGTAAATTTTATTCGGCATATATTTTCCTTCCCCGTTAGTTTTATATCGATTATTCTTCTTTATTTTCTTATATGTATCATTATATCGACTCGTACATTTTTATATTTTTATTATAATATTCTTTGCTGTTTTGAGTAAATTCTGAGTTGTTAATGTTCCAAGTAGATTTCGCGCACCTTCCAATATCATAAAGATTCTTAATCCTTACACGTTGGGGGAAGCTAATCTGCTTACACCTGTCGAATTCTCGGAAGGACTTCGTAAAATCTTCAGTAAAACTACTCAAAAGTCACGGAGTACTTATCCTAGATATACTGCCAAAAACTCATTAAATACGTTTTTAACTCTTTTTCTAAGTGTTTTTGCTCTTATTTTAAGCTCTAATTACTATTTGGTTTATCGAGCTTTTACATCATGTTGAGATTATTTATAAATATGAATGCTTTTATATTTATAATATACTTTAGTTTTACCATCTTGGATCATTTTGGTAAATTTAATTGTAATTTTTATTATAACCTTCCGCTTGCTTGAGGTGTTATTCTCTCCGCATATGTGTGAAAAGGAACACACTCCTCTGTTTGCCAAAAATATCCTTATTCCTACCCAACAAAAATATATCCACAAATTTGTTCTCGCTTTGACCACTTTCCTAAAAATATAAGGTGGAAGGCGCGTCCCCATGACTTAAGCATTAACAATGAACTTAAAGCACATATTTCCTCTGTACGCCATCTTACCCAGAAAGCTTTACAAATGAACTCTTTATCAACTGTCATCGAGCGCAAAAGAAAATCGAAAGAATTTCTGTAAAATTTGACAGAGTAAAAACAGTTGTCAACGCCAAATACAAACTTTACCCTTAAGAGTTTGTGAATTCCATGTTAAATTTAGTCAAAAAATATTTAAGAAACAAACATCATTATATTCCGGTTCTATATAATTTTTTCCGACAAAGCTAAAAAGAATAAACATATATTCTTCCCTGCTGATCAGACAAAAAATAATTATAAACTTTACTATCATACATATAAAACAAACTTTCGTATAAAGAACTTATTAAATCTTATAAAATAGTCCCTCCTAAGACTATTAATTATGAGGCTAAACATTTACTTCCATGAATATTCATAACTTCACTGAAATAATTACTTCAGCTACCCCGAGATTCCCCCTCAATGATGCTAACTCTTATTTCTATGGAAACCCCTCCCTTGGATTGATCTGCTCATCTAAGTCTGACTTAGGTGCTGTAAGCACAACCATCTTTCATAGAATCACCCCTTCTATTAAAGAAAAAGTAAGTTACCCCCTTTGGATAAATACATATTTCGTAATTAATTGGTGAGTCTTCCTTAAAAATAAACACCTCCTTAACTTCATAACCTTTGAAATACAAAATTATTGTCAATCAATTTCTGCGATCCTTTTAAATAAGGTTCTTACCTTTACTAAAAATATCTGATTTAACTAATTTAGAAATTAAATTAATTCTCCTAGCGAAAAAGTGCGTTACACAATTTCACAATAAGTTTTGGACTAGAAAGGAACCCCCTGATAATTTTGACATCTTAATGGGCATCTAACTTTGCAAAAGTTACCGATTTAGTGGGACTCTTCTTACTGAAAGATCTTTAATGCGAGTTTAAACATATTCAAGGATGCGTTTATAGAGATGATACCCTTTTACTACAACAACCAGGCCAAGAGAGTACATCAAATATATTAAAAATTACATAACTTCTTTAAAAAATTTGGCTTTTCTATAATTATCGAACCAAACAAAAAAAAGCTTCAAACCTTCGTGATGTTGAACTTTATCTTAACACCGAAACTCGTAGCCGCTATCAAAAACTCAACCTTACGTTTTTATACGTCCATAAATCTTCTAACCACTCCAACTCAATTATAAAATCTATAGCAGCATCCTCCCCTCGAAGAATTTCTGATCTTTCTGCTGATAAAAAAACGTTTAATTCAAATGCTACTTTCTTCAATAATGCCTTAAAGAACTCAGGACAATACACCATTATGTTCCTACTAGTGACTGCCTTAAATCTGTAATCACACACGATATGAATCGTACGAAACCAGTTCAAATAACAAGATCTGCCGCTATCAATAACAATGAACCAGTCTACATATATAATACACACCAAAATACTAATTGTAATGCCTCTAACCCACCCAGTCTCATAAAGATAAAGAAAATATTTGGTGTAATACTCCATTTAGCGTTAATGTCAAAACTAATATAGCAAAGGAATTCTTCAACATTGTACAAAACTCTTTGAAATATCCACACAGATATAGTAGTATTTTCAATAAAAAAACTCACGAAGGACTTCTTATTCAACACCCCCTAATTTACCACCAAGAATCTAAACATCTAATAACAAAAAATGAAATCAGTCCCCAAAACTCTCTTTTCTCAATTAAACGCAAAACTAACTGTACTTGAAATAACAATAATCTTTGCCAACTCAATAATTATTGCATCAATGAAATAGTAATATATTCATGCACAATTACTGATCCTCCCATAATATACACTTATATTTCGTCTTCAAGTTATCCTCCTTCCCATATAGTTACGAATCCAGTGTACCACTCGAGCAGTCCCTCCATCCAGAATCATATAACTAGCAATATTAATAATAATAATAATAATAATAATAATAATAATAATAATAATAATAACAATAATAATAATAATGAGAATAATAATATTGCTCCTAACAGTCATCATTACACAAACACCACTAATTATCCCCTCCAAAACAGTCGTCGAACTATCATTGTCCCACCCTTTGTTGAACACAATGAACAAAATTCAAACTATTTAAGTAATACAAAGCAGCAAATAAATATTAATATCAGGTCTCGAGCTTTTAATAAAGTGCATGCATATATCCGCGCTACTTCAACATTAATCAAGCAAAGAATATCAAACCACATTTCTTCTTTTAACAATTATAATTCTAATAATAACCAAGGAACTTCTCTAACCTCTTTAATTTAAAAAAAAAAGCTTAACTCTAATAATACGCCCTTTCCAATCAATGGGCAATCATAAAAAAGCTAAGTCTTATACTCCAGGATCTATGTCATGCCGCCTCTGCACAACCGAAGCTGTAACTATAATTACTTCCCTCAAAGTAACAATATAATGAATTGTAAAAACGAACTGATCTCTTTCTTGAAACATAAGTCCAAATTTAAGTATGGTAATTTTGAAATTACATAGCTATAACTTTAACCTTTCACACACATATATATATATATATATACTTTTTCTTTAACATTATCATCGTTTTCTACACACTTTCCGAATATTACTAACTGATTAATTACATAGCTATAACTTTAACCTTTCATATATATATATATATATATATATATATATATATATATATATATATATATATATATATATATACTTTTTCTTTAACATCAACATTTTTTCCTACATACTTTCCTAATATTAATAACTGAATAATGCTTTATTTTAATTCTTTATTTTTTCTTTGCTTGGCCGGTTTTTTATCTGCGAATTCCGTGTTAGTCTTTAAATATTCCTATCTATCAATTATATGAATCCACTTACACATTCTTTTCCTGTATGTATATTCACTAGTATTTTACTATATACATTTACTTACATACTTATTAGCTTATTCCGGAATTGGAAGATACCGGCCATCCTCTCCCTAAAATTAGTATTTTATTTTATATTTTATATTTATATTTATTTTTTATATATAATTTGTTTGAATTTACTTTTTATTACTTTTTCTATTTAATTTTTCCCATTTAGTGTCTCTTAATTACGCTTGTTGACATTTTCTTAAGTAATAACCTCTATATTTATGTTGACCACTTGTTTCCCTATATTATTCGCGCATTTTAACGTAATCCTGGTTGGGTCTTTTAGACATTTGCTTTTCTCATTTATATTTAATTCTTTCACCATTTAATCTTTTTTCTTTCTTTCTCTGTCTTCTTTACTGATTGTTTTGGATTACACTTTGTTCTCGGCAACCGTGTTAAAAGTTTATCTTATTTTTCTTTTATTAATATCATTGGAATTTTTCCCTATTTTCCTTGTATATATTTGTGAATATTCCACGGATTTCTGCCTTTTCGATTATTTTGGACCATCTTCCAATTATGCGATTTCCTTGGATTTTACTTGTGCGAATGGAAAAGTAAATTAACTTTCTTGGACTTACATTTTTGGATTTTACCGTCACTGGATACTTTTCCTTTCACCTGACAATCCATTTACGTGAAATAACCTTTTTCTTCACCTTATTCCCTATGCTTCATTTTTTGTGATCAAATAAGATATTTGACTTACTTGCAGTTTCATCGAATACCTTTGTAGTCAAAATCCGATCCCGCATTTTGCTAATTCTTACCCTCTGATGAGAAGGAAAGTGTTCTAAATATTTAAAATATTTCAACTGTACCTATTTCTTAATATATGTTTGAATTCATACTAAACTATATAGCCCCCATAATATAATCTAAATTACATATTTTCTAAAATTGTTAAGATTAACCCCCTTTATATTCCAAAACATTAATCAATATTTAAATATTATAAAATAAATAAAGAATGAATAAACTAATGAATAAACTAATGGATAAAGAAAAAAAAATAGCATATTAAATAATAATTATAAATCACGAAAACCTTACTAACCAATAAAACATGAAAAGCAACAACTAATAAAGATGAGACTAGTCGTCCGAAATAAAAATAAATTAATATATATATATAATGCTCATCTCCAAAAAATGAATTCCAATTAAGGAAGAATATATAGCGACAAACTTGTTCAGCTCACAGAAATCCAACACTGGCCTAACTTTCTTCTTAATAGGTTGGACCACAGCCATGAGTGGAAAAAATTCCTTTAACTTTCCCTGACCACGGCATTAATATTCCTTCATCTGGCCATCTATCAACTTCTTTTTCAAACTGCGGCTCTGCAGCTCCTTTCAGTGTGCTTTTGTATTAGCTGGCCCGATTCGCTAATACACGTGGTTCTGCGGTCCATCGCCATTCTACCATCCATTTTTCGCCATCGAAGCAGGCTCGAAAGTCATCATTCTCAATCAGACATGGTCGGGGTTTCGACGGTGGGCTGATATCACCTCTTGTTACACTTCCTGTTATTCCCGGTGCAATCTGATTGCCAACCTTCACCTGGCCTTTAGCAATAGTAGCTCATCCCAGTCGGTCTATCGCGTCCAGGCCCCGCACCACATCAATTCCTGCTACCAGTCTATCGAGCACGATTACTCGTAGTCGCAATGGCATATGCCTTACTACAATCTCCGCATCGGCCTCTCCACAACATTCCACGTCTCTGCCATTCACCGCTCTAACGTTGCTGGTTCTATTCCAAAAGTTGGCGACGCTCGTATTAATAAGTGTTGTACATCCAGTATCAACAAGAGCTCTAGCCCTCTTTCCATTGATTGTGATAACTAACTGTGGCATCAAACTCTCATACGCCTGATCAGTATAAAAGGGGTGTCTACTGGCATAATAGCACCCCTTTACTCGTTTCCTGGAAACGAAGGGCAATTCCTGCTGATGTGTCCTACTTGGCCCTACCGCAGTATTTAACCTGTTTTCAATGCTCTCGGCAATGACCTGATCCGTCTCTCCCATTTTTAGATAGACCGCTGGAGCACCTCCTTCTTAAGACATTGGTATTAACGTGGCTATATCCTCGATTTTCTGCAGCCTTGCCACCAACTTCAGCTTGTAAAGCCACGCAACCACGTCAACTTCTCCAGGAAATGGCCTCAAGATATCGGTGCTTAATCTTACTCGGTCATCCATTTTTGTCACTGTGCCGAAATATCTTGACGTTAAATTTGAACTCGACCTCAGATCAAAAGTCTCAAACTCAAATCCAACTGCTCTCTTCTCTTTGCACTTTCCACACTGACGCCCAGAAAAAAACAGGACGGCTCTTTTATAGAGAGATCCAAGCACATCTCATTTGCATACCCCCCTCGCGTCACATCACGTGATTTTCAGTCCATAAATACCAGGGGGCGGCCATTTTTATTTTCTCTTTTTTTCTTTCCTAACACGAGCTACACGATGCATGAGGTAAGGTCCTTTACTTTTAACCACACTGAGGACTAAATTTTCTTTACTTTTAAATTTTCTTTCAATACCATTTGCAATAGATATCTCCCCTCTGTAAATAAACGTTGTTTTGTTCTTGTTAATGTTTAAAAAGTAGATTCATGTCTCGTTAAATATAAGTATTAAATTGAGAAGAGTAAATTTATATATGAGGTAGGTTTTAATGTGAAGAAAAAGGGGTACTCAAGACTGTGCGTTACAGCCTCGAGAATGTAAGATTTGCCTCTAACGAAAAGTCAACAGCCGGTTGTCGTACATAAAACGGTGCTGCTTATTGAAATATGTTCTGCCTTGGCACAGTACAAAACCGACTCCGTAAACTAGTAAGCGATGTACTCTTCTCATGCTAACTATGTTTTTATCACATAATAGTCGTTGAAACTTACTTAAATGCCTAAATCAAAAGGTAGATTCTTTCTTGCCTGCTTGTCTCCCTCCTGACTTCAATATGGATGTTTCCAAGTCCAACAAAACAGCTTGCTGATGAACCGCCCCCTTAAGTAATGCCACTTTATCAAATCTCCAATACTAATGAATACTGCAACACTATCCCATTGATTACTGTACACAAACTAATCCTTATCCCCGAGTAGCTTCTGGGTCTTGATAGGTGGTGGCCTCTATGTAAAAATATCATATCCTCTATCTTTTATTTCATGGAAGCTGCTTAGTTGAGTTTTTATACATGCGTCTAGCCTTATTCACTACAAACACTCGTCAAGATGCAACACTTGTAAACAACTTTCCTTATTTTCTATGTTTAAAAATAAACAAATATTTTGTGAGCAAAGTTCATGTCCATCTGTGAATACAATACATTGAACCCAAATCTTAGTCATTTTCAAGCCTTATGTAAATAACTTAGTGTTAGTAGTGGAATTGGTTAGATTTCAATTGTGTAAAAAACACTTAAATATTAAGAAAACTACTCATGTTCCATGACTATTACTTTGTTCTTACCGTCTACCATACACTTATTGGCCCTTAGCAGCGAGTGGCATTTTGATCTTGCTAAGCAGTGACACACTATTAATAGCCACATATAAAAAACGTATATGCCTGTCTCTCTATATATATATTTAAAATATATCTCCTCCGAAAGTGCTTCCCTCAGAGCGGCGTTATGTAATGCTTAACTCAGAGCGGCGTTAATTTTAAGAGATCAAAAAATGGGTCAATATTAAAAACAAATGCTACATATGTTGAACATTTATCTTAGTTCATTTATTAATGAGTGTCCATGCGTATCACGTTGGTTAAGAAGTAGCGTAACCAGCTTTAAAAGCTAAGATTTTGATTTCAATTTTACCCCATGACACCCAGATTCTTTTGTATGACATTTGAATTACAACTCGATAATAATATATACGAAATTAGGACAAATTTAAATGAAATAAATTAAGTGTATTTTACGCCTGAGAAATCCTGACGTCCACATACTATCTAGTAGTAGTCGTATTAGTAGTTGGTTGGTTGGTTGTTTTTGTTTTACGGCATATCAACCCTTTTCGGGTTATTTAATGCCGAATCCAAAGATTTTGAAAAAAAAAAAAAATTATAGAATATATTTGTTGTTTTCACGTCGGTTTCTATTCAACCCATAGTTGGGACCCTAACAGGTACTACCACTCTGGGTCAGAGTGGACCTGGGAGCAATGGTAATTAAAGGGTGGCTCCACACTCCCCAAAGCCCACAAGCTGGGGCCTCACCACTGGATATAGTTTAAGGTCATATCCAGGACCCCCATTGAGGGACTTTTACCCTCTGCAGGGGGGCAGCCGGCGTATTCTAATGCCCCACCGACAGGGTCCGTAGTAGTAGTACTATTACTACTATTTATAATGATAATAAAACATTATATATATATGTTTAGATCCAAAATTGGCGGATGAGTTTGTAAAGTTTTCAAAGGTCAGATCATTAAACTTATACTCCCTGAAAGCTAAATCCCGGGCGGAAAACGAATAAAAAAAAATCACCTTAATCTCAATAACCCTTATGTGAAATTGCAAGTCTCTAGACTGAAAATTGACAGAGTTATTGGGTACACAGAGACACACACACATGCAGACATTTTCACTTTTTGGGATAGATAGATAGATAGATAGATAGATGCATTAATTCACTATTTATCTAAAACCCAATATTATTTGCTATTTATTTACTATTTTCTCAATTCCAAACCTTTTTTACTATTAATTAACTATTAAACTCAACCCCAAAATTATTAAATATTATTAACTATTGTTTTTAAGTCCAAACTTATTTACTAATAATTGACTATTAAGCTCTAACTCAAAATTATTTGTTATTAATTTACAAATGTTTTCAAATCCAAAATTATTTACTAATAATTCATTATTAATCTTAACCCCAAAATTATGTGCTACTTATTTACTATTAATCTACACTCTAAACTTAATTACTTTTAATTCACTATTCATCTCAAACTTCAAATTATTTCCTAGTAAATTACTATTACTCTCAAAACCAAACTTATTTATTGCATGCATCTCTGCCCGGCTGTGCTAGATTTTTTTGTACTGTTCGTTGCTTGCCTTATGTGAATATACGTTTATGTAAAATTTCAAATGTTTAAACCAAAAATTGTCTGAGTAATTTCGAAGAGACAGCAGAAGTAAATGTGTTTTTTTAAATTGATCATACATTTTACCCTCTTTACGTTTATTGTTTTGGTTTAAAAACAAAATAAATTGTTACCTACATATAAACTATCAAGTGTAAAGACTCACAATTAAAGGAGGTGTTTGGTAGAATCTGCAAATGTCAACATTTGCAACTTTTGTCAAGTCTTTGTCGCGTAAGCATACTAATATTCTTGCGCATGTCTGAATACCTGTTATAAAAAAATCCAAAAGTTTAGACACAACATTGGCTGAGTAGTTTTCTAGAAACCGAAAAGGTCAAATCTTTTGAAGTGGGACCCTTTTAAAGCTCAAATTTTTGAGACACACCGATTAAAAAGCTGGCCCTATCTCTGAATTCCATTTATGTATAATGTCAAATCCTTAGACCAGACAGTTGCTGACGAATTTGGTAGAGAGACAGAGTTCAATTTTTACCCCACTTTTGACTACTTAACCATTATTTTTGCTCTTAAATAAAATTATCATGTCAAATCCATGTGAATGTCACCTATATATACAATTTAAAGTGTTTAGACTGACGGAGTAGTTTTGTAGAGATTGCAAAGGTCAAATCGCCGAACTTTTACGACTTGCCAGCCAAATTTCTGGTCGAAATCTTATTAAGACAATTTATTTAAAGCTAAATATCATTTATGGCATATATCAGGTCTGCAGACCGAAACTTGACAGAGATATTTGGTAAAGGAAGGCATGCAGACAGACAGAAACACAGACATTTTCATTTATATATATATATATATATATATATATATATGTATATATATATATAAATATATATATATATGCTAGGCATGTTTTGTCATGTGACCTTTAATTATATATAAAACTGTAACTTTAAGATACTTTTACAACTTTTACTATAGGAAACGTTACTTATTCTTTTTCGAATTGGAATATTATATGTATCATATTTATCGTTAATATTTAGCGAAAACCAGTGCATACATCTTTTGTCAAAACATAACTCAATTTATTTATAACGCATTGTGTATAATTAAATCCGTATAATATATCCTGGATTGATATTCATTATGAATTAAAATGTGTTCTTGAACTTGTGATAATGGTTACAATAGATAAAAACCAATGTCTAAAACACGAATATATTAAAAATGCCGTTACACATAGTAAAAAGTATATGTATATATATATATATATATATATACGCATATATATATGTTGCTTTATGTGTACGTGTATATATATATATGTGTGTATATATATATATACACATTTAAATCACTCTAATATATATATATATATATATATATATATATATATATATATATGTATATATATATAGCTAAATGTGTGGTAGGAAAAGAGAGATTGCAATTCCACAAGCGGAGACTTATCCGGATAATGCCAAGCTCAACAATTATTATTGGAGCCTACTAAATAGGACAACAAGTGTATGAAATGAAACACAAAACTATATATTGATAGATATAGAATGGATCATTTATTGAATAATGGAATACATCCTCCCACTTTTGCTTGTATTCCATTATTCAATAAATGATCCAGTCTACACTTCCAATATAGAGTTGTTTGGTGACTTCATTTCATACTCTTGTTGTCCTATTGTGTATATATATTTATATATATATATATATATATATATATATATATTTATTAGAGTGATTTAAATGCAATATTTTTACATATCTAGTGGAACGTCAAAAAACAACATTATTTTTGCACTAATCTAATATAAATATATGTGTGAGTGTGCGTATGTGTGTGCGTGTTTGTTTATAATTTTCGTTATTGTTAAAAAGAATATGTGGATGCATATTTGCATGTCACTGTATACATGTATAGCTATGTTTATGCATTCATACATATATATATATATGTGTGTGTGTGTGGGGGGGTGTTTGTGTGTGTGCATAATGTTAATGTTTTTAAATGAAATAGTTCGATCCATATGTGTATGTACTTGCACGGGATAAGCATATCCTGTTTTCAATACACAGTTTTGTGTTTGTTATTATAATGTACATGTGTATGTCTATGCAACTGAATATGGATATAGATGTAGATAAATGTAAATGAGTTAGTTAGTTGGTTGGTTGTATTGTTTTACGGCATATCAACCCTTTTCAGGTTATTTAATGCCGAATCTGGTGATTTTGAAGAACGATTTTTTAATATTATTTTAATAATATGGGGTCTTACCATCGGATATAGTTTAGGGTCATATCCAGGACCAAATGTGTTAGTATAGGCTGTAAGGAAGCACATTTTTATATTAATATTTTTATTATATGCATATGCATGCATTCATATGTTTGTACGACTAAGTATCCGTATGCGTTCCTTTTAATGAATGTATTAATGTGTATGTGTATTTTTTCTGTGTGGTTTTCAGTGCAATGAATAAAATTTAAAGTTATCATATTAAAAAAATATATATGTGAATACAGATATCCAACTACCAAGGAAATATACAACATTGAAAAAACACCATTCTGTAATGTAATAATCGCGCTGTTACGTACGTGGAATACCAGGATATTTAAGCAACCTTACGTGTAAACAAAAATAATTTTACATTTCGTATATCTATTGATGATTCTATCTTTCACGTTATACTTGGCAAATACGCCCTGACTTCTTACTTTTTATGACGTTTTTTTTTTGTTTCTTTTTTCATATCTTTAAAAAATAGTAGTTATCCCGAAATTATTAAAATATATTTCCAATATATGGAAGTAAATAAATTAAATACAACTTTGTTTTGTTTGGGAGTCACGACTTATTATAATCTGCAGGCAACTCTGGCGTTAGGATTACTGATTGTAATATGATAATATAATATTTGCTTATGTTGTAAATCGGATAGGATTTGGTTGCTATGGGCAGAGCTCAGGAAAAAAGTGTTTCTATGTTGTTTTCGATGTGGTAGCAGGTAAGTGAATCGGCGTTTTTTTACGCGGGCGATTCTGGAAAAGAAGTTTTGTTCATGGACTGCGTGTATGTTTAGGAAGTGAGATATAAGGTGAAAAATATTTCGTGGTTGTAGGTAGACAAATTATTTGTTTAGTTTTGCAAGGGAGTATGTGTCAGTATACTACATTTCTTACAGTGTTCTTATACATATATTTTTAAAGTATTGTTCCAAGAAAAGTACATTGTGTTTATCAGTCAAACACCACCGTGTTTGAATATATGATTATGGGTTAGCAATTTTTCAGATCATAGGTTACCTTCTATACTATATTTTGAAACAAAAAAAATCAATTTTCGTTCATTAAAACCAAAGCTATAATCAAATACGTCTACTGGGAAATTAGACTATGTACGAACGTGAGGGACATATTCTTCTGATTGGCACTTGGTTACCATAATAACTTTTTCAACATTAATGTTTTGCACAATTGATTTCTTCTGACTGGCTATTGTTCACAATAGCAATTTTGGAGCATTTATCTTCAGTTTGTCTTGTTAATTTACGTAAACAGGCGGTATTTTATCTATTATTAGGCATACATTACAAATCCTTATTCATGTATGTATTATCTTATACGTCTATCGTGATAAATATTATTTTATATATACAAATAATTTATAAATAAATATAGAATGGTCCATTTATACCATCCAGAATGATGAAAGCCAATAAATCCACTGGTACGCAAAGCCAGTGATTACCGGTCATACAAAATATAATTGGATATAATAATTGATATGAGACAATCCCAACTAAATTGAAATTGCTCAATATACTACCGAGATAAAACAATATAATAATTTAGGGATTTAAATTTTAGGATTGGAAACGGTTACATTTTAATATGCAAAACAAACAACACATTTTAATAAGTCTATTTTCTTAACGCATGACTTTTCGAATTTTATTCAGCTCCTCAGACGTAATATAGTAGAACACATTATAAATGGGTTGCACTTAATTTGCTAAATATAATAAACATAGAAAACTCTAATAAAACTTTTATAGTCTACAATTTTAGTTACATAGATAAAGACAATTTGATATTAGTGAAGAATGAAAAGGATATTTCACTTCATATCCCAATCATATCGTAAATCGTGGAGTGAAAGGTTTTTATAGCAGGTCGGTAAAAAGATCCAATGCGTATTGTAATTCTTCTAAGGCACAAGGTAACAATCCGAAGTAGACATGAGTCCTTAGTTTCTCCTTTGGTTAGATGAGGTATGTAATTCTTCTAAGGCACAAGCTAACAATGTAGGTATGATTCCTTATATTCTCGTTAGGTTGCTGAGATACTCAGCAAATATTTGATTATATCTATCCGGTGAAGATGTGTGTGTTTATTTTTAAACACATATTTCTTGTTGTTTTTTAATATATAAGTTTCATAATCAAATCCAAGCGTAAAATCAATTTGTGAATAAAACCACTATATCTGATGAGATACAAAACACAATAAAAGCAAAGAAAATGTTGTCTTATCAAAGCAAACAAGATAGTCATTAAAACATTAAATGCAGCTTTAATGATTAAAATTGTATTTATATCCCATATTTATAAAAAAAATCACAAGTGAGAATTGTTATATATTATTATTTCATTATTATTATTATGATTATTCTTTGTTTCTTTTTTCTTATTTTATCGTTCGTTGTTAGGACTTTTTTAATAGTGAGAGTCTTAGAGAGATGTTGGTGGCAGGGATGTTGTTGTTGAGAGTCTTATTAAAAGCGCAGTCTTGGAAGAGAGATGTGTTGTAAGAGGGGTGTTGTGAGAGAGATTGTTCGTTTTATAAAGAATGTCGTTGTTTCTGTTATGAAGAGATTGTTCGTGTTATGAATATATATATATATATATATATATATATATATATAAATGTCCATACTTAGATTTGAAGATATGAGCTCTTGGGGTGAGGAGTTAGTGTTCAGACAGTCTTAGTGTAGATATGAGAAGTAGAGTTCACATTGTCGATATGAGATGTCGAGATGTGTATGTAAGATGCGTATGTTAAGACATTTTATAACACAGATATATAGACATATAATACAATTTTTACTTTACCTTTTTCGTAGAATCACAACACAAATACGACGTTTATAAAAACACATGATGCGTTTATTTCTTCTCACGACCGGCCGTGGTTTTAATAATCAAGAATTCAAAGCTTCATTCTAAGTTTCACAAGGGATCGTCTCGCTTCTAGACGTTCGAATCCTCAGACTCCCTCTCCCTTCTTAACTCTAAAGTTTTCTAACTATATCAAGACCTTCCTACTTTTCCATGATTCTGGAACTTCCCCTAACCAAGATCCAGCAGATATATCCCACATTCATGCGTCTCTAAAAAAATACAAGGCTATATCTTTCTTACGTAATCTACGGCATATTTTTGCCTGTCTCTTACTTCATTATACTATTGGTGATTGCCTCGGACTACCTATCATCGGTTTACTGGTCCCCTTAAGAATTTTCGTATTCTTTCCAACGCCTGTTTATTAATCAAGCCAAGTATTACAACTTGCTTCGAGCCGTTACGTGCAACCAGCTTATTTTAAGCACTTAATTAACCAGGTTCCCAAATTTTTCGAATAGGGGCACCTCTTGTGCTTATCAATCCCAACCAAGTAACTTTTCTTGGAAAAAATTATAGGATCTCAAAAAACAACAAAAAAAACAAATGCTAAAAAAAAATCTTTCTTACGGCTTATCACATCTAAAAACTCTCTAAATACCCGTTTACGTAATTTTAATTATTGCCCCCTTCTAAAACTCTAACTGAATTTTTAAGCCAACCATACATCTTAACTAGGTTTATTTGCTCCTAGACTGTTTAAATCTCATGTATATTTACTGATTATTTTGAATTCTTGCTGTGAAAATCAATAACATTTACATTAAGTATAAATTTACAATATTGTTTAAAAAACATTTTCAAAAGAAAATACATTAATATATCTAAACATTTTGCAAAAAAAACACAAAAAAATAATAAAAATTCGTTACATTATACATTTCAAAAGTCCGTTGACATAAAACAAAAAATTGTCCGTTTTTCAAAGACCAGAACAATTACAACACACTATAAAGCCGAAAATTTTATAAAATACATAAGTTTGATTTCATTTCCGCATCTTTCTTTTTTCGAAAGTGTATTTTATTTTATTTATTTAGTCAATCATTCTTCCTTTTAATACTCGAGAATTTTAATTGTACTTTCGACTTTTGACATTAAATTGTTATTTATTATGATTGACAGTTTCTCTAAACAATTCAGGCATTAACACTCATTTTTATGAATGACACTCTCTTATTTTCTATTTGTTTTTATTTTATTTATAAATTAAATATTCGTGGGTAGTTTTTTTTTAAGTGACCGTATCCATTTTATCATTCATTACGGCATATCGGCCTTTATTTTCTTTTTTTAATATTTTATTGTAACTTTAGTTTTCTGTGTGCGTGTATGTTCAATTTTTTTCTTTTTGTTCGCATTTCTGTGATCGTGTGATGTTTTTTCGGTGTTATTATTTAGTTATTTATTTTTTAATAATCTTGGACCCTTTTAAAACGTTGTCTTTCTTTTTTTTAATTTTCCGTGATAACCGAAGTTTTTTTCTTTTTTTGAACTCACCCTTCCTGGGTGGTCAGGTCGCTACGGTTCCGAATTGTATTTATTGTATATACCCCAGGTTCGGTATTTGCATCGTTAATGCAAATTGGTCGACGGGCACCAAATCGTGTTTGTTATATTTTCATTAAAAGAGAGTCCTAGAGAGAGATTAAGAGAGAGTCTTAGAGAGGGAGGGATGTTGTAGTAAGAGAGATTCTTCTAAAAATTATTGTTGCATCTTAGAGGGAGAAATTCTTTTATTAAGAGGGATGTTGTAAGAGATTCTTAGGAAGAGATGTTGATGAGTTTTAGAGAGATTGTTATTTATAAAAAATGTTCATACTAAGGTGTTGATATAAGAAGCTCTTTGAGTTAAGAGATAGTGTTCAGACAGTCTTAGTGTAGATATGAGAAGTAGAGTTCACATTGTCGATATGAGATGTCGAGATGTGTATGTTAAGACATTTTATAACACAGATATATAGACATATAATACAATTTTCACTTTACCTATTTGGTAGAATCACAACACATAGACGACGTTTATCAAAACACATGATGCGTATATTTCTTCTTACGACCGGCCTTGGTATTCATCATCAATAATTCAAAGCTTCATTCTAAGTTTCACACCTGATCGTCTCGCTTCTAGACGTTCGAATCCTCAGACTCTCTCTCTCTCTGTCTCTCCCTCAGTTCTCCTTTCTTAACTCTAACGTTTGCTGACTATATCTAGTACTTTCCATTTTTCCATGACGTCATACACATGTTAAAACATGTGTCTTCTTTCACGTGTTCTGGACATGCGTGTCCAAAACTTTTCCTTTTTTTACAAAAGGAATTTTTACCTATATTCTCAGTAACCTATATTTCCAATATGTTAAAAACATGTGTATTAAATTATCTTGTAGCTGCATTCTTTCAATTGAATTCTCATAACAAAATTGGCAGTGCACATTCTTTTCTTGAAACTATTTTATCTTTAAGCTAAACAATCGTTTGTTTTACATTCCATTTTCTAATTCTAACACGTAATCTATTTCTAAACCTAAATTACGAGGTTCGCATTTCGTCTATGCTATTTCATTTTCATTTTAACTAAATCTCTCTATTTTTATAATTACATGAAAAGGGGATAGCCCTTATCATGTAACAAAATGAGTAAAACTTACTTAGTCTAAACGGTATCAAATTAAATCCTTATTCTACAATGTCGATGTTTAAGGAAGAGATGGTAGCGAAAAGATAAATTTTAAGGGAAGAATAAATGAAGAAAAAGGAAAGAAGAAACAAGAGGAAGATAGCAACAAAGAGAGAGAGAGAGAGAGAGAGAGAGAGAGAGAGAGAAAGAATAAAAAAAGATGTAGCAACATACTCATGAAAGGTCCAGACAGATTTAGACACGACTCAAATAGAAGTCAAAGTCCCTAGACAGCGGTAGGAGGAGAAGGAAAAAATCAAGTAATATTATAAAAATATGTTATAAAGAAAGAGAACATAAAGAAAGGAAAAAATAAAATCCTAACGCTGCATGTTTGCCAGATTATATGCTCAGTTACTCGAAATTTATATGTCTTAATTATAAGGTAATTTTCCAACATATATCAGTATTAAAGATAGCAGTTTAATTATAATATTAAATCGAAAATATTGTAATAGATTGTTCTGTTAAAATAGTGTATATACTAAAAATGCGCATTATCTTAAGATGTTATAATAATGATAATAGTGAAAATAATAATAGTAATACTAATAATAATAATATTATTCAAAGAATAATTACAACAATGATAATATCATAATTTATAATAATAACAATAATAATAGCAATTGTTATAATAATAATAATAATAAAAATAATAATAATAATAATAATAATTATTATTATTATTATTATTATTATATAATAATAAGTACTTAATAATTACAGCTCAATTGTCCTCATGCATCATGTTATCTCTGATTCTTTATCCTCTGATCTTGATCATGGGCTGCAATGTGAAAAGAGGTGGCTGGTTAATTTTAGTCATCTAAAAATGAAGCTTCTATCTTTACATCATAAACGACCTGATTTCTGTATCAATTGACATGAATAGCTCTTGTCTTGGGAAGGCTCCATGTTTTGACAAGCTTCTAGTTCCGACCTTCATTCCTGAGCTGAGATGGAACACATACGTCAAATCTGTTGCCAAGGCTGCTGGAAAATGTTGGGATCGTTCTACCACTCTAGTAAATATCTCACTTCTAATGCAATTCTCTACCTGTATAAGAGTCAAGTATGTCCAAGGATTAAGTACTGTTACCACATCTGGGCAGGGGATGTTAGAAGCAGCTTATCCTGTCTTAACAGAGTTCAAAATAGTTTGTAACCTAGTGGGGGATGCTCTTTTCTGTTCCCTGCAACCTCTTCCCACGGAAGAACCTTGCAATACTGTCTGCTTTATCGTTATTTTTATGGCAAGTGCTCGTCTGAGCTCCAATCTATCCCTCCTCCCCCGGCCTGACTTTCACAAAAAACACCTTTCTTGCTGAAACTACTATCAATACTCCCCACTCTTTATATTTGCCTAAACTTAAATGTAGATTCCATAAACAAAGTGTCTATCTTAGAACTGCACACCTGTGGAACTCTGTTCCCTGCTTTCAAACTGTTATACAATATGGTCGTCTTCAAGTCCAATGTGAGCAAGTTCTTGATGAGCTATCCCCTTTAGTAATCCAATTTGCCAAACTTCTGCTACGAACGATGACTGACATGTTCCCCTTAACCACTGTGCACTCATTAACCCTTATATTCGGGTGGCATCCCTGCCTTGATATATGGTGACTCCTTTGTAAAAAAAGTGTTATTGTGTAATAAAATCACATAATATTAGTAAAATAATAACAATATTTATAATAAGGATAATGATTCTTAAATAATAATGATGAACATAAGAATAACCATCTGTATAATAGTAATTCAACTACACATATACCCAGAAAAAAAAAACAATTATAAAAATTATAGTTATGATAATGATTATAGAACTAATAAAAATAATAATAATAATAATAATAATAATAATAATAATAATAATAATAATAATAATAATAATAATAATAATAATAAAATCATGATAAGGTAAAATGAATAAAATAAACAAATGAGTAATATAAAAAAATATTATAAAAAAAGCCTATGAAAATAGGATTGCTAACCAGTATCAAAGCTAACGCATTTTCGAGTATTATGGATTTTTATTTTCTAATATGTGAAGAGGGAACATATTTCCAAAGGGGAGAACGTGAGATACTTAAGAGTATGATAATTTAACTTTATAATGGTATTAAGTAAGGGGTGTCGAAACACGGTTGGTATAGTATTGACCCTAATTCCTAGAAGTTAAACCTGTGTGTTGGGATTTAATTTATAATACGTAAATACCGGCATGGCGAATTACGACATAGTATGAAAATAGGAATATATTACCATATAAGTTTGACTGGGGTGATACGTCTGTCAAAAAGGTGCCCCAAGGTGAGCTCAGCAAGGGTGGAAACCTTGCGTATAGCACAAGGGCAAACTATATCTCAATTATGATTTTTACTATGAATACGGACGGGCAAAGCGTGGCCCTTAGTTTTTTTTTTCCGAGCGGAGAGCTCCTTTCCGCCGAGATGTGTCAGAAACGTTACCAGAGATAACTGGTATGTGACGGCCAAGCGTTCGTAGTAACATATCATTTTCGTCCTTTGATGTCGGCTCTTCCATATCATCGCGCTGTTTTTGTAGGATCCCGTTCGGCCTCCAGAGGATTGTCTTGACTATTGCAACAAACACGTTTGGGGTTCATTCACTTCCAGTGTTTTTTTAAATTATATAGAAGGAAAGCGAGTTGACGGGTGGCGGTAGCCTCTCACGGGCGAAAGCAGAATTCGGCAAGCGTTGAAATGTTAACCCACATACATGGAACGTGAGCTGGGGTTAGACTATCGTGAGACAGGTTAGTTTTATCCTACCAATCGACCCCTGACCAGGTCTCTTTCGTCCAGTACGAGAGGAGTTGTGGAATCAGAGCATCGCTTTGCGTGCTCGCTCGAACGAGCGACAGTGCCATAAATCCTCTGCGCAACAGGGTTTGAAGCCTCAAAGCCGGAACGGACACAAGTGGCATCACGGTATCATGAAAGGCGTATTTTTCTGTCCTGAAGGAGCCTGCCGTAACGGTCGTCGCCGCTTGTAGTGGTGAGGCCAGTGGTAGTTTCATTCGTCGTCGGGTCGCTGCCATCGTTGCCGCTTATGCAGTGGCGTGCACGAACGGTAAAAGGACAATAGGGGATGTACAGAGAAGCGAGAAAACGCCTTTTTTCAAAATCCTTGCCGTCTTAATGGATCGTTTCGTTTCGTTTTATTTTTCCTCTTTTATTTTATTTCTTTCTTACTGTTTTAAAAGTAAGCATCTCTGTCTCTGTCTGAAAGTGCTTAATGTGCACGTGTTACATTGTCTATCACAACTCCTAGCAGGACAGCCGTGTGTTATGGTTGACGAAAAGAAGAAGAAATAAACACCGTTCAGTGCGACTAAGCCCAGGTTTGTCCTAATGAGCCTAGCAAGAGGGTTAGCGTTGTGTACACCGCGGCAGTAAGCGTCAGCATAAGGCAGCCACTTTACTTCGGTTACCAACAGCGAATTGGTCTGCGTAGATCCCATCGACGGTTGGTAAGCGCTTCGGCGGATCCCTACTGACGCTGGCTGTCTGTTGAGGACGTTTTCGGATAGCCCGGTGCTACTAGCTGTCAGTATACACCGACAAAATCTTGGTGTTACTAGGCGTCGAGAAAGCCTTTTCCGATGTCCACCGTTACGTGCAGATGGTTGTAGTCTCAAAGTCGGAAATGTCGTGTCGTATAATCACACTTTTTTAGGGCACCGTTCCTGCACTGGAACGGGGGTTCGGACGCCTACAACCACCACTGCTAAGGTTCCATTAATTCTAGTGTTTTTCCACAATATATAGTAGAAAACCTCGCGCGAGCAGATTGTAGGGGTGGCGGTAGGCTGTCGGAAGTAGGTTCCTTCACTTCCATGTGTTTACCACATTATATAAAAGGGAAGCATTGCCGAGAGCAGAGCCGAGGGGTAGCGCTAAACGGTCGCGGGCGGTAGAAAGGCCTGCAGCAGCACGTGGAACAGGCCGGGGAGGAAGTAGTGCACCAGTCGAAGGTGCTGTCGTTGGAGACCATCAATTTGGGCTAGTTGTATGCTCAAAGTCCAAAAATAGGCGGCCAGAATTGTTGTGTCGTATGATTTCGCTTTTTTTTTTGCTAAATTTTAATCCATGAAGCATTTAATAGTACACTTTAGCTAAGCCTCTAATAAATGGCACGACGAGTTTGTTTCTGGATGCAAACACAAGCAACCCATTTAAATATAGCTAACTTGAAATAAAATAAGTTATCCTTAAATATTTAACATTTATAAAATATCAACAACCACCACTTGTTATTATTTAACCCTCCCCAAAATATAGGGCATTTTAAGATATACTACTTTTAAATAAGTTGAGGATATTCTAATTTAATAATATACTAATATATCCTTATTTTCATACTATGTATTGAACCACTGTGCACGCATCTACATGTAAACTAAACTCTAAACGCAAACATACTTCTAAGAATTAGCCTCAATACTATATCAACACTCTTTTAGCCCACCCCTTACTTAATGCCATTATAAAACTGAAGTTTCACACTCTAGGTAGCACACGTATTCCCCTTGGGAAAGTGTTTTCCCAACCTTAACTGTTAGTAAATACAAACTCTTAATACTCGAAAATGCGCTATATTTGTTTTGGGTTTGCAATCTTATTGTCGAAGGCTTCCTATATTATTTGTTACATTAGATTTTTTTAAGATTTTACTTTACCTTACCATCATTGTAATTCTAATTATTATTGGCTCACATGGATCTTTCACACAAGTCAACAAACGATCTCATTGGAAACCTGTGGTGTTCTTTGGGGGCTGAGTGACAAAGTGAAGGTGTGGGTAGTTGAAAAAGTATGATACAGATAATTATCTTTATCTCTATTATAATTATTATTATTATTATTATTATTATTATTATTATTATTATTATTATTATTATTATTACTAGCGGGACCTGTGGAAATTTCACAGCAGCATTTTTCAAATGCAATATATTGTTGCTAGGCATGCTGTGAGCGTTCTGTTCAGCAAGAATGAAGGCACAATCATATTATTCTACTTTTTTATTAAGAGTGTATCGTCCCTTACTAAAATAATAACTCTGATATATTTCCTGGGCTGAGTATTTCATTACAAACACACCGGTCAATTAACTCACAGTTTATCATTTTTCATAATTATTGAATATGTAACTATGTTCGACAATAATTTTTCATAATTTGACCCCACATAATCACTCCTCCCTTTACTAAAATATTAATTTGATATATTGTATTGGCTTAATATTTTATAAAAAAAAACACACACAACTACCAACTAACTCACGTGCACCATGTTTAATAATTCTTGGATATGGTACTAATTTTGATAATTTTTCATCATTAAAACTCACCATATCGCACACCTTACTTAAATAATAACTTTGATATATCGTCTAGGCTGATTATTTCATTACAAACAGACACATCAATCAACTCACATTTCATAATTTTTCGTAATTATTATATATGATACTAACTTTGAAAATATTTTGTTATAATTTAAACCAACGTTGTCGCCCAACCTTACTAAAATAATAACTTTGATAAATTTGCTGGGCTGATTATTTCATTACAAAGACTAATAATCAATTAACATCCATTTCATATTTTTCATAATTCTTGGGTATGTTACTATTTTCGACAATCACTTCTCATAATGTATACCAAAATCATCGCCACCTCCTTAATAAAATGATGACTTGGACATATTGTCTTGGCTTGTTATTTTATTACACACCCACTACTGCCTACAATCACATTTAATCATTTTTCATAATTTTAACCCACATTTTTGCCTGTTGATATATTCTCTAGGCTTATTATTTCCTTACAAACACACCAATCAATTATCTAATGTTTCATCATTTTTTCGTAATTCTTAGATAAATTACTAATTTCGACAATGATTTTTCTGAAGTTAATCCCTCCTTATCTCCTCCACCTAAACTTATATAATAAGTTTGATATATTGTCTAGGCTGGTTATATTGTTATACACACACCAATCAATTAAATCACATTTCGTCATTTTTCCTAATTATGTGATATGTTACTGATTTTGACAAAGTTTTTTTCATAATTTAAAACATCCTTATCGCCCTCTCTTAATAACATTATTATTTAATATATTTCCTGAGCTGATTATTTTATTATAAACATACAATCGGTTAACTCACATTTAATCGTTGTTCATAATCTTGGATATGTTACTAATTTCGACAGCAATTTTTATTATTAAAAACCCACATTATGTCTCTCTCTCCTACTTATATAATACATTTGATATATTGTCTGGGCTTATTATATCATTACAAACGCACCAATCAAGTAGCTTAAATTTCATCATTTTTCATAATTCTTGGATATGTTACTAATTTTGACTATAATGTTCATAACTTTTAACCACTATGTCGCTTCCCCTTACTTAAATAATAACTTTGATATATTGCCTGGGTTGGTTATTTCATTGAACACAAATCAATCAATTCTGGGTACTGAACTATCCCAAGAATATATTGATAGGGATGGTTCCCTGGACTGGCTCAAAAGAGGATCCCTCCATTACGACCAAGAGAGGTTGATATTGGCTGCACAAGATCAGGACCTCATGACAAATGCCTTCAAAAAGATGTTTGGACTTAGCAACAATAATAAATGCAGGTTCTGTTGCACTGAGGTTAAGAGTGTGGACCACCTGATTTCTGGTTGCAAAGTCCTACTTGGAGATGGTTATTATACAGATCGCCATAACGGAGTTTGCAAATACCTTCACTGGAAGATATGTAAGAAACTCAACATTCAGTGTAGTAAAAAATCCTGGGAACATATACCCGAACGAACAGTTGGAAATGACAACTACACTATTCACTATGACTACATAATCCCTACTGCTACATATCTAGAAAACGCAGCTGTTAAACCAGATATAGTGATTTGGGACAGAACAAAAAAAGAAGCGACCGTAATAGAGGTCAGTGTACCCAATGATACAGGGCTTAACAGAGTTGAGAGGGAAAAGATAACAAAGTATCAAGGACTTATGTATGATATGAAACGAAATTGGAAATTAAAAGACGTTTCAGTTATACCAGTCATTATAGGAGCAACTGGACTTATGAAAAAGAACTTTAAAAAGTGCATAGCAAGCATACCCGATGAACCAAGTGCAAGTTAAATACAAACGATTGCACTGAAAGGGACGGCTAGAATCCTGAAAAGATCTCTTGGTTGGACTCACTAAAATAGGGGTAAATGCCAGACATCTGGTTGGTTGAAGACGTTTAAGAAAAATGAAAAAAAGAGGGGGAGGGGTATTCTCATAGTATATGTGTTTCACTTATCTTATCCAATCCCGGCCATATTCTGCTAATATATATCAATCATATATCTCATTCGATCCCGGGCAACGGGTATTCTGCTACTATATATTTTCCACCCATCTCATTCAATACTGGGCGATGCTTTCTGATAGTATATATTTGCATATCACATTCAATCCGGGGACTGAATTCATTTAGCCACCCCACTATTGAAAATATATATTAAATAAAGTAATGTTTTAATCGTAAACTGTTTCATCCATTTCCGGGACTGACTTTATATCCCCAACCCACTGCTATAAATATACATGGAATAATGTAATGTCTAAATAGTAAACTGTTGAAAATATACATGAAATAAAGTAATGTATAAATCGTAAACTTTTTCAGCCATTTCCGGGGCCGACTTCTTATCTCCCATCCTACTGTTAAAAATATACATTAAATAAAGTAATGCCCAAAACGTTAATGGTTGCAGCCATTTACGGAACCGACTTCATATTTCCCACCCCAATGTTAAAAAATATACATTAAATCAAGTAATGTGTAATGCGTAAATGGTTTCACCATTTTCGGGGTTGATTAAATATCCCCCACCCCACTGTTTTAAATTTACATGAAATAAAGTAATGTTTAATTCGTAAACAGTTTGAGTAATTTCCGGGACTGACTTCATGTCCCGTAACCCACTGCTTAAAATATACTTGAAATGAAGTAATGTTTAACTCATAAACTGTTTCAGCAGCTTTTCAAAAGTAATACCTAAAAATATTATCACGGATAGGGATTTGTCAACCATTGCTTCACATGAATTGCTGAGTTTACTATCAGTTTCAGCATTCTAGTGACTTAAATCCCACCTTTTTGGGTCTCATTAATGGAGGAGAAGTCTTTCATTACTGATGCAATTTTTATTTTTTGTTATTGACCAGAGTGCCCCTTTTGGGGAGCTGGTTTCCCCCTAAATTTATAACCGACCCCATGCCCAATTCCGTCCTTTTTGGGAGGCAAGTAAACAAAAAAATAAGAAAAGTGTTCATTTCCAAGGCATTTTATAATTAATCAGAAGTGACATTTCCAGGGAAGTTTGTTATTAAATCAGAAATAACTTTTTCCAGTTACTCTTTCAATATTAAAACTTGGTTACATCAAACATAGTCCCTATTCACAATGCCTCCCAACGGGGCAGATTTAGACACCGGGGTCGTTTTTTCAACGTGGAGAAAAATTGTCTTAGTCGTAAAGGATTTATCTTCAACTAAGAAAGAAGAAATTGAAACGTAGCAAAATGCCAAGAAAGACAAATAATTTTTATCAGCTTTGCCTCAATAGCGACACCATTTTTTTATATTTAAATGTGGCAAGGTTTATTTTGAATATTCCACTTTTTGGAATATTCAACTTTCCTTTTTTAGGGATACACAGCATGATAACGGATGGAGCGATAAACGTATTATTATTATTATTATTATTATTATTATTATTATTATTATTATTATTATTATTATTATTATTATAATAAAGATGTAATACTAATGAAAATAATACAATTAACTTTATTAATAATATCATTAATAATAATATTATTAATTATAAAAAACATTAATAACAAAAACCGTGAAAATAATAGTAATAATAATAGTAATAATAATACTAATAATAATCGTTATAATAATAATAATAATAATAATAATAATAATAATAATCGTTATTATAATAATTGATGTTATAATAATAAAACACTATTAATGGCAATAATAATAATAATAATTATTATTATTAGTATAATAATAATAATAATAATAATAATAATAATAATAATAAATATTATTATTAGTATTATTATTATTATTGTCATTAATAGTGTTAATATCATTATACTGATATCATTATTTTATTATTGTAATAACAATTATTGTTATAATGACGATTATCATTATTACTATTATTATTACTATTATTATCACAGTTTTTATTATAACATTTTTTTATAATTTTATAATTGTATTATTATTAATAATAATATAATTAATAAAGTTAATAGTATTATTTTCATTATTATAACCTCTTATTCCAATGAGCCTTGTTCTTTTTGTGTCCTGAATTTTAAGTTATTTTTTTTAAATTTACGTGACCAATAGAATATTTCAATTTAAATTAAAATATGAATAGGAAAAATTATAGGAGAATAAAAGACGAATCAAATGAGGTATACTTTGTTTAAACAGTCACATTAAAATTTGTTTAAATTGTCAGCTTTTGAAAAAAAAATACTGGCACGACCTTTCTTTTTGCCGGCACTATATACAGTCCTGGTCAAAATCATAAGACCAATTCAGAAAGTTAGCGTTTACGCATATTATCGAATATTTAATCAAACAAATGGTTGAAACCATTGCCAAAAGCGAAGATATGATGGAAAAAATGAAATCGACTTCATTCGAAATCTTAACCCAGATCTAATAATATTTTTTTTTGAAAAACAAACATTTTCACCTGGTCAAAATGGTAAGACCACTGATAATTTATCTAACAAAAGACAATTAAAAATTACTAAAAAGGGTCTCAGTATTTAGTATAGCATCCATTATTACTAATTACTTCAGTAATTCTTTTCGGCATGCTTGCGACTTAGGTGTTTATCAGTTGCGAAGGAATTGAATCCGATGTATTGAAAACTGAATAAGAAAGTTCCTTGATCGAATCATACTGGGTTCCGTCCTTTAACACTTCTTTTGCCATGCATCCCCAAATATTTTCAATGGAGTTGCGGTCCGGAGAACATGCTGGGTGATCTAACAATTCTATATTATTTCAAGAAAAATATCCTCGTGCTTGTCGAGAAGTGTGTATCGCAGCATTGTCTTGCTGGACAATCCAATTGCTTCCACACAGACATTGACCTTCAGTCCTGATAGAAGCATTTTAAAACATTGAAATGTATTCAATGATGTTTGCCGGTCTTTCACTACTTGCAACGTTAGGGTCCCAACCGACGAGAAACACCCCAGATCATTAAAGTCCCTCCTCCACTATGCTGAGTTAAAAAAGTGTCTTTGGGCAATTTTTTATCATGCCAATAGCGTTGAACTCCATCTGGACCATTTAGATTAAACTTTTTCTCATCGAAGAAAATGTACATGTTTCCACGTTTCTTCTATCCAAAGGCTGGTATTTGGCGGCATATTTAACTGGGTTAGTTTTGTGCTGTTCAAGAAGACGTGGTTTCTGCAGTCGCTTAAACTGATTCATTTTCAGATGCCTTCTGATGGTTTTAGGACTACATTCTGCTGATGTTTGGCTTTTCAATCGACTTGAGCTCATACTGGATTTTATTTTTACTACTGATACAGCGATCCAGTGATGGGGTTATTTTTTGTTTGGTCGAGCTGGACTCTTTTTGTGCCCACATTGATCTGGATTTCTTTATAAAAAATTGTGATGGCCGTTTTGCTTCGATTCACTTCGTTTGCAATGAATCTATGGGAGAGGCAAACCCTATTAAGCTCAAAGATCCTTCCTCTCTCAAACTTTGATAATGATTTCCCTTTTGCCATATATAATTTAGTAAGATGTTTTCTTATCAACTAACAAGTTGCTTTTAGTAGCATAGAACGCTTTTCGTATTAATTTTTTCAAAACTATCCGATTAAAGTGGTCTTATTATATATATATATATATATATATATATATATATATATATATATATATATATATAGAGATATCTGCGTGTGTGGGGGTCTATGTATAAATTGATATAAACATAAACAATGGGTGCGATCTGCGTAAGCTATTTAAGAACGTATTTCCATATCTGCAAAGGAAAAACACATTTGTCTTACTGAAACATGCATACTCAGTTTAGATAAATATTTTATTATACCAAAAATATTTACCGAATGTAAAAAAATATACGAAATTCTTAACTCTATTAGATTACATATAAAAGTTATAAAACAGTTCATACCAGATTATTAGCAGATGCAAGAATTTAGTAGACGGCACACAGAGATAAAGCACCGATCAAAGAATTGAGACCAAATAGAGAATTACAAGGTAGCTTAAATAAGTTTCTAGACGTGTAAAGTAATTAAAATTGTCATAAACATTTGAAAACTTAGTATTTCATAGCGACACATTTTATGGGATGAATGGTGTTTTTTTTTAATTCAAATGCACAGGAATAGCTGCATTAGGAATTTGGTTATTCACAGCTGGTTAATTTTTAAAATGCAATCGAAGCCTGAGGACACTTTTCAAGAGTGTTACGCAATAAAACTGTTTAAAACTTTGAAAAATGGTACAAAACCGTTCGAAATTATTTACATTCTTTGGGACAATCTTGCATGAATAGAGCATTATTTTTCGAGGGAAATAATAGATTCAAGTAAGGTGATGAGTCTCGAAGGAAATCTGAGAAATGTGGGAAGTAAGATAAGCTGAGTTGATCGGCCCAAATAAGAATTTAACATATAAGAAGTGTCGAGTATCTACTGAGGCAATATGTCCACAGGTTGATTTCATTGTGGACATGGTATATGCAATTATAAACAATACAATAGAAATGCTGAGGAGTTGCCAGAAGATTGTCCCAAGAGTTCTCCATCATTCTTGTGGATATATTTGGCAAAGCTCGGTATTAATATAATTATTCAACTTTATCAGATCTTGTTCTATGTAAGCAGAACTTAAAGCCTTAGCTTCAAAAAAAAATGTAGAATTGTCGTTATAAGGCAATTGATGAAATAAACTTGCACTTTACACAAGAGAACTTCCATATGTTGGTACCCACAGTTTCACATTTGTACTATCAATAAAAGTGGCTACATAAAAAAGGAAAGAAACTTATTGGAAGCACTGTATATATACAAAAAATATCTAGATAAAGGATATATCAATCACTGACAGCACTCACGATGTTAGTAAATATGCTATATATTCTTGAACAAGTAACGTGTTTTTAAATTCACCTCTTTTCCATCGTAATATAAAAGGAAGAATATATACATATAAAAATATAAATTATAAAACCTTGATTTTTTCGTTGTACGCTAGTTTACATCCAATAAGTTACACTATTTATTTTTTATGTATCGAAAATATACTTTGTCATCAATAATCTGATTTTACATTAGACGTAAAAGTGTTTACATGTGTCTTTATTTACAATTTTTTCGTCAATTTCGCGGAACTTCTAAGGACGTTTTTAAAACAAAATTTGGTGTGAAAAATACTGACAACGGGTAAATAAGTTGATAAGCAGAATCCATTACTTCATCACTGTAAAAATAGAAATTGAACAGACATACATTTCTCGTGTAATTTAAGCATGCACCTGTATTGGGAATTGACTAAAATGTTTTAGAAATATAACAGGAATTATATATATATATATATATATATATATATATATATATATATATATATATATATATATATATATATATACATATATATATATATATATATATTTTGATGTGTGTGTGCGTGTGTTTGTGTGTGTGTGTGTGTGAAGTTATCGGTGCGTGTGTGTATATATATCTATATTTTATATGTAACAAATATCAAAAACTCCAAAACAAAAATAATCAATTTTTTATTGTTGTAACAGGTGTTTTCTATATCAAATTTTAGAGATTAATATTCATTTATGAAAGAGTAGAAACGTACGGTGCAGGGATTCCAGATTTGTCTATAACAAGTTATAGAAGTTAAAAAACAAACATTATCTATTTTGTAAAAGCTGTTGATTCATTAATCGAAAATATCTCTAAATGTTTTCGCTTTCTTTAAGATTAGAAGTGTAAAGAAGGAAACTGCGTGAGATAGTATGAAAAAGTTTTGTGGAGTCCTTCTTCCTATCTTAATAAACATATATATATATATATATATATATATATATATATATATGTATATATATATATATATATGTGTGTGTGCATGTGTGTGAGTGTGTGTCTATGTGTGTATGGTGTGCGTGTAAACAAACACGATGCTTGCAACGTGGGTACGCTATTTGAAGACATATTTCAACAAATACCTCTGGCTAAAATAATTAAGAGAAATATTTTAATATAAAAATAATCTTACAATAAAAATATTCGAAAAGCTTAACTCAATTAGATGATATAAAAAATTAACTTGCCTTAACAGTAGTATGTCAAATGCTTACGTTATTTTGAGTATACATATTTTTAATACATGAATTTTATGTCATTTCTTAACTACTATTTAATTTTCTTATGCTATCGCAGGTAGCACTCAGACCCCTTGAAAATTGTCCTTAATATAATAGGTGATAGAGGTTATATATGTAGATTCGTATAATTAGAACTAGATACAATGTTTGACTAGTGATTTCACATGTGATAGACTAAATATCCGGAAACAAATTTAATATATGAACTTGCCACTTATCGAAAAGATGTGTTAACAAAAATATTATCATTAAGATAACACTGATGAATCATGGCTTTATCTTGTGTCCTTCGTATATTAGTAGGTGAGCATTTTAGTTTTTTTTTTATATTTCATTAAACAAATAGTGAGTTTCTAAACATTTATCTCTTAATCTATTAATCTAAATATTTATCTCTTCTTTCTCTCATTATATATACACAATATATGTATATATATATATGCTTATATAGACAAGTATATATATGTATTGATGGGTATATATATATTCGTCTATCTATCTATCTATCCATATAAATATATATATATATATTTATATATATATATATTATATAAAGCTGAACATATGGGTGTGTGTCTGGTCACGAATAGGTTCCTATATGGTTGACTATTTAAAAAGAAAACTGACTAGATATAATTCTAGAAAATGTATCGAGGCACAGGAAGGGTTTTGTTTGATCTGGCAGAATTATGGTCCATTAAAATTGTGGAGTCTGCGGTCGCGCCTGGTCGACAAAGTATGGAAATAAAATTTAAAAAAATTAAAAAAAAACGTTTACAAGCGTTTTTGATATAGATGTACATAAGAATAATTTGATAAGTATGTTTTAACTTAAATAGGGACGGTATAATAAAATCCTGGGGTCTGCATTCGCGCCTGGCCTCCATAGAATGGAAATAGGCACACAATGTATTAAGCACCTTTTATATCTATCTGCGTAAGTTTACTTTAATAATTATGTTTCAGTTTGAAGAAATATGGTATAATACAATTATAGGGGTGTTCGTTCGCACCTGACCTCCATAGAATGGAAATATGTCAGAAAGTTTAACAAGGTTTTTTTTTTAATATAGATCGATCGAATATTGGGATAAGTTTTTCAGTGTGAACAGGTATGGTAAGATAAATTATGAGGTGTATCTATTTAATTTTTACTTTCATCATATTTTGCTTTGGTTTTGATACCCCCAAATTCGAAGCTATCTCTTTATTACCCTTTATTTCATAACCTATCATACTTTCATAAATCAGTCCATTTTCTGTAGGCTGTCTTTGAACGCAGTCGACGACGGATACTTTTGCTATTATACATATATATATATATATATATATATATATATATTTGTATATATATATATTTGTATATATATATGATAGTATATATATATATATATATATAAGGAGGTATATATATATATATATATATATATATATATATATATATATATATATATATATTTATATATATATATATATGCATGTGATGGTTGTATCGATTCCTTGACGTGAATTCAATAACCCTCAGAGATTATTAAACAGTTAAATGCAAAACAGACCTAGCATATATTATGTATTGTATACACACATGGTTGGCTACATATACGCATGAATGGATCCTAATTCAATGATATCACCTAATCAGAGCTAAAAACATTTTTTTTTTTTTGGTAGTGTGCGATTTTATCCTTGAATCGGCATTGCATCGAAACCATCGGAACATGTATTCATATACGTCAGGAATAATGTTTTCAAAGAAAACAACTATATATATATATATATATATATATATATATATATATATATATATATATATATATATATATATATATATCCGTTATTAGTATTTAGTTCAGATGAACATATACCTGCTTAAACAAAAATCTATTGATCGAAATAACATATGAATCAATGCACCTTTTCCAACACAATCGTATGTATTTATTCAAGTGATGTAAAACTTGGCTTTTCGTAGCGTTTTTGATATCGCCTAGGGTGTTAAAGCTTTTCGGACGCAGAAAGTAGTAGAGATGAAGAAGTATTGGTCGGAAAATAAGAGGTTTGTAGAGCATAGTCGTGGAGTAAGTTTACCAATTCGTTCAAGTACATCATGTTCGGTTTAACAAAGTCCAGTTAAACATTGTTTTGAAAGAGAATTATACTTTTTTTCTGTTTACTGATGCTGGGAGTTGTTGTCGATGTTTCTGATGAATTTCATCCATTTCTAGCAGTAATGCACGGTCGTAGTATTTTCACTTGCATTCTAAAGAACTGAAATGGATGAGTCAGATCGCAGACAAGTACACAGTAGCATGCCCTGCATTTGGTGCAAATCTGCCTTCGTGAAATGTTGTGCATTTATCAACAGAAGTTAGCGCCGTCAGTTGTATTACATAAAACACATTCTATCGTTAGTCAAAGTCCGATAAATGGGTCGTTATTTTTACGCAAATATGAGAAGACGGTCCCGTTACATGTTAATAAGAAGCACATTCTCGAACGGATTATATGCTTTTGCTAAAGCTCTTAATTGGTCGTTGTGAACATCCGATGGTCGACCATTACGTTCATTATATTTAGACTCTTGTCACACCAACAGCATTTCTGAAACCACATTTGTACGAAACAATTATCTGATATTGCGAGCTGTCACAGCAACAGTTAGGCCTAGCTGTAATTTAAATAAAAATATGTGCGAAATTACATTTTTCCATTTTTATTTCCATCAATCCAGGAAAGAAAGTAACAACTGGGTTTAAACTTTTTTAATCGGATTGATTGGATATAGCTAAAAACGTTATTTATCAGAAATATTGCAGATACGCTCTTCAGAATATGCGCAACATAATGGGTTCCATCCGAAATAAAGCTGGGTCTAATAGTAAAACATTTATCATTGTTCTTTCTTATTCGCGAAGGGCTACCGCGATTCTTTCGTACATTTTGCTGATATTTTTTAGACTTTTATGATATTCACATGTGGAACAGTTATCTTACCAAGTTGTTGTGATAAGCAAACTCTTATAAATTATTTCATTTTACCGGCTAATTTATTCCATTGTAATTAATCAAATCTATTTCAAATAAAAAAACACTCAATTGACAATGAAAATATCATTATATCATATAAAGTATACGACAATGTTTCTGTGCAAGCACAATCATGCATTTTTTTAACAAACGTAACCAGCATATCTACCCGTGTTATGAAGTGAACATTAATCTCACGATCACTCCGCTGTTTTATCTCTAACTTGCAATGAGCAGTGCCAGATTATGTGATTAATACGTGGATCTTGGAGGCGGTTCCTAATCCACCACTGTGTTGGCATATGTAATGACCAACTCATATAACTGTTGTGTATTATAAAATCTTAAAAAAAGTTTCAATTTCATCGAAGTTTTTCATTCGTTTGGTCTCATTTTTATTATTCACTACTTTGTTAATAAAAACACTGTATTGAGTAAAATAGTTATCATTTATGCCAAGAAATATACCTAAGTTCGAAAAACACAAAAAATAGGGAATTTTCAGGATGAAAGTAATATTTAAGGCGAATTCTTCATATCAGTTTTTAACAGATGTACATTTTCACGATGGAACTTCTTAGTGCATGTCAGGATAACAGAATGGCCAACATATTTTTGTTCACATACACTGGTAGCATGAGGTAGCTCGGAGCAACATATCTCATTCTCTAAGCAAAACATAATCGAACATTAAATATATATCAGGGTGTCACGTTTTCTAGAGATACATTGTTTCGTCAGTTCTCCTAGGGAAGTGCTGTGAACGAGCGATATGTAGACAACGTATAAACTGTTATCCTAAACTAAATTTCTTCGCTTATTTGACAATTTGAAAAAATAAATTAGAACAAACATAATTATTACCTATTAGTCTGTTTCCCTCTCAGAAAATTTTCATTGATAAAACAATCAAATAACCAACATAATTTCTTTGTTGTTTTTAAACGTGGGAGGTTGATTTGTCTAATTAAACATATAGGGCGATAGACAAGGGGAAAAATACAACACCGTCACAATAGCGATGGCAGATGCAGTGGACGAAAATGCCAGCACGTAATCACCTGCATATATCTATAAAAATCCATTTTGTTCATTCGGCTTCTTGGTCGCTTATGGGTAAAAGTTGGTAACGCGTAGATATGAGGTATGGGTGTTTGTATTATTTGTATTATTCGTATTAACCGTAAAAGTGTTCTCATCTTGAGTGTACAGAAGGCCTCTGTCAATGTAACCGCCTCCATTAGTCAGGTGGAAAAGTCGATATGTTTTGACAGGAAAAAAGGGGCAGATTTGCATTCGTATGTTTCGAATGTTTTGCTTTTGCTTGAATTAAGTAATATAATGAAATAAAATTATGTTGCTAAAACGTATTGCATCTGCTACTAGTCTCTCGCTCCTGGACAAGCTTCAAAAGAGACTCGTCAATCTGATAGGCCCTGAACTGGCATCTAAGCTTCAGCCTCTGCCCCAACAATGTTTCATCCTTCTGCCTATCCTACAAGAATTTTAATGGTGAATGCTCAGACGAACTGCAAGCACTTGTGCCCCCACGGCGTAAACACCCTTGACAAACCCGACAGGCAGTTGAATCCCACCCTCATACAGTAAATAGATTTAACACATATTTCTACTCCAGTAGTTTCTTCCCAAGAACCGCTAGACTTTGGAATCCCAATGCAGGTCCCTGCTTCCCTAACTGTGCTGACGTGCAGAAGTTCACGTGTAACGTGAACGGACATCTTGCTGCCCATATACCTACATAGTGCCCCAGTAGCTGTTGTCACTGATAGTAGCCCAATACACCAAAGTGGCAATGTGCCTTGATTGGGGGAAAAATGTAAAAAAAACAAACACTTAGAGTTATTTTGAATTCTATGGAAAGTGTTTCTTTTAAAGAACTTCAAATCTGTGAAATTCCCTAATAACATACGTTGAGAAAAATGCTATTATTTTCAATACGAGTATCATTATTGCAATCCCCTTCTTTAGAATATTACACTCGAACTAAAATTCAACTCATCAAAATAACTCTGATAATTTACTAGAGTTATCCTTTAATTAATTAGTGGATGAATAAGACAAATAATTTGCTGGAGAGAAATAAACTGTGAGGAAAATATTAAGTAAATAGAAACCAGATAAGTGAATTGAAAATTCCTAATTAAAGGAAAATGCACAACGAAACAAAGAATTAGGCCTACACTGTTTTTGTAAAACAACTGGTATTTATTTACATGTGTTTTTCCAGAATAATGCACTGCCTCTTGTTCGAAAGTCCACTCACACTCCAATGTGCATAACAAGAATAGGCCATATGGAACCTGTAGGACTCCGTTTTACTTCGTCTGTTTTAGCATGCGCCTTTTCCTGTCTCTCTTTGGTCACCTGCTTCACCCGTCTTTGTCCTCTTTTTTCACTGTTTCTTGGTGGGATATCATCTCGGGCATTTGCTTACATCTAGTGTACACGCTCTGTTACACATAATTATACGCAGTCAAGATTGTATTTAAAGGCTGACTAGATAGTAAATTATTATATTTAAATGTTATACGTTTGTTCGTCACATACAATATGGGTTCACAAAATGGGATGTTCATATGAAATAAAATCAACTAAGAAAGTATGATACGAATAAAAAGTGAATCCTTGTGCTTATCTAATTCTTTACTTTATAAGAACGTAGCTTATCGTACATTACTAAAGGTCGACCATCTTGTACAGTCCAGGCTCAGCGTCTCTTAATTATATGAATCATACCGGAACCTTGGTGTCAACCTATGTCGTAAATTACTACATTTTAAGATACCTCGATAAAAAGCAGCCTATGTGAGAACACAATTATGTCGCGTATGTTGCACACACTTGAGACTTGGAATTAAACCGACTCTTGAAAAGTCTAGTATATTTTTGCATCAGATAGCAATATTTGGCTGCACCATCGGCGAATGTGACCCTCTTGAAAACTCATGTGAAGCTGAGATGATCCCAATTAGAGTAAATACCACCCAAGTAGAAAGAAAGCACTTTCAAATTTAAGAAGAGGAACTACTAAAACAAATACATATTGACTTTCATTGTTTATGTGATTTCTTTTACAAGAAATTTAACCGAATGACTCCATTAGATGAATGTTGATCCCATAAAAGACAATCGTCTAAGATGAGCAAACAAAAAAAAGAGTATAAAATGCGAATGGCCACACTGTGATAGTGTGATGTAATGTTTTCTGCCAGAAAATTTACTGGAAGACTGAATTATATTGACTTTAGACTCAGAAAAAAAAGAATTATAGGGAGTTTGAAAAATATATAATATAAGGAAAATGGTCGCCCTTGCATAAGCTGATTGCACTACTATTTTGTTTTAGCAGTGAAACTAACTGAAGAAATGTATTGTAGGTACTTTGTCCTCAGAAAAACAATGGTAATGGGTTTAAAGTGTAAGTGAAAAAAGAAATCTTATTGGGCATAGGAGTAGTCTCTGTTGATAAGTACTGAATTTTATATTAAATATTGAAGTGCACAATAATACATACATAATCTTCTTGCATAAACATATTAGAACCTTTGCAGGATTAGTGCACGTTGCATACAATTTAAGTTCTTTACAGGTGAACCGATAGTGGAAAAATACCCTTAAAAAACTTGTTGGCTTTGCTAAGCAATGAAGTAACGTAACCCGGTGTCTGTCAGGGACGAATAATTGCAAACCTGCTTTAATATGGGTTTGTGATGAGGGAGTAACGAAAGAACAATTTAGACAGAAATGTTTTCTTTGAAATCTGTTTGAGGTAACGGGGGGAGGTAACACAATCCTCTTGGTCGGAATTAATATTGAACTTAGAACATTATTTTGTGAACAATACTGAACAATTCACGCATGCTTCGCTAAATTCATTTGTTTGATTAATGACTAAAATATAAATAAGGAACAAATTCAGCAGAACAGATTTGGGGGTCGATAATTATATTAAATAATAATAATGTTTTGTGAATGAAAATAATTATCTTGAGAGAATGGTATAAGGTTAATTCTTCTAAGCTTGGGAAACAATATTGTTCTAAATTTCAATCCCATATGTTTAATTAGTGTTAGAAAATTTCGGTTGAAAGTAACTTTATTAATATACACATGTGATTTAACCAAATTGGAAAATCCGGTTGATTTTAATTTTGAAGTTTCTTAATTGAATCGGTCTTCGGCCATTCCACCGCTACTAAACTATAGAAGGTATGCGAGAGCGAAAGTTGACACTGTAGTTGAGCATTCAATTTGAGTCTGAACTAGACCCCCGCCGCCGCTACTCCCACTCTCACTGACCAAAGGCGACTAAAATCGATCAAAATGTGACACGCTATTGTAAATAGTTGCTTAAATAATAGTATGTTTTTATTAAATTCCACTGTATAATAGCAAAACATTTTAGTCAGAACGTGTATTTAATAATTAGTTCTTGTAGAACCAGGAACCGACGACTGCAGTTTTATTTTTTTGATTGCCGACGGATTTAGTGAGTTAACTACAACACGGAGCCATCCATTTCATTACATTTCTTCCGGGATAAAGAGACAGCTACCCCAACACCGGATCCAGAATGCGGCCCGGTAAAACGTGTCACCTCGAATACTTTGTGCTTGTTTCTTTTGTTCCTTTTCTTCGTTTGTAAGATTTTTGTATTTTTACTTGCGACCCATTGGAAAGAACGGGATGAAAATAAACGTCATCATATAGGCAGTCAAGGCCAGGCTACTGAATTTCTATGTCGTGAAAATCAAAACTGCCTCGAACTACACTTAAATATACCCCTTGGAGACATCGTCGGTTTATGTTTGCTACCGTCTCGCCCAAACATAAACCTTTGGAACTGAATAATGCGAAAAATCTGGTTACAGAATAAATGTTCAGATTAAAATACAATAGTTTTCTAAACATTACAACGCAAATTGCAATCGATTTCGTTCATTCGTGGGAAATCAAATGAGATATGAGATACATTACATTTGAAATGACATTCTAATTCGTACACACACACACACACACACACACACATATATATATATATATATATATATATATATATATATATATATATATAAATATATATATATATATATATATATAGTCAAGCCAGGGATTGCTTGTGTTTCAGGGTATGAATCTATCGACTGTTGTTAATCGTGACCCCCTGCATCGAATATTCCCAAACGAATTAAACACTAGTGTCTGCAGGTATTAAATTATTATAGTATATAATTATGTAAGCCCTTTTTAGCAACTCGTTTCTTATTGTTAAGCACTTTCACTTTAATAACGTCGGTCAATTTTTCGTTTATGCATAGATACTCTTATAACGATTAGATCAATCTGACTGAAGTAAAAAAAAAATAAAAATAAAATGTTTAAATACAACGTAATTTCACGCGGTTTATGGTAGGCGAATTGATAAGGCCTTTGCTATTGAAGCCAGAAATGGCTTCTGTTTAATATACTTTCATAGAAATATCTCTGTTATGTCACAATTTTTTTTCTGTACGTAACAAGCATCACACGCATACATTAATTCCGCAGCTAATATAAGATATTGACCCAACGAGTGACGAGTAGTCTAGTATAATTATATTAATTTATACCTGTGCTATCCTGGGTGGTTTCACAGGTTTATTCATGCTATTGAGCCACATATCATATCGTAGGAAATTTGCATGTTTAGTTATTATTTCTATTATTTATACTCTTTACATTATTCCCTATTGTTTATTTTATTCAGATAAGTATAAGTTTTTTTTCTATTATCTGAATAAAAATTAAAAACAAAAGTTTAATTTTTATTCTTAGATATATGTTTCAGCAAAATGTAAGTCTGATTCTTAATTACATAATAGGTTTCTCCATAGCAATATTTTAAACCCACGAAGCAAAATTACGTAGTGCAAAACGCATACAAAATTTGCAAAATCTGCATGAGAATTTAAACATACAGTAAGCGAGTGCGGGGCTTAGATTTAGTCCTTTAAACCGACGAACAATTAAATAGTCAGTTATATTAAAGAAGTTCGCGCGGGAATGATACCGTTTTTTTTAGTTAAGTATGTTAAACAAAGTATTTGTAAGCAACAGACCAAACATTTCAAAAAGGCAATAACAGATAACTGCTTGTGTTGAGTTTATTAATGACGAGATAAGCAATTACGTTTCTTCATGAGTGTCTATCACTACGGGCTCGAACATTGAAATCATATAAGATAGTTGGCTGGTCTTGGATATACATGTAAATTTGTCCCTACAAAGATGAGTAAAGTCTTTGTTTCCGCTCCTAAGAGGAATACTCTTAGGAGCGGAAACAAAGATGAAGTGTAGGAGCAGAGTAATTAAAACAATGTGGGTATTGTTTTTTTTTGCAGCAGCACACAGGGATATAAGTCTGCAATTTATATAAATGGACAGTTAAGTCAATATCATTGCTGAACGACAATACCTCGCCAAATAGATGTTTTTCAAAACTTGATTTTCCTTTACATTACAAGGTAAATTTCCATTCAGCAAACTTTAAATGCCTTGTGTCAGCAAACCTTGTGCTACTCCAATACACGAGCTAAGATAGCGATTTTTCGTTCAGTGATCTTTTTAGTAATCTTGGAGATTTCTCGCATTCGAAGGTGCAATGGATATATTTGGTCCATATGTTTTATCCTTCCTTTCGATTTCAATGATCTGCAGGATTCCCAGATAGCTGCAGCTGACGTTAGGAGCAATACAAGTAAGCATGATTTAGATCCACTTTTATACCCTTTTCATGGGAAAGAAGAAATCATGTTAAACCTAAAACGGGGGTTACTTTGCCATGAAAAGAGAACAGGAATTTAATAATTACTTTTGTGTAAAATACCTATGAGCAATATTAATATACGAGCTTGAATTTATTTCAAAGGCACCAAGATGCATCCATGCGCCGGTGCATACTGTATGCTGCAAGCCTGGCAGCCAATTAATGCTAAATTCCTTTTAGTTTAAGCTTTGCTTGTGAAAGCTAAGTTTATGTTTCTTGGAACAGGTAACCACGGCATCGTTTTTATCTTATTTTTAATCTCATAAAGTCTAATGTAGCAATCACGGATTTCGAACGCATTCGACCCTGGTAAAAATGTTGCTTTTTATTTAAATTAATTATATGAAACGCGAGCGTCTGTTCCAATTGCGATACATTAGCTTTTGTGATATATTGTTTCTGGTTTTCTTATAAACGTTATTCTGCAATATAACGACGATTGCACTCAGACACAGTCAAAATTGAGTTCGTGAGAAAATCTTGCAACTAGTAAGCAGATCGACTGAGAACATCCATTTGTACTTGATAATAAACCATTGTTTGTTTCTTGACTTTCTGACCGGATCAAAAGCCTGGCGAGTAAAAGTTTTAATTTAGTATGTGTTATCTTGATTTGCAATACCTACGTCATGAAATTAACTCTAAAACTTTACCTCGGAAGCAATCACCTATTATGAACCCTGAGAATCAAGTACAAACACTTCTTATAGGAACGCAGTAAAATTCAATTTTCTCAACTTTAATGTATTTTAATAACCTATTCAGAATAATATTTAACTTGCGCTAGTCAATTAGTAAACTAAATTTTTGTAGAATATAATTGCGTTATCTCACCTTAATAAATAATATTTAAACATCCATGATTACATAATAATGCAACAATTCCTGACATTATATTAATTGCTTAGCTAAAAATATAGATGGCATCACTAATCAAGCGAAGAGCTTGAAATATCTAACATATTCGACTGACACCTTATTTCGATATCTTCAATTATTCAAAGAACTGAACAAATAACAAGGATATTTCTATATCTCTGACATTTTCTATAAAATAAATATCGTTTAGATTGGATTTTCAATTGTCTAAAAGTTCACATACATAATAATTCCATTTACATGATCATTAAACCTTTACAGTATAAGGTATATGATAATGATGTCTTAGAAGTCTTAAAATGAAAAGAGCAGAACAATCGTGTTATACATCTTTCTATAGTCTTCTCAAGTGAAGTTCACCAATTGATTTTACACATAATCTATATAAACATACATTTAACACACTAGTATAATAAGACCATAGAACAAAATCGAAAATAGATTGATGTTTCAATTGTTTTAAAAATATTACTTATTTATTTTACATAAAATTCGTATCTTTTTATATTATCTGTTCCGTATATAAGCTTAACTTCAAATATTGAGCTTTTGGATTATCAGAGTAAGTCTACTTTTAAACAAGTACTTAAATTCGATTTAATTCTATTATATATATATATATATATATATATATATATATTATATATATATATATATATATATATATATATATATATATATATATATATTCTCGATACCGTCTTAAAACTCACCATTTCGTCGCGCTCCTGGCGACTGCTCAATCTTTTCATTTAAAAAAAAAATACTTGCGACTCACTTTTCCTCGTTGAACTAATCCCTGATAAATGCCACACAATTCTGCTTTTTTTAAATTACTTCGGAATATTTTTAATTAAAGGGATGTGTTTGAATTAATTTTTTAATATTAAATTCTGTACTTTTTACGAAGATTTTCTTTTTTTACCGTCTTTGGATTTTCGAATCGTCATTGATTTTCAACAGATTCACGTGAAATTATGTTTCATTTTTTTCTTTACGCCCTTTGCTTTTCACTGTTTTTACATTTTTACGAAACTACTGGCGGGGGGCACCCGGCGTTGCCCGGGTATTTGTAGGTGTGTATTAGGGGGATAATTAATAATCCTGCTTAAATATTATAAAAAATACGATGTAAAAAAAAAATCCATAACAAAAACGGAGAAAAAAATGGCATAAATAAACTTGTGTATGGGGGGGTAAACTACAGAATAAGCGAAGTAATAAAAAAAACGTTTGGTTGGGAGGAGGGATTGAACCCGGAAGCTTTGACGCGGAGGTGGAAATCAATGCCGATAGTTAACGGTCTCGGCCACGAGTGAGAGTAATTGATTAATGTGTTAAGTTAAAGCTTATAAAGCTAAAAGAGGGTTGATTGACAGGACGACGCTAAATGAGGTCATCGCGAGCTCATTATTTTTAGTTTTCACTTTCCACAGATGATGGTGGGAAGGGGGGGAGCAGAGCGAATACCTAGAACCCAACCTTTTTCATTGTATTTATACTAAAATGCAGGACAAACCGGTCAAAAAGCGAAATAGCGCGAATCTCATAAAAGTCGACGTAAATAAATCTAGAGACCATCCGCGTTCCCAAATCCTACATATTATGATATAGGACCTATATAAACAGTTGTAAGCGATAGTAACGAACCCGGGAGCGTGTGCGAGAAAAGCCTTTTGAAGACATACATGAAATGGTCACACACATTTTGCCTTTTATATATACATAGATGATCTACTTAATACTTTCAGCTCATTATATATTTTACAAGCAAAATCTTACTCCACATTTTGCTAACGCCAGCCTCCGATGAAAAGGAAAGTAAGTCTTTCGAGATTTCGAGGATTAAGGACAATCTATTCTCTTTGTGTTTCCTTTCCGAAAATAAATATGCTTATAACTCTTGCTACAGTATTTTTAAACATATTTTATTGAATCTTGCGCAGACAACACACGGTTGACCCTAAGGGAGAAGTATTAATAGCTTATCACCTAATAATTTACTGGTTGCCATTTTTCACTTGTTAAAATCTACCCACAGAAATATCCACAGCATAAATATCACGGCCTTACCAAAGATCATTTTTCATAACCCTAGTTGAAAAAATGAAGCGATTAATTTTTTCAGTGAATTGTTAAGAACGTCCCGTCATCTAAACACTCCGTACTGTTAAGAAAATGGAATAATTATTTAGAATATGTTTTAAACTACAATTTAAATCAAATGAGTGAGGGTAATGCATTAATAAAATACATATAAAGTGTAAAGGCAGAATTATGTTTTTTTTTTAATAATATCGACCAAAGTTCGTTTTTTTATTTCAGGAACTTATTTTGGTAGGACACAATTTAGATTTCAGGGTCGCAAAACAAACTCGTTATTGATATTGAAAATGTACGTTTGTTTATTATTTAATTTGAACACATTTCGATTTAGGCTTAATTATTTCGAAAGGAAAAACGAAAAAGACGTGTTTAAAATATATATTATTATATTTCAAGTGGCTGCAGTGAATTTAAACATATTCGTTTTATCTGTTTTAATTTGTTTTTCTATTAAGTTGGTGGAAAATAATGGCATTTATTGGACGTTAACACCAAGGTCAATAGCATTATTTTTGCGTCAATTTAATATTTCACATACAAATCCTATTTGAAATTTTTATTAAAATATGGTAATACTCCAGTGTTGTATTAAACCAAAAAATAGTCCATACACTTTAATTCTACACATTCTTTACGAAACATAACCACGTAAATTTTCAAGTTTTTCTACTTAATAAAAAATACTTTTCGGAAAATAAGTGTCAATTTTTTATTTTTTTTATTTTTAGGGAGTAATTGTTTTTAAGCAGTGTTTTTCTTCTAAAATTCTACTTTTAAAATCAGATAACCTACAAAGATTAATACGAGTAAATAAGAAACCCCTTTAAAGGTTTTCGTTCTTTGTTCATCTATCTTATTGTGTTAAAATAATTTTGTTATTTAGAAAGTCATTCTTAATATGGGAAGGAGGTTGCATTGTAAATGTTCTGTACTTTCACCTTAAAATTTAATAAACATACATTTCATAAAAATGAAATTTAACTTGAAAATACTATCGAAAATAGCATAGTAATATAGATGCACACACACTGGTTTTTCAAACTCTAAGCACTAAACACTCGTTTAAAATGGCACAGCTACATCAAGCATGACTCTCTTTATGGATAAATTAATTTTATCGAAGGAGGAGCTAAATCTGCTAAAAATGTCAAAACTAAACACTACTATGCCTCTTATTTGGGTTAGTCTCCTCTCTTCAATGTATCTTATTCAACTCTACAAAGTTTTTCATTATTTCTTATAACTAACGCTTATTTTTTACGTATCAAACTGGAAGATTGCCTAAAACAGTTTCCTTCAGTTATATATATATAGTCAGACTTATGCAAGATATTTGTGGTTATCTCGTGTTTTATATACGTACCTATTATTGAGTTTTTGTAAGCCAATAAGCTTTCTTGTATCAACTGCGCCCTTCCTAATCAGCCAGCGAGCAGGCATTTACCGGGCAAATGACTATTTGACCGCCTGTTGACCTGTTACTTTGTTGTGTGCTATTTAGCTTGGATATCTAATGTCTTGACCGTTGTTAAATCTAAGTATCTTTTTTATGTTAGTTTATATATATATATATATACACACATATATATATACATATATTTATATATATAGAAATATGTGTATATATATATATATACATGCATATATATGTATGATAGTGTATGCATATGCATGGTTATTCATTTACTTATCTATTTCTTCATGTTCTATTGCTTATGTTTGTTTTAAAATTATTTTGTATTTGTTTAATTTTTATCCTAGAGTAAAATTTATCAGTTGTTTGCTATTTCTCTCGTACAGTTTAATAGATGCTGGGGTTTCTTAAAGTTTAGAATAGGGGAGTTTTCATGATTGCATAATCTACATGAATTGTCTAGGTCTGCATGGGATTGCATTTCCTTTTTTTTTACATTCGGCTACCGGCGAAGGTCGGCTTTCCTTGAGTTCCCAGTATTTATTTGCTAGTGTTGTGGTCAGCGATGTTTTTTCATTATTGAATGTACTTTTGTGGTCATAATATCGAGTATTAATTTTATTTGAGTATATGAAGTAGGTATACTTAGATCCTGAAATAGTTTAGCTCTCTCAAAAGAATTAATTTCATCACACCAAGAATAGATATAGAAAGGGTTTATTTCGAAACATCACTAAAAACCATCACCACACCTAGCAAGCATAGATATATTGTTAACTTAATTCAAAAAACAGATAAACTAATGTCACAACCAAAACTACACAAAACGTTAGAGACGTAAACACCTCTAATAAAATATTTGTAAAAACAGATAAAACTGTAAACTTTTATAAAATAGATAAACAAGAACATAAACTAATTGCAGAAAACATTCCAAAAATACAAAAAACTGTATACACATGAATGCGACTACATAGATATAATAAATACTGAAAGTAAACAAATTACTGATGAATTAAAAATAAGCGATAATGTTAGCAAATTGACTCCTAGAGAGACCTATGTTCTGCTCAAAGACCACAGATGGGAGTTCAATAATACTCTTAGCACCCGCTTGATACACCTAACTAAAGATGAAATAGGTAAAATTAGCAAATCAATACTTTCTAGAGTAAGTACACATATCAAACAAGACCTAGAATAAAACCAGTGGGCAAATAATGCCGAATAAATTGCATGGTTTAAAAATATAGGAAACAAAAATAAATGTAAGTTTATACAGTTCGGCATCATAGACTTCTATTCTTCGATATCCTAAGAACTTTTAAACATTGCCCTGCAATTTGCCGAGGCATACACTGATATATCCTCGGAAGAAATCAACATCATTAAAAAATATAGAAAATCCGTTCTAATAAATATCAATAACAACTGGATAAAAACTAAAACGACACATTCATTTGATTTGGCGATGGGTGGGGGATTCAGCAGACGTATCATATCTTGTGGGATTATTCATTCTATATATCCTCACAAGCACATTTGATACTACAGATATCGGCTTATATGGAGATGAGGGACTAGGGATAATAAAACGCTCCAACAAAGTCAAGGGAGTAGTAGTTAACATGAATTAACAAACTCCCTGGACGTCACGTTAAATTTAGATTAAACCACATATGAACCCTACTTTAAAAATAACGCTACTCCAATATACGTAAACCCTAAGCCCAATCACCAACCACCAATTATAAAACATATTCCTAACTCGATCGTAAGTAGACGCAGCAATAACCCAAGCGATGAAAATGCATTTAACAGGTCAACCAATATCTATTAAACAGCCCTAATTCATAATGGATACAAAAATATTGATATCAGATATAAGAAACAAAATCCTAATAACTATAATAAAATCAAATATAGAAGAAAAAGAAATATAAACTGGTATACGGCGCAATATAATCAAATGTTAAAAACAAAAAAAAGCCTTATCGAAAAGCACTTTCTTGCAACCAACCCCTTGCACAACATTTTCAATCAAAATATCCTAAAGTTATCCTACAGGTCAACGAATATCTATGAAACAAACCGAAAGATAATGGATACAAAAATATCGATATCAAATGTTAAAAACAAAACTTAGCAAGTAAGTTCAAGATCTAATTGAAAAATACTTTCCCCAAACCCAACCCTTACACAAAATCGTCAATAAAAATACCGTAACGTTATACTACAGTTGTTGCGAAAATTTAGTGATGATAATTAAAACACATAATAATAACATATTACATAAAAGCAATGCAAACAACAACAAAATAATGAATATAAAAGTGGGCACCATCACAAAAATAAATCTAACACAACTTAATAATTTATGAATAGTAGAAATAATAATAATAATCATAATATTAATAATAATAATAAATAATAAATTATAAAAATTAAAATAATAATAATAATAATAATAATAATAATAATAATAATAATAATAATAATAATAAACAACGAAATCCGGACAACAACAACCATACAAGAAATAAACATACTTATAACGAACAATATAAATGCAACTTTAGACAGCACACATTTTGCCCACTTCAAAACAAATGTCGAACTAAAAACGTAGTTTACCAGGCAAAAATATTTGCGAAGGGAACCCTGAATAACAAGAAATATTACGTAGGTATGACTTCCTTAGATTTGAAAACTCTATATTATGACCACAAAATACATTCAATAATTAAAAAAACACCGCATGAAAACAACGCTAGCAAATAAATGCTGGGACCTCAAGGAAAGCGGATGTTCGCCGTTAGTCAAATGGAAAATAATAAGATAAGCCAACACATTCAGAGACCGACACGATCCATGCAGATTATGCAATAATGAAAACTTTTCTCTCCTATATTTTAGGACCCCCAACATCTATTAAATGTAGGGGACAAAATAGCGAACAACTGTGTTCACAGGATGAATTTTACTCTAGGATTAAGATACAAAAACATACAAAATAATTTTAAAACAAACATAAACAATAGAAAATTAACAAACAAATAAATAAATAAAATAAACATGCATATATAAACTATGATACATATATCTGTGTGTATATACCTATATGCATGTGTGTATATATATATATGTATGTATATATGTGTGTATATATAAGTATATATATATATATATATATATATATATATTTCTTTTCAAGGGAAATAAGGTAAAAAAACGAACAAAGTGCTCGGTATGTTAATAGAGTGGTATATAATTTTTAAATTTTTTTATTGAGCCCATAATATACATTACTGTTTCCATCGGATTTTCACCCCATGAGATGAGGTAGAGTACCAATTTCATCGGAATTTATAGGTGGACTGAAGTTTTAATTTACAGAAATAGATAGAAAAGTTATTTGGGGGGTATTAAATAGAGAGGGAGGTCGTGTGGTAGTGTGAGGAGGTTTTATAGTTGAATTTCAGTTGTGAAAAACCATTAAAGAGCGTTTATTAGATACGTTTGAAAAAAGAAAGAAAAAAAGAAAAAAGAAAGAAGAGGAGACGTTAAATTTTTGAAAAGTACTTAGTGGGAAGTAGTGGGAGTAGAGTTTTTTTGCGTCATGGTATCTGTTGTTGTGTAAGAGGGAGTGGGAGTAAGTAATCAGTAGTCACCATAGCAGTTGGTAAATATTGTCACCATGGCAACGAATTTTTATTAGGACGCCGGATTTTAGGGCGATTTTTTTTGGGGGGGGTGTTATTGATTTCTGCATGATTTAAATCATATAATTATATAATTCGACAGTGATGCGGATGTTGAGGGGAGGGTAGGAAAGGGGGTTCGACATATACCTGGGGGGAAGAAGAGGAGGGGGGAATACATTTAATGCGGTATTTACGTTTTGTAGACGTTGTTGTTAAGGATAATATATTTTGAGAAAAGAATATATATATATATATATATATATATATATATATATATATATATATATATATATATATAGCATATAAAAAGTTACCGAGCTGTAAAACAGGTACAGAAACTAGATATCCAAGCTTAATAGCAACACAAAGTAACAGGTCAACCGGCGGTCAAATTAGGTTTATCCGATTAATACCTGTTCATTGGCTTATTAGGAAGGGCACGGTTGATACTACAAAGTTCATTGGCTAACCAAAACTCAATAATAGGTGATACGAGATAACCACAAAAATCTCGCATAAGCCTGAAGTATCCTAGAGTGCATTAACCGTGTAATATTCAGTGAAGCTTAAACGCCATATATATTTTATAACTTACTAACTAGCTCTACCTACGTATTGAGCACTGTGGAATACATACATAAAGTTTACACATAAATTCTTACTTTCGTATATTAATTTTATGCGAGTAAATGAAGTAGTTATACATATATATTTTTTTTTTCGGAGGCATCTTTGGTGGTACGTCTCCAGGGTTTTTACGTGCCTCCTGTATGTGGTCCAGGTCTCCGATCCATAGAGAAGAGTGGGCAGCAAGGCAGCTTTGTATACCATGATTTTGGTCTTTGCCATAAGGTCACGGTTCTCAAATACTCTCTTCCTTAGCCTTGAGAAAGCCCCACTGGCACAGCTGAGACGGTGTTGTATTTCATCATCTATGTTGGCTTTTGATGATAGGATGCTGCCTAGGTATGGGAAGTGGCCCACATTTTCCAGTTTAGCGTTGTCGATGGAGATGTTTGGGGGTGAGACTAGAGTACTGTTTGGTGGTGATTGATGGAGGATGTGGGTTTTTTATATTAATTGATAGTCCTAGCTGTTTGTACGCCCTCGTGAAGGCAACCAGTGTACACTGTAGGCCCTCTTCTGAGAGGGATACAAGGGCGTTATCGTCTGCATACTGTAGCTCCATAATGGATATGGTGTCGTTCGACCTTTGGCCCTAAATCTGTTGATGTTAAAAAGTAACCCGTCAGTTCTGTACATAATCCGAACTCCATGGGGAAGATGTTTGTCCGTGAGATGGAGGATAGCAGTAATGAAGATTGAGAACAGGGTTGGGGCAATGACACATCCCTGTTTCACACCCGTTTCAACCCTGAAGGGCTCTGTTTCATCTCCACTAGTACTGAGGACTGTAGCTGACATATTGTCATGTAGTAGTCTCAGTACCCGAATGTATCCCTCTGGGCATCCAAACCTTGCAAGAACCAGCCAAAGGGCTTGACAGTTCACAGAGTCAAAGGCTTTAGTAAGGTCTATAAAAGCCGTGTATAATGGTAAATTTTGCTCCCTGCACTTTTCTTGGAGTTGACGAGCATGGAAGATCATGTCCATCGTGCCTCTATTTTGTCGAAAGCCACTTTGGGAAACGGAAAGGATGTTTTCTGCAAGGGGTGTAAGCCTGTTGGCCAAAACCCGAGCTAGGGCTTTCCCTGTGGTAGAGAGGAGAGAAATGCCCCGGTAGTTCCCACAGTTGGCCTTGTCCCCCTTCTTAAAGATGGAGACAACTAGGGCATCTCTAAGTTGTGCAGGGATTTTCTCTTGTTCCCATATTTTGAGCAGCAGGGCATCGATGTGTCTGAGAAGATCAGGCCTGCCTTTCTTCAGGATTTCTGCTGGGATGCCGTCAGAACCGGCCGCCTTGTTGTTTTTCATCTTCCTAAATGCATCCCGTACCTCTTCCAGACTGGGTGGTTCTCCCATGCTCTCAATTATGGGCTGTTGAGGGAGTTTTTCAAGGGCCTCCATCTCTGGAGTTGTGTCCCTGTTCAGAAAATATTCGTAATGCTCTTTCCATCTATTTGTTATTTCTCCCTTTCCTTTCAGCAGCGTGAGCCCATCCTTAGAGCGAATGGGGTCAGAGAACGTTAGCTTGGCCCGTATACCACATTTGTGGCTTCAAAGAATCGTCTGGTGTCCCCAGAGTCAGCAAATTGTTGGATCTCCTGAGCCTCCTTCATTCACCAGAGGTTCTTCAGCTTCCTGACTGTCGATTGGGCAGCCGCTTTAGCCTTGGCATGGACAGCTCTTTTAAACTTGCAATTGATGTTATTCTGTCAGGTGATAAAAGTTTGCCTCTTGATGTCTATAAGCTGTTGGATTTCGGTATCCTCAGAATCAGTTGGAAGGGCGGACGCACTAACACCAGCGTCCTGAGTGAGGCTGACATTCCTACTATCACCGCTACTGTTGCTAAACGCCAGCTCAGATGGACTAGTCATGTTGTCCGAATGCCGGATCTCCGCCTCCCAAAACAGATTTTCTACTCTCAGCTTGTTGAGGGAAAGCGTGCTTAGGGTGGCCAAAAGATGAGGTATAATGACAACATCAAAGTAAATCTAAAGCGATTTCACATTGACCTTGAGACATGGGAGGACGTGGCTGGGAGCAGATTGGCATGGAGGAGCGCTGTCCAGGAAGGTGCTGCGCTTTATAGTTGTGACCTAAATAAAGCTGCTGAGGATAAACGCAAGTACAGAAAGGACAGATTATCAACCAGACACACCCAACCCCACCCCACCACCACTACCTTTATCTGCCCAAATTGCACAAGAAAAATTGGGTCTAGGATTGGGCTCTATGCTCCCATGAGGACCCACAGAAGCCACAACGGAGGACAGTCTTACTCGGACACGAGTGACAGCTGATGATGATATATATGTATATATGTATATATATATATATATATATATATATATATATATATATATATATAAATATATATATATATATGTATATTTTCATGAAACGATTATACTAATCAAAAAATTCACAACATGGTACTCTCGTTTAGATCTTTAAAAATACCCCCCACACACACTTAAGCCAGGATCGACACTCGATCGCCCAAACAACGGTCGGGGGTTTCTATCCGTTCTGCTATGCGCCTGCTGTTATGCGGGGAGTGAATTAACGAGGTTTGACATTGACCAAAGTGCTTATGTCCAATTTGTTTTAAAAAGTAGCATCGCTTCATAGCTTATGGTATTTTGTATCTCACTTCCCAAACGATCAATCTAAGATAGGGAGCATTATAGTTATCCATTTACAGCTCATTGTCTCGCCGTATTATTTCGCTGTTTTCCAGCTCATCAGTGCAAGCAACTCCCAGAAACTATGATCGAAAGCCGATCGCTCAAATAGCAGATGCTTCTAACCATATATATATATATATATATATATATATATATATATATATATATATATACATATATATATATATACATATATATATATATATATATATATATATATATAGAGAGAGAGAGAGAGAGAGAGAAACAAAATGAAAGATAAAGATCAAGGTAGTATATGGTGATATAAGTAAATTGATGCATTCGTTGATAAATGTCTGAACATGTGTAAATTCTTTTCAGCCTTACATACTTAAAGCGATGTGTTATTTGTTAAATTATTATGTTGACAAAAAGGTTATTGTAGCTCTTTTTAAAATTAATCTTTCAAATTATGTATTTTCAAATAAGTTATTTTTTTATAATACCTTTAACTTCATCATCGTTGAGGGTTGTGTTCACTCTATGAAACTGTTTAAATTGCAGTCATTTAAAAACAATAATATCTTTTTTTCTCGTACGTTGCAGGCAATATAAAAAATATCCCACTTTTATTATTTTCGATCCTAGATAGACCGAAAAGCTGCTGAAACAGCTCGCGATACCAACGAGACGTTTAGCTTTACAACCGCTACTGGAGGTACACCTTAATAATAGTGTAATACATTTTGGGGCATCGCTTAGAGATTTGATGAGCGTGAGCGTATTGGTCGATTATCGGATGTACAAGGATCCAGTAAGGGTCTTAATCGAAGCCAAACCAGGCACACTGTTCGAGCACTTAGACCCTATAATGCCTATTATGATGTACAATCTCTGAAGGGGAATTGGAAAGACAAAAATATTGATAAATAGGTGTCCAGCGAATTGATCGACAGCTAACAAAAACGTTACGAATTGTCATTTACCTTGCGTATAGCCATAAAGAACGACCTTTTTCTCGATAGGTTGTTATTTGTGATAAAAAGTGGATGGGTTACGACAACCAACGACGCTTACCCCAGTTGTTAGACTCCCCAGAAACACCACGCCACTTCTCCTCGCCAGAGTTTCATCAAAATGGAGTCATGGTTACTGTTTAAGTGTTTTCGTTCAATTTCATCCATATATGTTTTTTTTAATGCAGGTGAAATCATAACGCCAGAAACGTACAGTAAAACATGGATTAAATGCACCTGGACATCGACAACACCCAGCATAAGTCAACAATAAACGCTAAATTCTCCTCTTCGAAATTTGACCCCCAAGATAGCCATGGACATAAAATATCTGCCTACATTAAAGATGGCTTTCCCACTGGTCGGGATATCTGTATGTTCATCCTTTAGCTAACATTTATATTTGCGGTTACTTCAATGCCCATAAGGTGGAATGGCTTACCTACTCAAACAAGACAGATGATCGAGGAGGTTCTGTTATGGTTTGCCAATGCCTATGACCTCATTCAGATTGTTCACGAACCCACACGTGTGCACGATACTATCGGTCAGTATGCAAGCCTCATACACCTTTTTCGCACAACTTCCCCTAAGCTGTGTTCATATTTAATTTTTTCTCATCTGGGATCTTCAGATCACTTAGTTGTATCAGTTAAGATTAAAATGAAATGTAATAAGTCTTCAGACTTACCTCTCCACCGTTCTGTGTATCGATATCCTATGACTGACTGGAATAGGACCCGTACATTTATATCTGATCTACTTCTGTATACCATGTTTCAAAAGAAGGTGTCCTCTATAGTATCAGGCCTTACCGAATGGTTGATTGTAGGCAAAGACCGATTCATATCATCCAAACAATAAAAAAAAGCCAAACATACTCCTCCCCCGAATGTGCTGCTGCGATCGCGCACAGAAACCACTTTTTCTATAGCTACCATGGTAATATATGTATTGAAACTAAAGCTGCTTTGGGGACTGCCAACAACCACTGAAATAGATTAATAAAAATGCAAAACAGCTATATGATCAGTCCGTTAAATCCAAAGTAGCTGAGCAGCGCCTTTGTTCCCATCAGATTTGGCAAATAGCAAACAGCATCCTGAACAGAAGCATGCGTTTTATTCCAACCATCATCAATGGATCTGATGTCATCTCGTCAGCATCAGACAAGACCAACATGTTTGCCAATAACTTTGCAGCTAATTATACCCTATGCCCCCAAAGCCATCAACACTTCTTGTTTCATTAAATAACAGGCAGTACGATATGCAACAGCCAAACATATGTGCGTGAGGTCGCTAAGCCAGTAACGCAACTGTCCCTGACGGCATTCCAATTATAGTGTTGAAAAAGTTTCAACCAGATTTTGCCCCCATACTTACTAAACTGTTTAAGGGTTACCATACGAAGATGTGCTTCCCAACACCCTAGAACACCTCATCAGTATGCCCTGTATGAAAGAATACAGGTGATGAATCATCTCCCTTTCAGTACAGAATATAAGTCTCCTGTATGTCATCAGTAAGTTGCTGGAATCCACATTAAATAAAGAAGTAGTAAAGACCTCAGCAGAAATAACCTTCTTAGTGACAGTGAATATGATTTTAATTTTGCGGTATCTGCAGCAGATGGGCTAACGGTTATATCTCATGGGATTAATGAGTCTCTCGATAAAGGCTTCCTGTCTAGAGCAATTTCTCTTTACATATCAAATTCCTTTGGTGAGATATGGCATAAAGGCCTACATCACAAGATTTCCAGCTAAGGTATAACTGGAAACGTTTTCTCAATTATGAAGTAATTTCTCTCTGATACGCTCATATGGTAGTATTGATGGGCAGAAATCAGAGGTCCAGAGTATCACGGCTGGAGTCCCTCAGGAGTCCATCCTGGGGGCCAACTCTCTTCCTGATCTGCATCAATGATCTCCCGAAACACATAAATCTTTCGTTGACATCTATGCTAATGAGACGACCATCTATGGCAACACATCAAAAGACATTAATGACAAAGTGCTCTTATATTCTCTCTCCTCTGATCTTGAGCGCGTAGTACATTGGGGAGAAGACGTGAATGATTACTTTTAACGGATCTAAACCCATGCTCCTATCTTTACATCATCAACGCTCTTATCCCCATCTGTCATCAATTGAAATGGGTGACTCTTCTCTTGGGGAGGCTCACTGTTTTGACAAGCTTCTGGGATTGATATTTACTCCTCACCTGAAATGGAAAACGAATATCAAGTCTGTTGACAAGGTCGCTGGAAAGATGGTAGGACCCTTCTACCCCTCCAGACGATATCTCACTGCTGATGCAATTCTCTGTCTATATACAACACAGGTACATCTAATGATCGAGAACTTCTACCACATGTAGGCAGGTGCTGCTCAAAGAAACTTATCTTAACTTTACGGGATACAAAAAAGTCTTCGTAGCTTAGTTAGGGATGCCCTTTTAACGTCCTTGCAACCTCTCTCATTTGGTCTCATATGTTTTATAATTGATTTTAATTTCAGCAAAAGGCCGTTTTTTTAAAACACTGTTGTGTGGCATTTAATTATAACTAGACTACCCACCCGTTGGGGCAGCATGTTTTATTAGCGATGGAATTAATGTATGAGCGTTACGCTTGTGACGTAAAAAATAGTTTTTTTGTGACATAGCAGAAACATTTCTATGAAAGTATATTAAAATGTCCAAAGAATATAAACAGATTTCTATGAGTCATTATATTTTAAATTGTATATTTTCGAAAAAAATTTATAGTCATTGAATTATGAGTGGTTTGCCATATTATACGTAAATGTGCACTGAACAGATCCCATAAGTTAAAATCAAATTTTGATATATATTTTAATTTTAACGCAGAAAAAAAAACAATTGGGACGCTGAAAACGTACACAGATACACTATAGGTTTATTTGCGCGTAGATTTTTTTTATTTGTAATGCAAATAAAAAGCACATATTTTCTGGGTTATTGAATTATTTTTGTAGTGTAGTAAACAGTGTACGAACGTTTTTTTTTCTGAAACAGATACATTAAAAATGGTAAATGAATTAAAAAAAGAGGGCGGTTAGTAAATCGCCCGTGAAAAATGCTCTTATGGTTGTCAACGGGTTAAAGTAGATTAAAGTTTTTAATAAAATTGCGTTAAAAAAACTTAACGTAATACGGAAATAAACGATGTAAAAAATGCAGAAAGTATTAACAATTGGTTGTTTGGACAATTTAAACGCTAAAAAAGCCCAATTGGGACGCTGAAAAAGTGCACAGTAAAACAATACGTGTTATTGTCACGTTGGATATTTGTATATGTACACATGTGCAACCGGAAGACGTAAACCGAATGTTGGATTACAACACCCGTTACAATGTAAATTTTGTTTTATAATTATATAGATTAAAATAACTTCTTAAAATATGTGGCATGTTAGAAACAAAACCTCCGGTATAAATCTAAATAATCTTGGCTTTTTAATATTAATCAATTATAGTAATCTTAGAAACACAGCGCTATATTAAAAAAAAGCGAATTAGCCTAATAATAAAACATCTAGAAGTTAATAACATATTCAGTAACGCATCGATTGCAAAATGAGCGTACGTACTAATTCCATAGTATTTCAAGAACATGGCGATTATTTAATTTTAAAATCACCGTATTATTGGAATAAACATACACGCTATTCATATAAAACTGTGCTCGGTCTACGTAGTAATTGATCGCAATCCAACATATGTTCTGCTGGTTGCGCTTTCTGACAATTCAACGTTCTTATCTGTCTATATTTTCCTCTGTCTTCTAAGCGTAGATAATTTCCCTGTTTCCTCCGTATAGGCTCAACCTGACATGACTTGTCAACGGCGCTGTATGATAATTGTTCCGATAGTTCAATAAGCTAATTTGATTGAACTAGTCGTTTTATAATTTTTCACTTTTACGTCGAATCTTATACATGCCGTACTTTACCATGAGGTTTCTTCTCTATCCTGCTATACAAAGATAGTTGTCGAAAGAATCTCAATCATATGAATAATCAATATTAAACTGAAAAATTTAGAAACGTAAGCAAAAAATATCTAGCATGTGTTACTTTGCTTGATAAAAACCGAAATATAGCTGTGCAAATAAAAAAATATTTCATTTAAATTAGTGATAATATGTGTGTGTGTATATATATATATATATATATATATATATATATATATATATATATGTGTGTGTAAACACAGACACACATATATATATAAACACACAGACACACGCACCTATATATACACATATATATATATATTCATATATATATATATATATATATATATTCATATATATATATATATATATATATATATATATATAGTAATTTATAAAATATATATGGCGATTAAGCTACACTGAATATCCTGCGTTTCATCCACTATAGGATTTGTCAGGCGTATGCGCATAAGCCTGACGAATCCTATAGGGCCTCACTGGGTATAGGGTACTCTGCAACCTCATTCTTGACTTTAGTCGGTGCCCTTCCGTAGGTCCACTTCCAAGATGCAATCCAGGCCCTCTTGCGAGAGTCGTAGTCCACTGTAAAATCCTGCCAATCGATGTGGAGCGCTGCACATATTGGGGCCTCCAAGAATCGCACTTTTCCATCCCGATGAAATGCGATTCCCCCCAGCGCCTTGATGGCCTCGTATCCGAGCAACACGTCAAACCCCAGGAGATTTCCTTGGGTCACGAGCACATTGAGCTTAGTGGCTGCACCGGTGTCCGTGTAGACCTCGACAGTTCCAGCGCCACAGCATGTCTGGGTCCGCCTCCTATCGTGGTGACTTTGATCTTTCTCTTAGTCCAACTTGGACAAGCCTGGCGCTCACTATAGTATGCGAACAGCCTGAGTCGAGAAGTGCTAAGCAGGGTATCCTGTTTACGTAGAGGTTCATCACTGGTTGCGCCTTGTTCAAATTTTGCTCGGGGAGCAGGGCGGCGATGACGTCCTCTCCCCTGATACGTTTCCCGCACAGTGTTTGGCTAGATGCCCCAAACCGCCACAATTAAAACAGCGCACACGCCCCCTGTTGGTGCAATTCCTTGCAAAATTTCCGCGTCGGCCGCAGCGAAAACATTCCCCATTGCTTGCAGGGTTCTGATTCGGAATCTCCTGAGAGCCAATCTGGCCTGTCTGTGTCGCCATCACAACTGGTTCCTCAGGTCCTCCTCATCTTTGATGATGGCTCGAGCACGTTCTATCAACTGTTCCATGGGCGTTGTTGAAACGCTGGCTGAGGCTCTCAATAGCTGCTTCGGCCGAGTGGGAAGGCCCGCCACAAACGCGTATGCGAGCGTCCGCTTCGACACCCCTCCATCGAATAGGACTGCGAGTTTCTTTAACTCCGCGAGGAAAACGTCCACGCGTTCCTCCGGTAGAAGTTTTCGGGAAGCAAATTTTTCATAGGCCGTACAAGGATCCATGGCGAATGCCTTGTACAGCGCAGCTTTAATTGCAGTGACATCTCCCTTTTCGGCAGAACTGAGTTGCTAATACACATTCAAGGCACCCCCAGCCAATCTCAGGGGAGTACCCTTTTTACCTCACAAAGGTCGCACGTCAGCTCGACCCTTTCAATCCAGTCGACAATTGACGTGGACCCGTCAAACTCGGGTATGAGCTTTAAGTCGAATTTCGACTCGGTCATAGTCCTAGAGGGCAAATAGTCGAAATAGCTTGTAGCAAATGTGTAAGGAAAGTCCTTTAAAATTACTGCGCCCTGTGTAGATGTATAAGGAAATCCTTTAAAAGTACTGCTCCCTCTGTAGATGTATAATGTTACAGCAATATAAAGCAATTCAATAACCAGTAAACACCGGTTCTGCACGGAATCCAACTAGCAAGATACCTAGAGGGACGCGAACGGTTACTCAGAACGGACCCAACATTCGGTTACTGAGAACGGTCCCAACAACGGTAAGATATGCTCACACCAACACTGCACGGGAAGCAACAGCAACACGATTCCCGACCAAGTCAATTATCGCCCTCTCAATGTCTTTCAATCACCCGCTTTTGTGGGCTTTGCAGGCCGGCTAAATTTGTATATAGCGAGAATTCATGTGACTTTGCGAGATATCATCCTTTAAAAAAGACGGCAGCCGCCATCTTGATCTTTCTTTCTATATTTTCGGTCGGCGACGCCGAGCTGGCCCCGAGGTAAGTCTTTCCTTTTCGTCCGTCTCTCTTACGCACCCACACAACACACAAACACGCGGGGGCTTTTCTCCTTGATGCACATTACAATTTTCACATTGCTTTTGCGATTTATTATATTAGTAGCCCTTCAGCCCGGCGTTGTCCGGGTGTTTGGAGGTGTATGTTAAGCCCAAAAAAAAACAAAACAAAAGAAAAAAACAAAAAACGGACATTTTTATGTTTATTTGATCTCTATTCTGACCACTTAACATTTATTGTTTTGGGTTATAATCAAGTTATTAATTTAGATCAATGTCCAAATGAACCTATATTTACAATTTCAAGTGTTTAGACTTCAAATTAGTGGAGGAGTTATGTAAAGTTCCCAAAGGTCAAATCGTTAAACTTTGACCTTTTAACAGCCACATTTTTGGTCGAGCACGAATTAGAAAGACTTTCGCAACTCAGTGCCATACATGTCAAATTTCGAGTCTGTTGACTTAAAATTGACGGAGTTATTATGCAGGAAACTGTACACAGACAAACACACAGAGACACACAGAGACACGTTCACTTTAACAGATATATAGATGTATCAATCATTTTTCACAATTTAATTTTTTAGTTTTCTCATCATCATTATCAATCGAGCGACCCGCCGTTGATCCAATCGAATAATAATAATAATAATAATAATAATAATAATACTAATAATAATAATAATAATAATAATAATAATAAAAAGATAATACCTTTTAAACGACAAATTATAGTAACATATACCTGTTCTTACTGTTTGTATGTTTCTTTGTTTTTTGGTTTATTTTCTTACTGACAAGGAAGCCAAACCAAACGCCGCTTCTGTAAGGTTTTTCGTATTTTGAGTTGAATGTTTGGGGAAAATATCCTCGCAAGTGATTATTTTCCCACTGGATTTTTTTGGTGCTAAATTGCCATTTTATGAAAATTCTTTATTTTGGCTCAATCTCTGCAAAATATAATATTAATTTCAGTCAGTGATTAAACGCAAATATATCTAAAATATTGCTCCCGGCCCAAGAGAGAAGTAAAGAAGGGGGAAAATGTTAGGACTATCTGTACATCTTAAAGTATAAATGGGGCCTTTAGTACTGCTGCATTGGTTTTCCTTCCACCTGTAAAAGCACAGCCACTCCGGCAAACGTGTTCGATAAATGAAAACCTTCCACGCGTTGGATACGTGTCAGATAAATTGAAAATGTGTAATACCTTTTAAACAACAAATTATAGTACCATGCACCTGTTTTTACTGTATTTTTATTTAATTTTCTCACTAACAATGAAACCAAACAAAACACCGCTTCTGTAAGGTTTCTCGTCTTTGAGTTGACATGTTTGGGGAAAATATCCTCCAAAGTGATTATTTTCTCACCGGATTTTTTTTTGGTGCTAAATTGTCGTGTTATTACAATTCTTTATTTTGACTCAATATCTGCCAAATATAATATTAATTCCAGTCAGTGGTTAAATGCAAATGAATCTAAATATCGCTCCCGTCAAGGGGGAAGGGAAAAATCGGTAACTATATCTGACGGTATGACGATGAATCCACAATACTAATATACGTGTAAATATGGGAGGGGAATCTATCTTCAAATGTCTCTAATTTCGAATTACAAAAACGGACTTATACTAAGTAAATATTATCAAGTTCTTCGAACGTCTTTCTTAAATTTAAAAAAAAATATTCATGTCTCATGTGTATGTGTGATACTGCACGATACTTCCTGTATACATGGGATAATTACACTATCCCTGCAGCAGAATCACAGGTAAAACAAATCTGTCCCCGGTGTTGCCACAAACACCAAAATATGAAAAATGCCAATTACAAATAATACAAACCGTGGGACCCAGAAGAAAGATCTGGGTGTAATCATAGGCAGGTGCCCCTTCGCTAGCCAGCGCCGGTAACCCAGTCATCATTCTGCTAATGTTGGCCAAGTTTCTAATTTAGAAACTCAAATAACATGGACGCTGAATAGGTAAGTATAACCTCTTACAAGAGCAAAATGATACCAAACAAAAACAGCACAGCCATGATAAGCATCAAAAGGAAAACTACGCAAGAAAGAAATGGACAACAAAATAGAAAAGTCTCGTAATGGAATCCTACTATAGAAGTTTACCTAAATATAGATATGGAGGTAATTAGAAACGAACGAAATAACTATAGGAACCATCAAGTTACTTACATACCATAGAACAAATAATTGCGGACCAAGCAAGACTGATACTCAAGAAAGGTTGCCTCTCTAAACTAGAACTAACAGAAATAAATCGAAAAATACATGATGAAACTGAACAAGAAGCATCCCCCAACGGACCCGCATGTACAGCAACAGCACAAGTTGAAGCTCCTCGAGTAAAAACACCAAATGCTGAGGACCAACAAAGAACGACGTCCACAAACGTGGAAACCGAGAACAACAAAAAAGTGCTAACAGCTCATAAAGCAACTGAAGTAAACAATCTAATACAGATGATGAACGAGGACGAAACAAAACTTCAATCGTTAAGAAACCAAGACCAGAAGAAACTAAAAACAAAAACAGAGAAGTTAACAAGCTCCTCCCACATATCACAACAAATACAATCACAAACTTAAACAACCTAATTTACCGCCCAAATGGTTAGTATGAATCTCAAGTCAGAAAAACAACCGGGGGCAAGCGGACCGACAAAACCTGGATGGGAAATAAGACTAGAAACTCAAATACACAAACATAAAAAAGAAGCAAAATTGTCAACATGGAGAAAGCAATGTGGTGAACACAGAACATTGGAAATGTAACTGACAGGGAGAGGTTAATCAAGAAACATGGCGAACTGGATCAAAAAATAAAAGCAAAAGAAGCGAGATTGAGACGATATAGATATAAATCTGAAGAATATCAACAAAACAGAACATTTGAAACTAATGAAAGCCAATTCTACCAAAATGTGAACAGAGGAAAAACAAAATGATAACAACCAAATCTGACAGAAACAAATCTCTACTGGAGTAAAATATGGGAAAAGAGACGCGATTACAATAGAAATGCCGAACGACTGAAAGACACGAAAGAAGAGTTACAAATAATATAAACAGGAACAGTGAATGAAATCAACAGGGAAACCCTAAAGAAAACTACAGGAAAAATGGCAAATTGGAGAGCATCAGGGCACGACGGGATACATCCATACTGGTTAAAAAAAATTCACAACCTTACACGATAGGCTAGCTCAACACCTTAAATGTATGCATGAAGCTAATGTACAAGACTGGATGACAAAAGGTAGAACCACACTGCTACAGAAGGACACGGAAAAAGGAACCATCCCTAGCAACTATAGGTCAATCACGTGCATACATACTCTGTGGAGGATACTGACAGCACAACTGAGGGAACAAATCTACCACTCCCTGAATAACCGTGGACTCATCCCCGAGGAGCAGAAAGGAGGCAAAAAAAGAAAAAGAGGAACACATGAGCTGTTCTATATAGATCCAAAGATACTAAAGGAGGTAAAAAGTAGGAGAAAGAATTAAGCCATGGCATGGATCGACTACAAAAAATGTACGACAGAATCCCGCAAGCATGGTTTATAGAATGCCTAAACATGTATAAAATACCAAGCGGAATCACCAACGTAATAGAAAATGCAATGAAAACATGGAGACTGGAATTGACAGTCGATGGACAACATATAACAGAAATTAACATACAAAGCGTCATCTTTCAAGGAGACTCACTATCACCACTACTGTTGATCATAGCCATGATGCCGTTGAACAATATTCTGAGAATGTGCCAAGCCGTACACAAGTTCTCAATACAGAGGAAAAATGAACCACCTGATGTACATGGACGATCTGAAACTTTTTGCAAGGCCCGAAAATGAGCTAGATACACTAATCAACACTACCAGAATCTTCAGCCTAGATATCTAAATGGAAATTGAAATAGCAAGGCGCACAAGTTTTTATAAGAGGGGAAACTGGAAACGACAGAAGGCATGGGACTACCTAACCAAACAGAAATGAGGAAACTAGGGAAACAAGACAACTATAAATACTTAGGAATTCTAGAAGCGGACTCCATCAGAGCAACAGAAATGAAAGAGAACATTGGAAAGGAATACCTCAGGAGAACAAGAAAACTCCTGGAATCGAAATTATATAGCAGAATTCTTAGAAAAGATATAAATGCATGGAGAGTATCACTAGTAAGGTACTCTGGCCCGTTTATGCGGTGGGAAATAGGAGAACCGAGACAACTCAACCAGAAAACCAGAAAACTCTTGAACATGCATAATGCACTACACCCAAAAGACGATACTGACAGACTACGTGAAGAGGAAAGACGGCGGGAGAGGTCTGATCTGTATAGAAGATTGTGTGAAAAATACGAAAACCAAACTAGAAAAATACATAATGCAAAATATTTAAAGGATAATTATAGCAGCGAGAGACACCGAAAAAAACAGAAAACAGAAAACAGAAAACAGAGACAAACGACAAAACGAGAAAAGAGACATGGGAAGAGAAACAACTCCACGAAAGATTCATAAGAATGACAAAAGATGATAATAACGAAAAAACCTGGACATGGATGCGAAAAGGACATATACACCGAGAAACTTCATCTCTAATAATTGCAACACAAGATAACTCGATAAGAGCCAACCATATCAAAGCAAGGGTCGATAAAACACAAGAAAACAGCAAATGCAGACTATGTGGACAGAGAGACGAAACGATAAACCATATAGTAAGTGAATGCAGCAAACTTGCCAAAAAGGAATACAAAAACAAGCATGACTGGAAATTATGCAAACGACTGCATTTTGAGCGTACAGACATATGGTACCCGCAACAGCACTCGAAAAGTAGAACCACAAAATCGTATGGGACATAGACATACAGACGGACAACCCCATCCACGCAAGAAGACCGCATGTCGTTATAATTAACAAGAAAGAAAATCCTGTCAAATCGTAGACTTTGCTGTCCGAGCTGACTACAGTGTAAGTATGAAAGAAAAGGAGAAACGAAGCAAATACACAGAGCTAGCCAAGGAGTAAAAAGGGATTTGGATGATGAAGAAACCCAAAATAGTATCGATAATAGTAGGAGCACTAGGAAAAATTCCGAAAAACTTCGAAAAAAGAATGGCAGAAATTGGAATCAGAAGAATAAGTATATATATAAGTATATATATATATATATATATATATATGTATATATATATATATATATATATATATATATATATATATATATATATATATAAATGTCGGCTTTTACTGGCCTATATGTGAACTGGTTGTCTTTTGTACCTAAATCACGTAAGGTCGGCTTAATTTATACTTTTGTGCATAGAGCCCTCATGATTTATTTGCCTAACAGATTAGATATTGAAGTCGATAAGATCAGGGAAATATTTATCAATAATGGTTATTCTGTTGACCTTATTGATGACTGTATTTTCAAAAAGGTTGCGGATTTAAAATCCCCTAAAAAGTTTGGACCCTTGAAATGCCCGGTTCATTTTAAATTACCATGGATTGAGGAGGGGAGTAATAGAATTTCCAAACAGATTCGAAGAAGTATTTACGAATGCTTCCATTCGGTGACCTTGCGTGTAGTATATACTACGAGACCTCCTTTTCCGTCTTTCCGCAAGGATAGTTTTCCTTACATCCAAAATAGTAATATTGTATATCAGTTTAGATGCCAGTGCGATGCTGGTTATGTTGGGCGAGCATCCTTGCACCCTTTGACTCGTATAAATCAGCATGTTCCATCGAAGATCAGACAAGGGAGGATGGGGATAGGTGGTCTCCCTCCTTCTGCAGCCTTGGACTCTGCTATTGGCCAGCATTTGGTTGACAACCCGTGCTGTGCCGATAAATATAAAATAGATTGTTTCGAGGTGCTACATAGAGCGGACTCAAAAATTATTTAAAGATTTTGGAGGCCGTCTCTATCGCGGTGCGTCAACCTTCTTTGTGCCGGCAAAAAGAAACATCAAACGCATTGTTTCTCTTTGGGGAACTTTGAATTTTTCCCGCTTTTTATTTTCTCTCTCGTTGTGCCAATGTTTTTAATCGTTTTTAAACGTAAATAAATTTAATTAATGTCCCCGTACGTTTGGCACATTTAATAAGTTCCCCTATAGAACTCTTTATTTTCGTTACAATATTATTTAGATTGCTATCGATTTACTCCTGACAAGATGATAGTCGAAAAAGCTCTCGAGAAACTTCCGCCTAGTATTTTATTTAAAACTATATAGAAATTCTGTACCTCTAAACATTTATATATATATATATATATATATATATATATATATATATATATATATATATATATATATATATATATGTATATATATGAATATATATATATATGTATATATATGAATATATATATATATGAATATATATATATATATATATATATATATATATATATATATCCGTGTGTGTATTCATGTGTGTATGCGTGTGCATTGTTGTAATCCGTATCGACTGTGGCATTTCGATGCTGAAAACGGCGAAAATCTAGTTTCCACTGTTATTCTGTTTTCAAATTCTGTGTTACATTCGTCTCGTTTTCAATGGAACATTCCCTCGCTATATACGCAGAAAGCGTTCTCGTAAATACATGATTTTCTTAAATGATTTCTTTTTGTGTGGAGTTTGAATAGTTCCGAACTTGTTACTGGTAAATGAAAATACGAATTCGGCTTATTTTCTGTAACTGACCTTATCAGATCTCTTCAACTAATACAGCTATACAAAAATGCTTGTTTCGCTTGGTCAGGAATGATAGATTCCGAGATCCAACTAATAGCCCCAATGGAAGGCAAGGGCGCTTCGCCAATACAATAAATGCATTGGTTTAACACATCCATACAAATTAAAGCTGTAGCAACCAGATCAGGCAGTCCGAAGATGGGTTCCTGTCTCAAATGCATTTATTAACGCATTTTTTGTTATTTTACAAATCTTTGCACAAGTAAATCATGTTTTACGAAGCCTCAAACAAAAATATCCGTGCCCCTCCTACCACTTCTTTCACCCCGACTCAATTAATCAACAAAACCAAACTCTACACTGTAATATATATATATATATATATATATATATATATATATATATATATATATATATATATATATATATATATATATATATTCGTGTATGTGTCTGTGTGTTTACTGGATGATAAAACGGCATATTTTGAACTGCTATAGAACGTGTCAAACTCTTTGGTTACAAAACGTATTTCAAAATACTTTTATGTTAAAAAAAACAATAATATGTACGATGTATTGTACACATAAACTACAATAAAATAATTTTGTGCGACACTATATGATTATTCTTTATTTATTCTGCAGGCGACCAAATCTGGATTTTTTTAAAATCTTTATAGTTGGTGTCTATCGCTTCCGTTTTGTAGGTTGTTTTTTGTTTTGTTCATGGTTTGATTTTTTTAAATTGGCAGTGAATCTAAATTTTAAGTTTTCTCTTGTTTAATTCAGCCTTCGTATTGGTTATGCCATTTCCTTATTTTGAAGGTAACGATTTTTCAATGCACTTAATTATTTTTTTTTACTTTGTATTTTTTAATTTTAAAATATTTATTAATTTTCATACTAAATTTTTAATTCAAAATTTGATTTAGACTTTTGGATACATTTTTAATGGATTCTATCTTTCTGTTCCACGACTGGCGTTAAAAGCGTTTGGACACATCTTGAAGAAAATGGTATAATATAGGACTCAAGCCGAGATTGGCATTTGTCAGTTAATACTTTTCCTTATAGTAGGATTGGTTATAAATGATAGCCTGATGCCCCATACCCCTTGAATTTGAACTGGTCTGTATATGCGCACTCTTATGTCGGAATTCGATTTCGGGGCTAATTAATTATCAACGCCCCTAGGGATTCGGACGAATCCGTATAAATGATTAGATGAGAGCGTATAATTTTTTAGATCAGAAAGTTACATCTGTGTTAACTAATTTATGAGAACAGTAATTTCGATTAGATATAAGTCTCATCTTAATTATAGTGTCACATCACGTGACCTCCTTGTTTACTTTAAATACCCTCTTCATATGAAGAGTCGAGTTCGTCTAACAACTCGCTACACTTCGACGTCTCGTCTCTGACATAAACTGTTCTCCTCTGAATTATTGTTGAAACCTGCCTTATCCCCGGAAAGGCATCTGACCACATACATACTTGGTGGCAGCGGCCAAAAATTCCAAAGAATTCAGCCTCCCTCAATAATACGTTTTACAAACGGAAGCAAATAAGTACCCATTGACTAGAAGTCGGTGTACGGTAAGACTTTCTACAAAAAAAAAAAACGAAAAAAAAACAATTTTTACTCTCACTCATATTACAGCAAAGATTATTAGAAATCTGAACTTTTATTTTCGTTTATTTTTTCTAAAAGAAATTTAATTTTTACACTTTTCCCCCCTTGACATTTCTACAAAAAAACCCAAAAAAAAACACACCACATTTCTATTAGTAACATAACATACATACGTATGTTCTTGCCGAACGAATCTTACCTTAAAGCTTAAAGAATTAATTTAATCAGACTGTTTCTTCACTTTTATTTTCTTTCAGATATTGATAGAAAATAACGGATGCCATTTGTTAATTCAAAAGTTTTCTTTACTAAACTTTTAAACTATTGAAAGGACGAAAGTAACAACAACAAAAATTTTTACTCTCACTCATATTACAGCAAAGATTATTAGAAATTTGAACTTTTATTTTTCGTTTATTTTTTCTAAAAGAAATTGAATTTTTACAATAGTCGATTTAATTATATGTTGTTGTTCTTATAACAACACACCTTTGAGTGAGTAAAAAAAAAAAAAGAAAAAAGTCTCCACCCTGTTCTTTGATTAAAGTTTTCTACGGCTATTTTTTCAACTTGTTCAATTTCACGGTGATTAATTTGGAAAATTTTAAATTAAAATTAAAATAAAAGGATGTCTGCCTTCAGCACTATACAAAGAATCCTCACTGAACACGAATTAAGAGGTTCGCTCGAAGCCTGGTGTGAGCAGTTATTATACCATATCTCAAATGAAGATAAATTCGAACGCTATTTGGAGGACCTTAACACCTGGTGTAGTGTCGCAAGTGGCATCCCCCACAGAGGCTTCATAACCGATGAACAAGAGGTTAATGTGAAAAGATTCTCGGCGGAAAAAAGCCATTAACCTGAAAGTACTACTCGGCTTTATAAGCATCCATGCCCCTGTTGTTAGTAGTACCTTCGTAAAAGAAAAGGAACACAGTATTGACGAAATCTTTGATAGACTCCGTCAATACTATGATTGTCGTAAATCCGGTACGACCATAATGAATATGTTTAAATTTAAATGTGGCGCCAATGAAACAAAAGAGGCTCTCTGGGAAAGATGCTACTAATTTATGGAAGACAGCTTGATTACAAAATCTTCAGCAATTAAACATTGCGGATCAAAATTAGAAAACGATGAATGCCTAACCCCTACATTACAGAACATCACGGTGGTTATCTGGCTTGATGCAATCCATCGAGAACTACCATCCATTGTTAAACAAAGATTCGCGATCACTCTAAGGGACTCCACTCTATATTCTATTAGGGCGGAGATCAGTGATGCTATACCATCCCTATTACAAGAAATAGGGGACAGAGAAGGGAATATAGCATACTCTTCGATCAACAGAAGTAGAAGATCTGGAAGCCAGAGAGGTCGCCTGACAAAAAGACCGAAATGTTGCCTCTGCGATGCAGCAAACAGACCAGGTGCAGAGACTCACTACTTCCAAAACTGTCCTTTTATGCCAAAATCAGATAGAAGATTTCTTCGATCTAAAATTACTGATATTGAAATCTTATCGGAATCTGAAGAAGAAGACGAAGACTTCGAGTACCACGAACCCAACAGTAGGATGGTCCGAGTTAAACAACCTCATAACCCCAAAATCAACAAGGTAGATAGTGTATCATCACCGTGTATGGAAGTAGAAACAAACAAAGAAAACTCGATAATTATACTGGACACCGGTGCGGAAACTAATTTAATTAGGAAAAGCGAGGCGAGACGTCTAAAACTAAATACCCTGTCCACCATCCACAAAGCTAACATGGCGGACGGTGTCTCCCCCATGGAAATAAAAGGGGAAGTACACTTCAATGTTTCGAGAAAGTGTCCAATCACAAATCAAGCGCACTGCTTTCGCTTCGACGGACTTGTAGTTAAGGACCTGAACTGTGCCATTCTGGGTAGTATGCCATTTATGGACAGGAATGACGTTTACCTTCGTGCAAACACCAACCACGTTTACCTCGGTGATTGATGTGATTTCAAATACCTCAATATAAAAAGACACGCTAATGTTAAAGCAGCAACTATATTGCGCGTCCCACGACAGACCTGCCTACTACCTGGTTCCAGCGTTGCCTTATTGATACCACCTGAATACCAGGATAAAATAGTTTCAGCAGAACCTACATGCAATAACTATCAGGATGAATGGATCCAATGTGAGCTAGTGAAACCGGATCATGATATAATAACGCTCACCAACAAGTCCACCATACCCATACTCATTAAACGCGATGAGCAAGTATGTCAGATACGCCACGCGACCCAATTATCACTATCCAGTGATACTTTGAAACCGACTCCAATAATTCTTACCAATGATTCCAAACAAACGGACAGGTCAGCAGAAATTTCTGTGGACCCCTCGAACATCCTTAGCCAGGAAGAAAAGACCATCTTCTTCACGACAAATAAGAAATATAATCAGGTATTTTCACCGGTAATCGGATGCTACAATGGAAGATCAGGAAATTTCCAACACAGGATTAATGTTGCCGTATCTCTACCACCACAAAGAAAGGGACGCACTCCATTATATAACCGGACAAATCTAGAGCGACTCCAAACCAAGATTGATGAACTATACGAACAAGATGTTTTCGTACGCCCAGAAGACATAAACATCACAGCGGAATATGTAAACCCTTCAGTCCTTGTTACCAAACCTTCAGGATGCTTTCGGTTAGTGACTGCATTCACTGAACTGCCCAAAGTAGATGACATCATAAGACATATTGCTCAGTTTAAATTCTTAATTAAAACTGACTTAAGTCAAGCATACTTTCAAATACCCTTGGCCAAATCATCAATGAAATATGTCGGCATCTGTACACCATTCCCTGGTGTATATGTTTATACCAGAGCGGTGATGGGTCTTCCAGGCTCTGAATCAGCTTTAGAACAATTAATGTCCAAAGTCCTAGGCGATCTAATGATAAAAGGATCGGTCGTAAAATTGGCTGATGACCTATATGTCGGGGCCAACACACCCCGGGAGCTTAACCACGTATGGGAAGAAGTATTACAAACGCTACATAATAAAAACTTGAAGTTATCCCCATCTAAAACGGTTTGCTGTCCAACATCGACAGAAATTCTGGGTTGGCGATGGACCAATGGAACCCTCAAAGCTACAAGTTATCGTCTAAATACCTTGGCTGCCTGCAATCTCCCTGAAACCATCAAAGAAATGAGATCATTCATAGGATCTTACAAATTCCTAAGTAAAGTTATACTTAAACATTCAGGTTTTTTAGCACCTCTCGATAAAGTCTGCGCAATGGGCTCGTCAAACGACAGAATCAAATGGACATCAGATCTGGAAGACACATTCCTCAAAGCCAAAGAACACATTAAACAAGCCAAAATCCTAACCTTACCTAGAAGAGAGGACCAACTACAGATAATCACGGACGCAGCTACAACCTCTGCCGGCTTAGCGGCATCCCTTTTCGTATTAAGAGGAAACAAACCCCACCTCGCAGGTCTATTTAACGCTCGTAAAACATCCAACCAAGCAGGTTGGCTAGCTGGTGAGTTGGAAGCTCTGGGCATAGCATCGGCTATCAAACACTTCAGTCCATATATAATTCAATCAGAAAACATCACCGAAGTACTCACGGATAGCCGACCCTGTGTACAAGCATATGAAAAACTCCAACGCGGCGCATTCTCCGCACGCTCCAGAGTCACGACGTTCTTCAGTGTCATATTTCGATATCCTGTCAAAGTATCCCATTTATCAGGTAAAAATAATATATCGGATTACGCCAGCCGAAATCCTATCCATTGCGAAGGAAAATGCCAAATCTGTAAATTCATCAGTACCCTAGAGGAATCCGTGGTTAGAGAAGTCACCGTAAAATACATACTAGCTGGTCACTGTCCTATCCCATACATGACTCGCAATACGTGGATTCAAGCTCAACAAGACTGTCCAGACTTACAACAAGTATATCGGCTACTACGCGATGGCAGAACTCCATCTAAAAGGAAGAAAGGGTTAAACACAATTAAAAGGTATTTACAACATTGTAAACTCTCATCAGCCCCTGCAGATGGGTTAATCATAGTTATGCGGGTAGAAGCCTTACAGCCTGCTAGACAAAGAATCGTCATTCCCCAAGGGGTATTAGATGGACTTTTGGTCGCTCTACATGTACACCTCCAACACGCCAGTAAACATCAGTTAAAACAAATCTTTAATATGGGATTCTATGCACTGGATACAGATAAAGCCATCAATCGCACCGTAGATAGTTGCCACACTTGCGTATCACTAAAGCAGGTACCAAGTCAGTTCAAAAATCAATCGTCAACAAAACCACCTGACAAAATTGGGAGCTGGTACGCTAGTGATGTCATCAAACGTGAAGGACAACTGATATTATTAGTTCGAGAAAATGTTTCTTCCTTGACACAGGCAACATTATTACTATCGGAGAGCAGTTAATCTCTTAAGGATGGCCTAATCACCCCCATATCAAGATTCCGTCCCCCGTCAGGAGATGAAGTAAAAATCAGGGTCAATGGCGCTTCGGGATTTCAAGCCCTACTCACCGATAGTTCACTGGAATCGTTCCATATTAAAATAGAGGTTGGAGAAATAAAGAACATTAACAAAAACCCTATTAGTGAACGTCCAATATCAGAATTCCATACAGAACTATGCAAATTGAAACCAAATGGTGGCAAAATAACAGACACTGAATTGGCCATAATAATTTCCAATATGAACAGCAGATTCAGAGAAAATGGCTACTCTTCACTACAAATTTGGACAATGAGAGACCAAATCACAGGAGAAAAACTACCAATAGAATACAAAAGCCTGATTGAAGAGAAACACCGAAATAGATTAAAAAGACATGAATCCTCAGCTAAATATAAGGGCCGAGGCAGAACTACCGAAATAAAAACCGATACTAAAGTTGGAGAGATCGTCTATCTATACCAATATAGAGTTAAAACCGATGCTCGCAACAAATATATGGTGATGGAAGTTGAAGACCAGTATTGTACTGTACAAAAGTTTACAGATAAACAATTTCGGGGAAAAAGATATAAAGTGAAGAAGTCTGACATTACCAAAGTTGAACAACACCCTAACTACCACACCGTTGATCAAAACAATACCGAAAGTGAATACGAAATAGATAGTCCCATACATGTCGAATCCGAATCATCAATAGATGAACAATCGGACTCTTCCAAGCACAGTGACACAGAAAACACACAAGATGACAGTATAGACCATAAAGATCCAACCGAAGAAACCCCCCTGGAAGTAACTCCCGAGGAAATTACTTATACGCGTCGTCCGTCACGGATCCGAAGACGTCCGAAGTTCTTGGAAGAAAATTATATATTATAAATTAGCTAAAACAAGTGCGTAAATTCGGATCATACCCGTACAGCACAGAGGAAGAGGAAAGAAGGAAATAAAAGGACTCCGTCACATCACGTGACCTCCTTGTTTACCTTAAATACCCTCTTCATATGAAGAGTCGAGTTCGTCTAACAACTCGCTACACTTCGACGTCTCGTCTCTGACATAAACTGTTCTCCTGTGAATTATTGTTGAAACCGGCCTTATCCCCGGAAAGGCATCTGACCACATACATACGTAGAAACTCAATCGATAAAATAATGTGAAATGGTATGTGTACAGTTTGCGTTAAGCAAGCTGGTTTCCCAATCCGATAGCGTGTCGGCGTCGATGAGTGTAAACGCATAATGGCGACTCGCCTGTTCTTTTATAAGGGGGATAACTCCACTTATGCCAAGTCTGAGCGAAAGGGCGATAACTCCTTTCTGGCCTCTACATGCCCCTCCCCCTCGTGACCACAAAAGCAAGTAGTTGTGGTCATCCTTTATGTGGAGAAATACCCGTGCGACTTCCCCCGCATTTGCGGCGACAAACCCCTTGGGGCTCTCGTCCTCCGACTTGACGGTTCTCTTAACGGAGGAGGACTGTATTTTTGGGTATCTCCTCCCGTGGTATCTTCCACTTCCATTTCTTCCTCATGCTCGCTTGGGGATTCCGTGTCGGCGTGTTGTTCCACCTCCATTGCCTCCTCCGGAGGTTGTTCCTGTGGGGTCTCCACATTTATAGGTGGGTTCGGGATTTCTTCTCTGATGTTACGAGGGCCATACACTACCGGGCGTATTCTACGGAGAAACCGACGGTTGCGCAATGTCACTCGATTGCTTCCATCGACCCGGACTAGGTACTGTCGGTACCCCTGGGTCTCCACGATTCTCCCTGTCTTTGTCCATCGACGTGGGTGGTTCCCGTCCTGGTTCTGGATCTGGACGTAATCTCCTACCTGGAGTTCCCGGAGTGGGCGACTATGTTGGTTGTAATACTGCTCGTTCCTCATGTGTCTTTTGGCCATTGCTACTTCCCTTAGTTTGCCTATTTCTGTCCACTGTTTTCGAACCTGGTATTTGTCCCGCAGGACAGGAAGGTGGTCTTTAATGACCCGACCATACAGCATCATGGCCGGGGACATGTCCAGATCCTGGACAGGCGTGTTCCTATGGGTCAGTAGTGCTCGGGCTGCCCGATCATGGCACAGGCGTCCATAATTGTCCGTATTGTCCGCCAGTATACGTCTCGCGGTTTTGACGGCTAATTCTGCGCGGCCATTGCCTTGGGCATAATGCGCTGATGAGGTACGTTTTCGTATGCCCCAATTCCTCAAAAAGGAGTCATATTCCTGGGATTCAAATGGTGGTCCACCATCCGACGAAATCTCTTCCGGTACGCCGTAGGTACAGAACCAAGTCCTCAAGGTATCGCACACCGTCTTGGCTCTTCCCGACGTCATTAGGGCCACCTCAACCCATCCCGTATACCTGCCTGCGTATACCATAAAGTGTCTACCCTGCATCTGGACGAAGTCAACCACCACTTGTTGGAATGGAAATTCCGTTCTGCTGGGGACATCAAGAGTTCCCTGGGCTGAGACGGTGCGATTTCATTGCACGTGCGGCACTGGGCTCTTGTTTGCCTGATGTTAGCATCCAACCCTGGCCAGAATAGTCGTTGTCTCGCATTCGCAAGCATTCCGTTCACACCCTGATGAGCGGAATGAAGAGATTCCAATATCTCTGCGCGAAGTTGTCGAGGTATTAGGAGTTTGTTCCCCTTGATGATCACTCCTTCCAGGCAATATAATTCCTCACGCATAGGCCAGAAGACTCGAACTACGGTTGGGATATTGTTACGTGACTGGGGGAAGCCATTTTGAATCAGCTCTTTCAAAGTCCTGCATTCTTCGTCTGTGGCTGCCGCAGCCACAATCCTTCCCCATGTGATGGCTCTTAACGTAGTATCATTCTCGTACATCGATGTGAGGGCGGCTTTGACTGCGGTGTCAATGGATTGGTCCTGGTCTCTTGGTGGGGTGCCCGCTGGGTACCGAGATGCACAGTCAGGGGCCAATTTGAGCTTCCCCGGTCGATGTTTCATCTTGAATTTATACATGAGTGACTTTTCCTTGAAGTTTAACAGGCGTGGGTTTTTTATATTCTCCAGGGCTCGGTCTGAAAATATCTTTACGAGCGGTAAGTGATCCACTGTAATCACCAAGTCTGGGCATCCGAGTATGAACATGCGGCATGATTCCAACCCATAGATCAGAGCCAAGGCTTCACCTTCCACTGGTGCATATCGTGATTCCGCGTCGTTGGTAAAACGGGATCCCGCCAGGATGAGTTTCCAATGGCCATTCCCACAACTCATGTTTAATTCCCCCTCACATCTGCAATGCTTTTGAAACAGAAAATACGATATCCCTGTTTTGCTGTAGTCTGTCGCGAGTCCTGTTGCTCTGTTCATTTCGAACGTTTGGATGCCTTTTTCAATTCTTTCCACTATTATTTTTTCGACTCTTGGAATACCTGTTCCAGTGTTTCATCCCAATAAAATTTCCTGTCCTTTGTTTTCAGCAACTCTCGGAATGGGGCCATAACTTCGGCTTGTGAGAATGCATAGGAGACTTCGTTTACGAGTCCGAACCAGGACCTAACCCCAGTAATATTTGTCGGGGTGGGGAAGCTCAGGATGGCTTCAGTCATTCTTCTTGTGGGTTTGACCCCAGATATCGTGAGAGGTTGTGTGGTGTCGGAAAAGTGTGGAGTTGCTTCGTCTGTTGCCTCCAGGCAAACCAACCGCGAAAACTTTAGATCCAAGGTAGGAAGTGTAGCTGCCTCTGCCAGTACCCTTCTCTGGTGTTCGATATTTCTTAACCCTGCCATCATTTGCCCGGCAACCATATCGTCTGAGTAATTAACCTGCTGCCGGCAAGTGGGTTCGTTCGGACACTGAATACTAAATTCACAAAATTTCGCCTGGCCACGTAACCTCGATAAAAAATGGGTCACTGACTCACCCTCATTTTGCTTCATGGAGTGAAACGTTTGTCGGTGGACTTCCTTGTGTAAGCCTCGAACGGCCACCAGTCGTATTTGGCAAAGAATGAACTCTTCTGCCGCATTGTTGAGTCGTTCTGGTCCAATGAGCTCAAAAAGTAACCTGTTCGTTTCCGGTGTGCATGCTTCTCGCAGTTCGTTTCGAATTACAGATGGATTTTCGAGTCTGCACATCTCCTTGTACCGTGACCAGGTGTCTAAAAAGAGTGTCCATTCGCTATCTGTTGAGTCCAGACCTATAGAAGGTCGCTGCATTCTTTTTGTTTGCGACGTGTTCGCTCGTCCATGTAAGATGTCCTTCCGTAATTCGATGTTTTCTTTTTGTAACTCGACTAGTTGACGTAATAAGAGAACGTTTTCTTGTTCCATAGTGTAATGATATTTTAGTCCAATGCTGCGATATAAGTATTTCACGTTTTAAAGTGGCAATCCTGTTCGTAGCGCCATGTACAGTTTGCGTTAAGCAAGCTGGTTTCCCAATCCGACAGCGTGTCGCCGTCGATGAGTGTAAACACATAATGGCGACTCGCCTGTTCTTTTATAAGGGGGATAAGTCCACTTATGCCAAGTCTGAGCGAAAGGGTGATAACTCCTTTCTGGCCTCTACAGTATGATGTAAAGAAAAATGTTTCTTCCATTAGTAAATATACGGATAATGTTCAATTGCAGTTCCAAATTGTCAAGGGTATAGCCGATTTACAAGGCAAGACAATCCCACAAAATAATTGTTAATGAGTGCAAAGTTGATAGTGAGATAGCACGGTGCTTATCAGTAAGAGTGACTGTTTTGTAGTTTAGATTATGTAAAAAGACATGCAACCGAAATTTGTTCACGTTACACTCAATCGATATAAAAGTCCGTGATATTATGTTCCCCACACAAGTCACCCTTAGAAAGCAAATTTGATTTAAGTTGTATTCACACATATGTACTGAGGGGATTATTAGCATTTATAGACGATCATCTTTCGTATTGAACATGACGGATACTTTTTAAAAATACACGTATAGTATAAACTTCTTCTGTCCATTGCTCGTTTTGCCACGCCTGTTTTGTTAGTCAAAAACGTATGTGTAAATAGGTTTAATATTAAGTATGTACATGCATAATCGCATCTAAAGTAGTTCAAAGCAGGTTATTAGTGTTATAGGAGGCAGACTTGGAAGCGACAATTTTAAACGACATATAACAACAAAATAGTGAATGCTTCCCCTGTATGACATCAGTATTCCGAAACACTATATGTTAAGTCGATTTGACGCGCATACGTGAAATTAAAGTGAAGTGAAAGAAAACAGCAAGTAAAATATGCATTTTGTAGCCGTGTCTTTTTATTCCTGTATATTTTGCATGATTGCAACTACTTCGTAATAGAGAAAATTTTTATTTGGTCGCCTTATCATCAGAGAAATATAAATGACGTCTGCGAACAAAATTATGATGTGAGATCCCCTTCATGAAAACAATCGCTAAACTTAACGCTATTCCATTTATCTACTTATCTTTTGCCTTCTCTTCTGATCTTATAAAGATATCTCATATTTGCGGCTGTCATGATGAGCGCACATGTTCAAGTAAGTCTATATTTACATGCGTATATATACATATATACGTATATATCCAGACTGTATATGCGGTATATACGGCATATCACGGTGACGCACCGGTTCCCGTCAGATCACCGGTTAAGCAACGTTGAACTTGGTCATTACTAAAATTGGTGATTAATTTGGAACTTTCAGGCGCTGTATGTCGGAGGACGTCGACAAATGCTTGAATGAATTGCAAACACCTAATGTCGTCATCAACCCTAACAGGGATATACATGCGACTGGAGACCGCTTGTGAATTTCATACTCCTATGACACTTCCTCCTTCAGATGAAGCCCGTTGAACCCGAATAGGGTTTGTGCTGACGCAGTTACAGTTTTTTTTTTATATATCAATACATACGTATACATACAAATTTATATATATATATGTGTGTGTGTGTGTATGTGAGTGTGTGTGTACAGTAACGTAATCCCCCATTGAGAAACGTAAGACATACGCTGAGGTACCTTTGTATTCACGGGTGACGTCAAATAACTCAAGGATTTAATATAGAGAAGATAAATATATATTTTTTTATTTCATCTCAAAATAGATAGTGTTTGAAACCAGAGAAATATATTTTTACGGCTAACAGTTTATGACAGGGACGTTTACTTATAACATTGTCTGACCGATAATGAACTCAAGATGTCAGAATTGACATCTGACCTTGGAAATCGTGAGAATGAGTAATTCAGATTTCAGCTATGGGAATGGTGTCCACCCAGGGACCTGTGGCTTAGGATTTCAGGGAGATTTCGTGGCGAAATCCTTTTTGCTGGGGAGAATTTCCCCCCATCCACATACCTTTCTATATATACGAATTTAGTGCGAAAATTAGTCAGTAGAGTTAGAGTTGAGTCGCAGACCAGATTAGTTGGAGATTACTTGTTGAATTCGGGGAGAACAGATCATATAAACCCGCCGTTCCCTGAAGAGGTGACCCCTTCATCTTCCTCATACAACCGTCTGTCGCTGTCTGTGAAGAGATTTGAGATTTTGGAAAAAACTTACAAAAAACCGAATGAGATTTGTAAAAATATTTGTACATAATTCTGCGAAATTAAGCTTCAGTAGATAGACTACATGAGTTTGTATTTCTTCTTGCCTGCTGCTTCGATATTCGCTTTCAGCATACCGGACTCATGTAACAACCTCAGAGAGGACTAAACTTCACAAGCCATAATTTCAATATAAAAGGGGGCCAGTAACATCCTTCTCGAGTGAGGGGTTATTGTTGTTGCCGTTTTACCAGGACGACCTTGATTTACCACGGAAGAAGAAAAGAAAAAAAACGGCCCATAAAAAAGGTTGAGACTTAATAGTTCTCATGTTTTTGTTATCACGGAAACAATAAAACGGAGTTGGGATTGCGTTATAATCTTACATTATTTGTGGCAGAAGAAAAGAGTACTAGGAAAGAGACGGACAGACGGGAACGTTTGAACACAAAGGAAGGAGAGACAGAAAATATAACTGATAAAGAGACGCCTAAAAAAGAAGAAAAAAAACAGCGCTCGAAGAAAGATTTTGAGCCAGAAAAAGAATTCGCACGCGTGAAGAGGACATTTTCTTTGGAAAAAAAAACAAAACGGTTGAACATTTTGAAAAAGAAAAGAAAAACAGAGAGGAAAAATAAAGAAATGTTACGTAGTGGGTTATTATTTTATTATTAGAAGGTAGCATTTGTGCGCGTATGTTACGTGAGTTCTTATTTAGTGTTCTTGTTTGTATGACGCCTTAAATATTTGTTGTTGTCATGTTGTATACTGTGGGAGAGAGCATATGGGTGACATTAACAGGTACATGTAAAGAGAGAGGGAGAGAGACAGGTGTGTATTTTTATAATCACAAATTCATATTAATAGACTTTGAGAGGCGAATTGATATATAAAAGGATAGATCGAGAGATTGGCATTTATGCTTTTGACAGTTCTGTATGAAACGGGGGTGTTTATATAGCATTTATAATTTGACACATATACTTTCTAACACATACTTTTTAGATAATGATTTTATCAAAGGTTCTTATTACATTAATGAACAATACCTTGTCTGTTGAATTCCAGGAATTCAAATTGCTTTACATCTTATAAAACCCTCTCGCTTCCAGACGGTGCCAAGATTCGGGCTGAAACTCTCTGCGTCCCTGGTCGGACTGATCTTACTCTCCTGACTCCTCGAACCCCTTACTCTAGGAACTCTTTTCTATATTGAGAAATCACATGTATGTCTGCTCAATATGAATATAAGTCACGTGTCATCAACATGTTCGATTTTCACCTTTTGAAACTGTTTCTGACGAACAGGAAATTTCCCATTCTACTTGTTGTTTTACAAAGGAATTTTACGTACTCCTATAATTCTATAACCCATATTTTATCATACATTCTTTCTAACAAGGTGTAAGGTATTCCTCCCCTGATCCCCGTCAGCTGCTTTATCAAGTTACCCTTATGCCGCAAACTAGAGGTCTCACTTTACCTCTTTCGAAATTGACGATTCCTCTCGTCCCAAAAGTACCCTGATCGTATCCTTTGACTGGTTGTTCTATTAAGTATGGCTTTGTTTCCATTTTCTAACTATCTTTTTCTGGGACATGTCAAATCTCATAATTAATCTTCGTAGTTTGCTTCTAAAGTTTAATATATACCTTTTTTATCACACTCATTGACTTGGATTTCCTTGCTCGGACTCTTTGAACTTAATGAAGATCTAGAAAATGTAAACCTTAACTAACTAACACCTTTTGCACCACAGTACCTATTTGCGCACTAAATGCTATCTAATGGCCTGATTCTTTGTGATTTTTCTTTCCTCTCACCAGAGCTTCCAATATCAAGCAGATATATCCCACATTCATTGGCTCTCTAAAAAAACAGCGTCATATTTTCTAACGTATCTACGGTATACTTTGCTTTTCTCTCACCTACTTAAGCTATATGGGATTAACCTTCGGTACCCTATCATAGGTTCCTGGCTCTCGTATCCTTTCCACGCCTTTCTCTAATAAATTAAGCCAATCCTCCTGCTTGAAATCGTCATGTGCGACCAGTTTTTTTAAGCACTTAATAACAACAGGTTTCCATCTGTATTTTTCGAACAAGGGGAAATTCTTGTGCTTATCATCTCCCGACCAAGGTACTCTTCTTGGAAAAAAAATTCATGGGCATCATGAAAAAACACAAAAACTCATTGTCAAAAAATATATATATATATATATATATATATATATATATATATATTTCGGCTTATCACATCTGAAAACTTTCTACATACTCGTTACGTCATTTATTTCGTCCCACTCCTAAAAGTCTAAGCCAACAATTCGTCTTAGTTAGACTTATTTTCTATTAGATCATTGTAATTCTAATGTATATATCAAATACTGACTTTAAATTCGTGTCACTAAAAAACATTACATTTGCGTATATTTAAGACATTCTGCAATATAAACACATTTTTTTTTAAATACGTTACATCATACATTTAAATTATGATTTTCCGAAAGAGTTGTAAGTTTTCTAAAGAAAAGAAAGAGAAAAAAACTTTTTTTTTTCTTTTATGTAACACAAAGTCCGTTAAAACAGACCAATAAATTGTCCCTTTGTTCAAAGACATAACAATTAAAACGCACATTAAAAGATGGAAAGTTCAACAGTTTCACATTACCGCATTATATTTTTGACCATAGCGTATTTTCGTTTTAAGTACACAAGACTTTTGATTTTTTTTTATTAACAAATGTAAACATTCCCAGCAAGATATGTTTGACACAATTTTTTATGAATGACGTACTGTCTTACTTGTTTTTCCCCCTGCGTTCTTGTGAGTTCATATTTTCAAACAATGTATTAACCGAATTTTACAATCCCAAAACAATATTTCTCGTCTCGTTTAATATATATTGACCTAACAATCTCTTTATTTTATTTTTTCTGCTTAAACTTTCTGTGTGGTTGTGTCCATTTATACAATCTATAAATTACTAAAATGCATGGTGAAAAACATTTTCTCATTCATTAGGCATGTTTTCTATTTGCGGCATAACGGATTTTTTCTAATTGTCTTGTATGCTTTGTTCTTTTTTTGTAAGCATGTTCATTTTTTTCTTCTTTAACACTGCGTATATATGAGTGCTTCTCTTGTTTTTCTTAACTATTGCTTTATTTCATTTTCTTTCTTTATTTTTTTTCCTTTTTTCGCGTTCTGTGATCGTCTAGTATTCTTTCCGTGTTATTTTTTTATATGATGGACCCTTAAAAGTTGTGTTTTATCCGTGGTAACGCCAAGTTGGATTTGTTTTTAATTTATTCCTGTTAAATAAAAGAGGTCACTGCATGAAATTACAAATATGTTATATAATGGTGTATTTTGGAAAGAAGGTACTAAATATTTATATATGTTACGTGAGTTCTTGTTTAGTGTTCTTGTTTGTATGCCGACTTATATATTTGTTGTTCTTCATGTTGTGTGCTGTGAGAGATAGCATATTCGTGATATTAACAGGTACATGTAAAGAGAGAGACAGCTGTACATTTTTATAAACACAAAGTTCATATTAATACACCCTGAGAAGCGATTAGATATATAGATAGATATACCGAGAGATTGGCATTCTTCTTTTGACAGTGCTGTAGGCAACGGGAGTGTTTATATAACATTTACAATTTGGCACATATACTTTCTTACACATATTTTTTAGATGATGATTTTATCAAAGGTTCTTATGACATAAATGGGCAATACTTTTTTCTGTTGAATTACAACACGAAGACGCATGTTATGAAAAACATGATGATCATGTATTTCTTCCATATGACCGGCCAATGCTTTGCAACCAGGAATTCACAGTTCCGTTACATCTTCTTCTTCTAAAACCCTTTCGCTTCCAGACGGTGCAAAATTCGGTCTGACCCTCTCTGCTTCCCTGGTCGGACTGATATAACTCTCCTGACATCTGGACTCCCTAAATCTTCGAACTCTTTCCTCAATGAGAAATCATATGTATGCCTGCTCAATGTGACTATAATCACGTGTAATCAACATGCACGATTTGCACGTTTTAAAAACCGTTTCTGCCGACCAGGAAATTTCCATTCTACTTGTTGTTTTACAAAAGAATTTAACGTATTTCTCTAATTCTATAACCCATATTTCATTATGCATTCTTTCTAACAATGTGCATAGTTTCCAGAAAAATGTGTACTGATTAAATATGTTAACAGGATTAACAATTTAATGGGCATTCAATTAAACACCTATTGTTCTTTAAAACTTATCTACAGGGTTCTAGTTTGTTGGGATTTTTGTGCCAATAATGGTGCATCCTCCCCCCTGTTTACATTTATTATTTTTTATTTGGTTCTTATATATGATTTTCTGTATTTCGTATTCTTTATGATTTTTAGTTTCGCATATTTTGGATTCGTGCAAAACTCACTTTAATTTGGAGAAAAGGGAAATGTTAGCTCTGTAATGACGTCACGAGCCCAGCGAGAGATTCTTCCTCTTTTGAAATTCTGCTGATGTGGATATTGCACGTGTTGTTTATTGCCCGGTGCTTAAAATGGAATTTTGAGGACCATTCTTCAAAGAAGAAAACCTTGGCAAGAATACCCGTATATGTGACGATACATACTTATGAAAACTATTTATGTGACTACGGTTTTGCACGTGTTTTAGAAGTAGTGAAATTATTTAAAAGAAAATACCTTTTAACGTGACGAGGAATTTTGGAATCTCCTATCCGGAAAAGCGACGCGGTCTTGCCTCTGAAATCAATCTGTGTGTGTCTACGGTTTGCACGCAAACATGGAGGGAGAGAAAATTCTAAAAGGACTTTAAACAAAAAAAGTGTAAGACACGTGCCTGACTGGCTTTCAATTTTTGAGTACGCTCCTAAGATTTGTTTCATATGCGAGTGTAATTAGGAGATACTATTTTGAATACTATTATTTTATTCGTTAATGCATACACATGACATCTTTATAAGACCCAGTGTTATTTTTTTAATAATATGCTCCTTTGGCGTTTCATAAGTTTAATGCCCGCAAAGGGAACAATTTGCAACATAGTGTTGTAAATAAAAGCTCTTCTTCATTTCAAAGCAATACTTTATATTTTATTCTTTATCCCTTCCGCCTCTTTTGTTTTCATGCTGTTTTTTCAGGTTAGTTACTTTAGCGTCGAATTTATCTGGAAGCAAGATAAATTCCGACATTTTCCAATTTTGTTTCCTTTCATGTAAAAGTAGTTTGCGAAATTTCTGCCTTTTTCTGAGGGCGTTTTGCAAATTGTTTTCTGACATTTTGCAAATTTTCCCCCTATATGTAAAAGTAGTTGAAAAATTTCTACTTTTATTAGAAAGCATTAGGAAAATTTTGCCCCCTATTAGATGCATTTTGCAAATTTATTATTCCCTTTTTCGGAACGCTTTGACAGTAAAGTGTATTCCCTTTTTCATGGAGATACGTTAATTCTCGTTCGGAAATGCATTTTGCAAACTGTGTTTCTATATTAAATACATGTAGCAATTTTTCCTCCCTTATTTGGGGCACTTTGAAAATTAAATGTACCCTTTTCCAATCGGTATTAATTCCTCTTTCTTTTAAGTTAGGATAACACTTAACCTCTTGAAATCTTTGTTATCTCCACTGCCTGACACTATTTACGTCACTTAGATTAGTTCGACTACTGTGAATTTCTTCCGTTATTTAAATGCATTTTCCAAATGTGTTTTCCCTTATTTGGAAGCATTTTGTAAGTTTACTGCTTTTATTTCAAGGCATTTTAAAAAATTCTGTTCCCTCATTTCAGAAAACTTTTCAAATTAAGTGGTCTGTTATTTCCAATAATTTAGCGAACTAAGTTACAATACGGCTTGTATGATACGAAGCGTGCGCCCTGCCCTTTCTATTTCGAGACACGTTTCTGTTAATTCCTCGTCCACAACGCACATCTAATTAATTCCTTCCTACTTGTAACTTAGCGCGCCTTTTTACGCTCTCCTTAAAACATTGTAGTACTATCACCATTGAGTTAGGTGACTGTTAAATCTGTGTGTCTCGAACAATCGACTTCCGCTTAATAAAATTTCCCGAATTTAGCATTTATATACGTCTAGTTTCTTTATTTATATCTGACTAATAGTTTACGCACAACTTCAAAAATATTTTTCTTTAATAAAAAGATTAAGCGATTAGTGTACTCTTTCCTTTTTTCTATCCTTTAGAATTGAAGGTGTGATTTTCGTAACCCTTCTCTGAAATATAATTTATATTTTACTTGCTTTAGTTGAATTTCCACGTGTATTGCGATTTACGTTGAGAGAAACTATATCATTTTCTGCCCCTAATCAGCGAATAAGAAATCCTACTAGACTGACGTAATTTTATTTTCGTCCTAATTCAGCGTGGTCGATATATTTGAAGCTGGATTTTCCCAACTTTAAGAAACGACTTTTATCTAACGATATCCTCATGGGGAGCCTAGTAAATATAGACGATGTGCCCGAAGCCAGTGTTAGTTGTATGTACGTATTTTCCTAAATATATTAGAAAAAAGGAATAAGTATATATCCCTGTAATGAAAAATAAAGACCTTTTAAGATATTAGAAAAGTTTTATTCAACATAAAATCCAGCAGGTACAACAACATGGTCGGTAACGAACGACTAAGCTGGGAAAAGGCGCCAATTTCGTTCTATTTGTAAACATCTGGTGCGCATGCGCACTAGCGCTCTAAACTCACAATAATCTCCACTACATTTTATTTATATTTCGGATTGCAAGTGACCTTCCTTCCCCTTTTTGTTGCTTCTGGAAGAAATTTGAAAACGCCCTTCTTCGAGTCAGACTGTTGCTGCTGCTCTTCTGTTTCTAAACACTTTGTTTTGTCGACTAAAGAGAAAGATTCTCCATTTGGTGAGGTATTATTCTTTGGAGTCTCCTGTTGATCAATCAACTCTGGTTCGCGGATGTTTGATGGAGTAGTAGAATCTGGTGATGTACCATGATAAGGGAGACAGGAGATTCCAAGTTTGTAGAGGAGGGTCAGTGACAGGAGTGGGAGCTAGGTCTTCTATTGAGACTGTTGACTGACGGCCGTCAGGGAAACGAATTCTGGCAAAATTGGGAGTTGCAGATATTATATCTACCGGTTCCACTAGGGGATCTGACTTGTGTTGGCGGACAAACTTCCTAAGGAGGGCCGGTCCTCCTTGCAGCCACTCGGGTAAGGTGTATCCGGTGCCCGACCTTCTGGAAAAGTTAAACATTCTCTCGTGTGGGGTTGAGTTAGTTGCTGTAAAAAGTAGCGATCGAATAGAGTGCAAAGCTATGTCGAGTACTTCATGCCAGTGACGTTCGTCCAATTGCCTGGTTTTGAGTGCAAGTTTTATCGTTCTCCAAATAGGTCCATTTACTCTCTCGCATTGTCCATTGCCGATTGGGTGGTATGGAGTTGAGTGGGTAATCACAACTCCATGTTGCCAGAGAAACTCTTTTAGTTCACATGAAATAAACTGACTTCCTCGATCACTATGGATGTAATCTGGGCAGCCAAAAAAGGTAAATAAATTCTGGAGACCATTTATAACAGTTTTTGTTGATATGTCCTGACATGGATAGACAAAAGGATATCGTGAATATTCATCTACAATCACGAGTAGGTATTTGAGATTATTCATAGATGGTTTCGGTCCCATGAAATCTATTGCAAGACGTTCAAAGACGGATCGAGAATGGATTAATCGACCTTATGGAGGTTTGAAGAATCTTGGTTTTAGTTCAGCACATATTTGACATTCAGCTCGGGTGCGCTTAGCATCTTCAAATTTACAATCCTTAGAAAGATTCTTTAGTTTTAGGAGAAACTGATCAATAGATTCACTTTGATTTTGTTTTCTAGTGGCGAGAAGGTTACGAGCAAACACAGAATTTACCGGTTTTACATAGGTTGCTCGAAGGATGCTAATAGCCCTCTCGAATCTTGAACAGTGAGATATAAGAGAATAGACCTTCGGTGAGATGAAATTTATCAGAATACTTAACGTATTCGGAGGATTTGGAGGATGAGCGACTGTGAGAGAGTCGATGCAGTTGATGAGTGTACGATACCAATGATCCCATTCGTCAGCGGTTGTATCTGACGATCCTTCGAATTTACCAGGTCTCAGTATAGCATCCATTGTTGCTGTTAATTTTTAATTTTATGGTTAATAAATTGTAATGAAAAATAAAGCCCTTTTAAGATATTAGAAAGGTTTTATTCAACATAAAATTCAGCAGGTACAACAACATGGTCGGTAACGAACGACTAAGCTGGGAAAAGGCGCCAATTTCGTTCTATTTGTAAACATCTGGTGCGGATGCGCACTAGCGCTCTAAACTCACAACATTATTTTGATTTAATGAATACGTGCGTTCTCGCACATGCGTTAAATGTTTCTGGGTTGTGAATTAACCAGACGATATTATTAGAAATATTATATTATTCGTTGAAGATATTTATTATAATTTTCTATAGCGAGTTAATACGCGTTTTCTTTGCGGACTGTGTTATTCTGAGAATTTGTGAAAAGACAAGTTTCATTTTCTTCGCCTTGACCCGTATTTGCATTTGGTTATTTGGATTCCTTTGAAGATACACATGAGACATAGTTGAATGTACTCTCCCCCGACGTAGTTTATATTTAAACTCTGTTCCCACTCTTTCCCTAGGTTGTATTCAGTGAGGATACTGCTATAAAGAGTATTAAACGTTATTCTTCATTTCCAGTCAATTAACTTCCATATAGAAGTGTGCATTTTAAATTAACTTAATTTTTATTTTGAATCATAGTGACTCTTTTAATTTGTAACTGGGGAGTGTATCCCTTCATATTTTTACAGTTCAATATGTTGTATTGGTTTTGTTTTGTTTGAGCTATGAGGAAGGAATTTTATACAAATATCTTTGTAATCTTTGTGTTTGCATGTTTTGTTCATAATAATTGAACGCCTATTTTTTGTATTTGTTTGAATTTATTCAATATTTTTTAGAAAACAAAAACTCCATGATGTTGGTCACCCGTTCTTCCGGATTCCTTGTAAGGAAACGAAAGTTTTATTTAGGGAAAGTTATTGCCGTCTTTGATTTGTTGCGGTTGCAGAGGGAATTACCTAAGCCTTATTTCATGACAATGAAGGCCGATGTCGATGAATGGCTTGCATCGGTAGATAATATAGCAGAATTGTTGGGTTGATCGTCCCTTATGTGAGAACGTGCACTGTTCGCTAGTAGAAGCGGATGCTGTTAATGTTGTAGTGTTCTCGTCCCAGGTTCGATTCATTCTTTCGAAGTTGGCAAATGGTGTGGAGTGTGATTCGTTTTGTAACCCTGTGATCTTCGAAACCCCTAGGGAGATGTTTGGTGAGTTACCAACTACTAAACCTATTGTTCTTTAAAACTTATCTACAGGGTAATATTCTGTTATAATTTTTTTGTACTAATAATGGTGCACCCCCCTGTTTTTATTTATTATTTTTATCTGGTTCTTATATATATGATTTTCTGTATTTCGTATCCTTTATGATTTTTAGTTTCGTATATTTTGGATTTGTACGAAACTCCTTTTAATTTAGAAAAAAGGGAAATGTTAGCTCTGTAATGACGTCACGAGCCCAGCACGAGAGTCTTCCTCTTTTGAAATTCTGCTGATGTGGAGATTGAACGTGTTGTTCCTTGCCCGGTACTGAGAATGGACTTTTGAGGACCATTCTTCAAAGAAGAAAACCTCGGCAAGAATACCCGTATATGTGACGATACATACTTATGAAAACTATTTACGTGACTACGGTTTTGCACGTGTTTTAGAAAGAGTGAAATTATTTTAAAGAAGATCCCTTTTTACGTGACGAAGAATTTTGAAATCTCCTATCCGGAAAAGCGACGCGGTCTTTCTCCTGAAATCCATCTGTGTGTGTTTACGGTTTGCACGAAACATGGAGGGAGAGGACAATCTGAAAGGACTTTAAACAAAAAAAAGTGTACATGTGTCTGACTGGCTTTCAATTTGTGAGTACGCTCCTTAGATTTGTTTCATATGCTAGTGTGATTAGGAGATACAATTTTGAATACTTTTATTGTATTCGTTAATGCATACACATGACATCTTTATAAGACCCAGTGTTATTTTTATTATAATATGCTCCTTTGGCGTTTCATAAGTTTAATGCCCGCAAAGGGAACAATTTGCAACATATTATTGTAAATAAAATCTCTTCTTCATTTCGAAGCAATACCTTTATATTTTATTCTTTATCCCCTCCCCCTCTTTTGTTTCATGGTGGTTTTTTTTTTTCAGGTTAATTACTTTAGCGTCGAATTTATCTGGAAACAAGATAAATTCTGACAATTCCCGTTTTATCTGATTTTATTTTCATTTAACTAATTCTATTTACTTTTACTTACATGGAAAGGGGGCAAGCTTTTTCATGTAACAGAAAGAGACACTTTTGACAGCATTACTCAAGTGCGCGCTGCAAAGCGACGAGAGGGAGATAGATAGACAGAGAAGAACAGCACAGTCGGGTAAGCGAACTGTTTTTTTCTTTCTACTGTCGTTGCAATTTAGCCTAGAGAGAGAGAGGGAGGGAGAGAGTGAGAAGGATTATATTGAGATAGAGAAAGAGAGAGGCCTTAAGATAGCGTGATTTGGCTGTCGCTTTGAAATTAACAAATAGTCGTGTGTGCTTCCAACTCCATAGCAGTAATATCAAGGAATTAATGAAAGAAAGGGGTGATTTTGCAGGTACAAGAGAATGTTGTTTTAAAAAAACGGACCAATCGCTGGATGTGGAAGTTTTCGTTCTGGGATTGAGTTATATATATAATATTTTGTTGTTTAATTAAAAGGATTGAGAGAGAAAGAAGAGAAAGTGTGTTGTTTTAGTGCTAAAACAAGTGATTGTAGTCCAATTGACGCTTAAATGTACATGTATATATATATATATATATATATATGTATATATATGTATGTATTATTTCATGTCAAAATAGATATTGTTTGAAACAAGAGAAATATATTTTTACGGCAAAAAGTTGATGGCAGGAAAGTTCACTTATAACATTGTCTGGCCTTAAATGAACTCAAGGTCGGATGTCAGAATAGACATCTGACCTTGGAAATCGTGAGAATGAGTAATTCAGATTTCAGCTATGGGAATGGTGTCCACCCAGGGACCTGGGGCTTAGGATTTCAGGGAGAGTTCGTGGCGAAATCTTATTTGCTGGGGAGAATTTCCACCCCAATTAAATACCTTAATATATTTATAGGACTCTCTTGCGAAAATTAGTCAATAGAGTTAGAGTTGAGTAACAAATCAGAGTAGTTGGAGATTGCTTTTTAGATTCAGGGAGAACAGATCATATAAACCGACCGTTCCTTAGAGAGGTTACTCCTCCACCTTCCTCATACAACCGTCTGTCGCTGTCTGTGAAGAGATTTGAGACTTTGGAAAAAAACTTACAAAAAACTGAATGAGATTTGTAAAAATATTTGTACATAATTCTGCGAAATTAAGCTTCTGCACATAGACTACATAGGTTTGTCTTTCTTCCTGCCTGCTGCTTCGATGTTCGCTTTCAGCATACAAGAGTTCATGTAACATCCTCTGAGAGGACTAGACTACATGAGCCGAGATTTCTTGATAAAAGTGGTTCCTTAACCACCTTCTCGAGTGAGGGGTTACAGTAAACACATATATATTCACACATGTATATATATATTCTGTACATATATACATATTGTATGCATTTGCTTTCGCACAAAAGAAAATTAGACAATATATATTTTTTTTAATGTGATGAAGAACCAGCTCCCCTAAGAGTAGGGTAAAAAGGGGACACTCTGGTTGTGACCAAAAATAAGAATTGTCCAATATAGAGGGTTTCCTCTCCATTGACATGTACAAATTATCTTAAGTGATGCATCTTCCGAACAGATGGTATTTATTTGCTTCCCCACCGAGCAAATTAGCCACAAGGCCGATTTTTAATGTGAGGAGTGAAGGGAGGGGGCAGTGAAAAAGGGGACCAGCTCCCAAGAGGTGGGAGATGAGAGCTGGTTAAAGGTCACCCATGCGGGGTTTCCCCCACATCTGGTCTTTGCTAGTCATAGCTAGTCATAGCTTGCAGTATCTGCCGGACAAGATGGTATTTATTTGCTCCCCCACTGAGCAAATTAGGCACAAGGCCGTTTTTAATATGAGGTAAAAACCAGCTCCCCTAAAAGTAGGCAAAAAGGGGGCACTCTGGTTACCAAAAATAATAATTGTCCCAGTATAGAGGGTTTCCCCTCCATTGACTGGTACAAATTATCTTAAGTGCAGTATCTGCCGGACAAGATACTACACTTTGATCCCGACCGAAAGGCCAAGATCCAAACATATATATTTTATTCACACAACTACATTAATAAATACGCAGACATGCATTTGTGTCTGCTATGATAAGTGCACGTGTAAATACGTACAAAAAATAAACAAATACAAAGAAAACCAAGAGAAACACGACTCTCAGTTCTTATGTACATATCATCTGGTGTGTAGGTGCATGCGGGCCACCATCGCCCGACACTCATATCTGAGTGAAAAGGTCACAAAATTTCGTATTCTCTCGAGTCCGATTTGTTAAAAACGTCAGTGGATCTCAATGTGTGCTGTGAGTCAATCTGGGTACTAGCATGCACTATTCCCAAGTGCAAATAGTCTTCAGCCGTCAGAAACACAAACTATAATAAATTGGGGTTTCACTAAATGCAATAACTAGCAAATCTTAGCATTGCTACAAATATAATGTGTTCATCTCTTTCTGTCTTTTGATGAGAAGAATACCAAGAATAGCATTATTTTAAACTCCACAGAATTAGGACATTGTAAATTGTTTTTGAAGTCGAGCCAATCATTTTTATTCTGAATATCAACTTACAGTTTCACTTTTCTTTCTCTTATAATAAGTTCTGCTCCCTACTTTGTATTGGACTTTTTTATTCGATTGGGCTTAAATAATTTATAAATAAATGCTGATATTTAAATTTAATTGAAATTTACCGTTGTGTATATCAGGAAACTAATACATTTGTTTCTTTCATCAATATATATATATATATATATATATACATACATATATATATATATATATATATATATATATATATATATATATATATATATATATATATATATATATATCGGCAGTAGAATGAAAAGCATGTCATGTTTTTCGTTTATCCGATCCCGCATTTTGCTAATTCCTACCCTCGGATGAGACGGAAAATATTTCTTCGAAACTTCGCGGATTAAGGACTATCCACTTATCCTGTGGTTGCTTTTCAGAATAAATATGTTTTTAACTCATTCCAAAGTGCTTTTGAACATGTTTTATTAACTGTTTGCTCATATATATATATATATATATATATATATATATATATATATATTTATATATATATATGTGTGTATATTTATATACATATATATATATATATATATATATATATATATATATATATAGTAAGTTAAAAAAACCCTATGGCAATTAAAGTATACAGAATATTCCAAGTTTAGTTTGTTTTTTGTGCTTAAATAATTAGCCATATATATATATATATATATATATATATATATATATATATATATATATATATATATATATATATGTGTGTGTGCGTGTGTGTGTGTATACATATATATATATATATGTATATATATACATATATATACGTATATATATGTATATACATATATATTCAAATGTATGTACATATACGTAAGTCTATATTCACACATATATATACGCATATACGTATACATCCACACATATGTATACATATAAGTTTATATATATATATATAATAACACATATAAACTCAGAAATATATATATAGTCTGTACATATATACACATATATCCACATATATATATATATATATATATATATATATATATTGTATTGACACAAATATATTCGTACACACATACATACAATCACACCCACGCATGCACATATATATATATATATATATATACATATATATATACATATATATATATATATATATATATATATATATATATATATATTAATAATTATATTTTTCCCATTGCTTGATTTATTATTTAATAAATATGTAAAATAAACGCAGCTTAGGATTTGTAATTCATGATAAACCCTCGTTTATCTTTTTTATACAAAGAAAACTCACTTCATTGTTTATAAAAATACCTTTTTTTAACTATTATAACTTATTAAAAAATGCTGAGAGTATAAATCGGGGTTCATATGTTTCTATTTCTCGATATAAATTTACAATAATGTTTTTTCATACTTTTAATAACTTTCATTTATCATTTCCATTCTGGCTTCTTGACAGATCCTGATTACTTTGTCCTATTAATCCTGACGTAATTTTAGTTGAAACATATACTGATTCTCAGTTTTTGCGGGGTCAGACAATGCATTTATCTGAATTCAATTTACTATATTTTTCCGGAATACATTTAGGATTATTATGCTACGCTAACGGTTCACAGTTTTTACTTAATTGGTTTAGTTTCTGCCATCAGAACACGATGCCTATAGCAAACATAGAAGAAGTAAACATAATTTACACAATCGTATTTCGTGTGTACATTTGAATAGGTCCATATGCGTGATGCTCTTGCCTACCCAAGTGCTAATAAGTATAAAGAGCAAGATCGAAAAAAGTAGGAACTAGATCATGAATATATAATAGACAAGGATGTGTTCTTAATACAAATCATAGAATAAAAAACAGGTGTAAATAAAGACGTGACAAATTAATTTAATGGCGGGATCACAACAATTGACATGCACATATATTTTGATTTGATTTGTGGTTACTTGAGAATTAACATGTGTTTTATTATGCTGGAGATTTACAAGCGGTTGTATGGGGTTTTAGGAGAATAGTGAATCGGGCACTTTATTTCAGTATACTTGACGGAATTTTAGTTTTATCCTTGCATAGCTGAAATTTGGACGCTGACCCCTTTAACAGATCGAAATAAATTGATAAACATTCTAACGCGACCGAGACAGAACGTATTAGTGGATTATCGTGTAGAAAGTGTATAGGAAAAAAGACACTCCACAGTTCACCTAATACATGTATGAAGCATCAGGGTGTGTTCTCTTCTTTCCTCCATGTTGTTACATTTTTACACTTGTCAACCCGTTTGTTCTTCTTGTACAAGACAAGGACACGACCGTGAAATTATAAGAATATAAATGAAAAATCTACCGGCCACAATATTTGAGTTCGTTAAAATAATGACGTGTCTAGAGTAATTGCGCCCACTTTCGATCATTAAGATTGTAGAAGAAAATATAGGTAGAAAACGGGAGAGAGAAAGATTCCGCAAAGTAGTATAAACATATTTAGAGAAAGTAATAAAAAAATGAACAAGGAAATAGAGAACAATCGAAAATATATGAAATTTAATAAGATAACAAAAAGTTATAACGAAAAGAAAAAAAAGAATGAAACAATAGTAAAATGCACAAGATGAAACAGGAAAAACTAAAAGAGATCAAGGAGCAATAAAAGAATAAAGAAAATAGGTGAGACGTATAATTTCACAAAGGTTCGTCTCAGTTTAAACACACTTTTTATCTTGATTGAATACTATTTAGTGTGGTTTTCTTTTTTGCTTTGAAAATAAATGTGTTGTTTTTCTCTTATTAAAGCTGCTGAATTTATTTAAAAAAAAAAACGCTAAAGAGATAGATAGAGGGAGCCAGAGAGGAAAAGAGAGGAGAGAGAGAAAGAGAGATAAAGAGAGGGAATCGATGATTATTAAGATTAACGGAAAACTTGCGATTTGGGGTGTGCGTATGACCGTGGTTTGGAGGACGGTGGGGATGATTAAACGTAAATGTGAGAACAAGAAAATGGCTGTGAATCATGTGAGATCAGTGACAGAGCGAAACAGGTCAGTACGGATAAATACCACGCGGACTTGTAAGAGCGAAGCGATGTGTCATTTAGTTTCTTTATAGGCATGCTTCTAGGATGAGAATCACTTAATGTCAAATGATGATAGGCAAGAAAGCATTTATGTCAACATGCTTTTCTTTTGCAAGGTGTTTCACGGGCAACGGCACATGGATTTTGTACGATGCCGGAAATGATGAATACTGGAATGCGCATATTGGATAGGAGTATAGCCGAATGGAATCACATTGATGCGGACGGTGTCCTCCAACTAAAACAAGACGTGACATTGGTTCTACGTCCCAATGTGAAACCAGGAACGACTGAAAAAAACGTATTTAAATATAAAGAGTAGCGATGTGTAAGCTGCGCCCCAAAACGATATGCATAAATATGGGTTTGACCTGCAACTGAGTGATAATGTCGGAATGAGCTTGACTTCATTGTAGTTCTGATGGATAATATATATATATATATAATAGTCAGTTGGAAATAATATGATTTGAATGTTACTTTTATTATTTTATTATTAAATATAGATCACGATACACGGGGTGTAGTAGAAATTAGGGAGGCATTCCTATGATTTGTACGGAAGATAACAGAGGAAATATCTCACTACAGAAAAATAGACAATACAAATGAAAAAGCAAACAAATATAATTTTTCTGATTAAAAATTTACCTTTTGTTTGCGCTATAAAAAGACAGAGTTTAAGTTTTCTAATGTAAGTATTTGTTGCTGGGCAAAAAAAAAAAATGTTGTGTGAATTACACAATGATGTTTTTTCAATTGTGCAAAATATTTAGAAAAAGAGTAGAATTGATTATATCGAACTTTGTAATGAGTATTTAATTTTGAAATGAGACTCCTAATAACACTCATGGTACACGTTAGTCTATATCCGGTAAATAAACATAGACCAAATAACAGAGGTCTAAAGAAAATTTAAGCATAAAAATCAAAAGTATACTATCATTACCACTACTACTACTACTACTACTACTACTACTGGTACCACTAATCTTACTACTAACAACAACAACAGCAATAATAATAATAATAATATTAATAATAATAATAGTAGTAATAATAATAATAATAATAATAATAATAATAATAATAATAATAATAATAATATTATAAAGCAAACACCGGCAGCAGTGCTTGATAAAAATATGACAAAAGACTAGAGAGCGTTGATATACAAACGAATAAAACTAAGCAAATACCACAAACTGCAGATCAATGAGGCACAGAAGCGGACCAAATATACTGGACTGGTTGGAGAGCTCAAAAAGATATGGAATATGAAAAAGTTAAGATAACACCATTAATAATCTGATTACTAGGAACTATACTCAAAATCTTGAGAAAATGAGATGGGTTGGGATCCGATGGATGTCTGAGAAAATACAATGGTGTACAATAATAGAAAACTGCTGAAATATTATAGACACCCCTAGAATACAGACAATAACACAGTTGGGCTACAGGCGCAAGCAGGTTATACAGACACTGCAGTATATGAATCTTAGTAACATCGCATGGGATCATAGGAAGCTGAAATTATAATTGTCAGTTAATCCCCAAGCGCCTCTTCCCCTCAACCTTTTTATCAATATATGTTATTTTTTATTATGTTTTTTTTTTGGTTTATATTAAACGGGTGCCACAGGAAATCATCTAAAAGAGTCAATGATCATGGATATACCATCGCTGTAAAAGTACTAGCAACACTTTTGCTGGATTAGTGTGAAAAAGACTGCGGCTTTCTTGGGGTTTATTGCCACACAGATTCTAATGAAAATCATTTATTACCAACAATGAGATATCAGTTGTAAACGGCTGTTGTGATAACGGAAATTAATCTGCCAAGCTTATCTAAATAAATAAGGAGACTTGTAGTCACTTTGACCCTAGAGAGCACTAAGAGCTTTTTTTTTTCTCAAAGATAGATTCCTGGTGATGACCTATGAGACTACTCCAAGTGAGTAAATACTGTTAATATTGTCAGATATTTCGTGGAAATGAAAGACAGTGAATCTCCAACAGAATTAAAGCAGTACAACAGAAATATATCAGACGCCCTACATGGAATCAAAGTAACTGGAACCGAATAATTGTATGTTTCCTCATCATGCGCAGCTGGCAGCATAACAAATAGTCGTGGATGGTCAACAAGGATGTAAAGACTAAGGAGAGAATACACTAATAAGACACCACTGGAAGTGTATCGAAAAGAATTGGACTGGGGATATAAATATTGCTATCCTAATTCCAGTGAAGAGCAATGGTCGTTAAAAGTGAGCAATATATGGTTAACAGCTATTTCGATTACGTCAACTCATGTGATTTTTTTAATGGATGTAAAACTGAGAAGCATTGCCGACTCTAACAGGAAAATCTATGCAAGAGATTATTGTCATAGTTGAATATTCGTTGACAGTCCGTGTAAAACTTCTAGCGAGTAGAAAAGTTTGTTTATTTTTCAGTTTTTTTAATTCGGTTCTGTGATGAGAAATGTAAGCATTTACAACAGATCTTTTGTAATTGTGGCATTGCAAGAAAAACGGAACGAGAGGCGGCATGGTAATCTTCTGAGAAATAATATTATTACATATATATATATATATATATATATATATATATATATATATATATATATACTAAAATAGAACCCCCCCGCCGAAGAAATTCCATTAAGAACCTGTATGCTCGTCCAACTTAAACCCTCCCGTTCTCTCTTTACCCTCTCTACTTCACTCCATTCTCCTCTTTCCCACATATAAAAGGCTTCCCTCACCCACTATAAACAAGAAAACGAACTATCTTTCTACATGTTGTGGTGGCAACCACTTATTTGCATATGCGAATAACATAACACTATAAATGGCAAGCCTAGGTTGTCCTTGAAGTGTCTTACTCAAATGCCACCGGAAGTGACGCCGAAGAGCGTACATGTCCTCCCACCAAGGCTCTCTGACTCGACACCGTCATTTGTACATATTGTAAATATACATTTTCTTTAATACACTTATTATTGCGTTATCTTGTTGTTTGCGTCTTCATTGTATTTCCTTACTAATTATTGTTCAACCTTGCAACCACTCCAGTTGGCGACGAGATATGAAGCTTCAAATATAACAGTTTGACGAAGAACTATTAAAAAAATGTACAACGCAAAGGTTGACCATTGTTTTAAGGAATGCAAAGTGTTGACGAGCAAATGGATTTTACGCTAAAGAGAAGTTTCAACTCAAGTGAAAAAAAAAACTCTAACGTGGCAAAAGCGACAATTTACGCCGTTTTCTGGAAATCCGACTTGCAAACGAATGTAAAAGTGAATTTTTGTTTTGTCGCTACACGACAAATCTTACTAAAGGACCAACTTGCAAACGAAAAGCGAACTTTGTTCTGTCGCCAAAACGACAGGTCAAACCCGTATTACGAAAAGCAAGGAAGTAACCTACGAAAAAAGTTCACCAGTGGATTCTAATTACTGTTCTCCGTAAACAAAACAACAACTAAAGGACTTTTTAATTAATGTTTTGGTTGACGTCGGTACTAAAAGGAAATACCACAGCTAACCCTAAAATTCAAGTAAAGGATTTTTTTTCTTGAAGTTGTCACTGAATAACGGATAATACAGTAAAACGTCACGGAAAAAAAGGTAATCTCAATTTAAGAGTATTTTAATTACTAAAATACTAGAGAAAAAAAACTCAAAGAACTAAATTTACTGCATACATTTATTCAATTGTGACTCGATTAAAAAAAAACTTTTATTTTGTGGAAAGAGTTACTTATTAGTAAGTGCCTAAAAACGTAAAGTCAATTCCATTTCGTGATTCCAGATAAACCTGTTTTATTTTTTTTGCAGCGTGACTCGCAAAAAGAATATATTATTGCAAGCAGCGATATTATTATTGAAAACAGGAGCTTACAGCAATTTGTTTTTTTTTGTTGTAACCCACACCGGTGTATATTGTACATGGTACAATATTTTTTTGACTACACTCTAAAAAAAAAACAAAAAAAAACATGGAAGACTTATCAAAAAATGTTCATGCAATTTTTACAAGCACAGGCTGAGCGGGATGAACGCATACAAGCTACACAAAACGAGCTTTTGCAAACACAAATACAGGCACAGGCTGACCGCGAGGAAAAGATAGAGGACAGATTATTGAAATGGTAGCAGGAACAAGAAGAAAAGCAGAAAATTGCACAGTTAAAGCAGAAGAAAACTGCAATTGGAACAGTAAGAAAGGCATAAGAGACTACAATTGGAATATGAAGAAAGACAAGAGGAACGTTTTGCTAAAACACTGGAACTACTAAAGAGTAATCGAGAAAATGTCGATAGTGTTAATTTCTCCCATACAACTATATTTAATAGCATGGACACATTTCATTATGTGCCTGAGGAAGAGAAGAATTTTGAAGCATACTACACAAGATACGAGGATGTTTTTCAACTGGACTGTAAAAATTGGCCAAATAGTCAGAAAGTGAGCCTCTTACTCAGAAACTTGGGTACATCAGAACACAGCAAATTCGTAGATTACATATTACCTAAAAAAACTGCGGAATTAGAGTTCATGGAAGCTGTAAAATTACTAAAAGAATTATTTAATCCAAATATATCTCTTTTTCATAAAAGATGGCTGTGCATGAATCTAAGAAAGATGGACAACCAAGATTATTTGACATACGCATCAGTTGTCAATAAAAACTGCGATAATTTTAAGCTTGCAGAAATAACGGTAGAAGATTTTAAATGTCTAATCTTCGCTCAAGGGTTAGTTTCCACGAAAAATGCAGAAATACGCAGACGAGTGTTGTCTAAGCTGGAATCTGAGCAAGATTTAACCCTCCAGAAACTAGCAGAGGACTGTGAAAGGGCCACTACACTAAAAAAGGCTTAAAAAATATAGAAGAATCCGGAGTGGGATATGTAAGAAAAGTTAGAAAACCATACGCACCAACCAAGAACTTTACAAAGAAAAGCAATGGAACGGGATATTCCAAAGATAATAACCAAAAATATAGTACAGAATATAACAAGCCTCTTCCTATATATAACTGTAAGAGATGTGCAGAAAAGTATTGGGAATCAGATTGTCCTTATAAGAAGAAAAAATGCTACAGTTGTAAGAATGTAGGACACAAAAGCGATTGCTGCAGATATAAAGATTACACCAGAAAGAGAGTACAGCAAACAAAATCAAATACAAAATTAGACAAAGATCGGCGAAAATACGTAAAAGTGGAAATATTCAAAACATCAATAAAAATACAACTCGACTCCGGCTCAGATGTTTCTATAATAAACCTGAATACGTGGAAAAAGTTGGGAAAACCGGCCATGATGAAAACTAGTAAAGCAGCCCGGACGGTAACTGGTGGTGGTATAAAATTTGGAGGAGAAGTTGTCCTCCCGATAAAATTGAAAGGGATTTCGAAGAAATTAAAAAATATTCGTACTAAAAAATAGTGAAAATCTGTTTGGAATAGATTTAATTGAGAAATTCGGACTATGGGATAAGCCAATCAATACATTCTGTAAACAATTAGAATGTTCTTCTCCAACAACAGTAAATATAAAAGACGATTTAAAATAATTATTTCCTGAGGCATTCACGACTAACTTAGGTCGCTGCAATAAATTCAAGGCCTCGTTTGAACTTAAAGAAAACGCAAGCCCAATTTTTAGAAAAAAGCGAAATGTTTCGTTCGCTGGGTTGGAAAAGATTGATAAAGAATTAAATAGATTGGAACAGACGGGAATTCTATCAGAAATAGAACACAGCGAGTGGGCAGCCCCCACCGTATACGTAAAGAAAAAGAATGACGAAGTTAGAGTGTGCGCAGACTTTTCGACCGGGGTCAACTCCCTATTAAAAGATCACCATTACCCCCTTCGAAGCCCAGAGGAAATATTCACGAAGTTGAATGGGGGCAATATCTTCTCCACGATAGACTTGAGCGACGCGTATTTGCAAATACCGGTCGAGGAGAATTGCTCAAAAATACTATGCATCAATACACATAAGGGATTATACAAATACAACCGATTGCCTTTTGGCATCAAAGTAGCGCCTGCCATCTTTCAGCAAGCGATGGACACCATGCTAAGTGGTATTGAGTGCGCATGTGCATACCTGTACGACATTTTTGTCAGGAGCAAACCCCTAGAAGAACATGAGGAACATTTGAAACAAGTATTTACTCGAATACAAGAATTCGGCTTTAAAGTAAAAGAAAGTAAATGTGACTTTTGTATAAGCGAGATTAAGTGTCTTGGACATATAATAAACAAACATGGACGACGTCCAGACCCAGACAGACCTGCGGCAATAAAAAATATGCCAGCACCCGATAATGTAACAACCTTGCAGAGTTTCTTAGGACTCGCAAATTATTACCAATCTTTTATTGAAGGAATGCATAACTTGCGAGCCCCCTTAAATAATCTGCTTAAAAAGGATACACCGTGGAACTGGACGCATGAATGTCAAACCGCTTTTGACAAAATAAAGAGCGCACTAACATCCGAATTATTCTTAACGCACTTTGACACAAACTTAAAAATAGTCGTCGCTAGTGACGCTAGCTCCTACGGCTTAGGAGCATGCATTCAACATATTATGACGGATGGCTCTAAAAAACCAATAGCGCACGCTTCGAGAACGCTGATACCAGCCGAGAGGGCATATTCACAAATCGAAAAAGAAGCGTTGAGCATAATCTTTGCCGTGGCTAAATTTCACCGACATTTATATGGTAGACAATTCATACTTGAAACCGACCATAAACCGTTAGTCACGATCTATGGATCAAAAAAAGGATTGCCGGTATACACCGCAAATAGATTGCTGCGCTGGGGTACAATACTACTTAATTACGATTTCCAGCTACAACATCTAGCATCAAAAAAGATTTGCCATGCGGATGGACTGTCAAGACTGATACCACAGAAACACAATCTGGAAGAATCAGACATTGCAGCAATTCGGACAAATGTGGAAGTAAAAAATATGGTAGCAAACATCACAAAGGAACTACCCGTAACTTTGTCGGACATTAAAAGGGAAGTCGAGAAAGACGGATATATAAAGGACATAAAAAAGAAAATTATAACGGACACAAAGGTGCAGGAAGTTTTCTCCATATGTGACGATGTGTTACTGTACAGCGAGAGAGTGGTAATACCCAAAACATTGCAGAATAGGATGTTAAGAGATTTTCACACAGGACATCCGGGGATAAATCGAATGATGTCGTTAATGAGAAGCTACGTGTACTGGCGTAACATGGATACTGACATAGCGACAACAATTGATAAATGTAAAGGATGCCAGTTAGCGGCAAAATCTCCACCTATAGTACACAAACCTTGGCCGAAAACCGACCAAACATGGTCGATAATCCACATGGACTTCGCTGGTTCAGTAGGTGAAAACTATTATTTAATTGTAGTGGATAGTTTCACAAAATGGCCGGAGGTAATGCGTTGCAGGAATCCAACAACGAACAACTCAATAGGGTTCCTACACGAGTTGTTTGCAAGATTCGGTGTACCAGACACACTGGTCACTGACAACGGAACGCAGTTCACATCCGCAGAGTTTAAGGAATTTTGCGACACGTTCCGAGTGAAGCACATCACGATTCCGCCGTATCATCCAAGGTCGAACGGCCTCGCGGAAAGGTTCGTGGACACGCTAAAACGAGCGGTAAAGAAATCCATTTGGAACACCAACAGAAAAAGCTTTGCAACAATTCTTGCAAGTGTATAGGATTACACCACATCCTAGTACACCATCAAACATATCACCAGCTGATCTAATGTTTGCCAGGAAGGTAAAATAAGCGGTTGACAAACTATTGCCAAGGCAGGCAATCATCCGAAACACTACACACACGGGAAGAAAGAAATATAACTCGGGAGATCGAGTATATTTAAAGTGCTACAGAAATAACCCATCTTACTGGGAATGTGGAGTAGTGGATAAACGCATTGGTGATTGTACATACATGATTAAAGGTCCACAGAATATACATAAAAGGCACCTAAATCAGATAAAAAAACGTCATATCCAAGATAATGATGATACGACAACAGTCGAAGAGGAGGACACCATAGATATCATATACGAATCTTTTAATTTGGAACCGCCTCAAAATGCACCTGAACCCCGAAGATCAGGTAGGAAAAGAAAAGTGAATGAACCATTAATGGTAAACCCAAAAAGAAAAAAGATATTGAAATATGTGTGACTTAAATCTTGGGAGGGGGGTGTTGTGGTGGCAACCACTTATTTGCATATGCGAATAACATAACACTATAAATGGCAAGCCTAGGTTGGCCTTGGAGTGTCTTACTCAAATGCCACCGGACGTGACGCCGAAGAGCGTACATGTCCTCCCACCAAGACTCTCTGACTTGACACCGCCATTTGTACATATTGTAAATATACCTTTTCTTTAATACACTTATTATTGCGTTATCTTGTTGTTTGCGTCTTCATTGTATTTCCTTACTAATTATTGTTCAACCTTGCAACCACAACACTACAGATACTCACACCTGAAACATGACGTCTGTTCTGAATCTAATCTCAAGGATAATATTGCTATTTTTGCTATTTTACTACCTACACTATTGATGTCGAGGTCCATTGCATACTTAACTTAATGCTCAATTTCTATTATTCACGGAGATAATTACAATAGAATGGCATATCCACCCAATTTCGAATACACTTTGTCAACACCGAGAAAGCATTTGGACTACAGCAACCAACACACTCAATGTTACAACGGATGATGCTGTGCCTTATATTTTACGAAAACTCAATAAGGAGCAATACCCTTTCGCTATATGGGAATATCACTTTCTCTCATGTGCCTATTTTCTGCCAACCTGGATTTATAACCCCGTACGACATTGGACTCCTTCCGATAATGGATTACCCAGGTTGTATCAACATCTCTTTTCGTATAATTGTATGTATATATATATATATATATATATATATATATATATATATATATATATATATATATATATATATATATTGGGTAAAATAATTATAAAAAATCAAAATTAAAAATTAAAATCGGTTTCATGAGGATATATAAACGATATCAATATATTGCACAATCGTTTCGGAGACGATGAGTTATTGAGATAGACAATAAGTCTTGGACATTAATTTTTCAGTTTTTTAAAACAAAGTCTCCTATGCAGCAAACACATTGGGCAGGTTTTTTTAAGAGACAAAAAATAAACCTAGCATTTTTTAAAGTAAGGTACATGTATTTTTTTAATGGTTCGCCTTCTAAAGTTGTAAGTATCATCATCAAACAGTCATTTGGATGGTGAATGTCATTTAACATCCAAATGTTCTTATCTCCTTAATATATATATATATATATATATATATATATATATATATATATACATATATATATATACATATATGATAATTATATATATACATGATAATTATATATATATATATATATATATATATAATTATATATATATATATATATATATATATATATATATATATATATATATATATATATATATTGAATGTGTCTATAAGGAAGCAGTAATGCGTTGCTACACAGTCATGGAGATTGTTCGGCCACTCATACTTTTATTGCTGTTATTCCCTTTAAAAATAACTACATACCAATTAAATATATATATATATATATATATGCATATATATATATATATATATATATATATATATACGTATTCATGCTAAATCGTCTGTTTGTTTGTTAGGTAACACTTCGAATAATACGGTTGCTTATATACTTTTTCATTTATTTTTATATATTATATTATTCCTTCAAAACATATAATTAAGAGATCACCTCGTTTGCACATGTATTAAGAAGAATCGATTTTATTGAATAACGGTGTCTTAGTTAATTTTTCTTGCGGGAGAATTTTTTTTAAGTGTTCTATTTAAAACTCTTATATATTAAACTTCAAACCGCAATTATGTTGATAATATTTTTATTTTTATTTAATTGGAATTATTATTTCCAACATCGACCTTTTTTCAAATAGGTGTATACTTTTTGTCCGTAGACACTTCTGAACATAAAAAGAAGCTCCAACCAAATAAAAATAATTGTGTTGTACAAATAATTTTCTAGATTTATTAAATTATTTCGTGTACAGAGAATTTTTTTTGGCTTATATTAGTTTCTTTACAATGCAAATAAAATAACCCTCAAGAATAACCTAAAAATATTTCATTTGTTTGCTTTTATTATTTGTTAATCAGTTACACAGAATCGGTTACATGTTACAAAATTTTCACGTTAATATCGTTGATTACAATGTCAATTTTCTTGTAAAAAACGGCCATTTAATACATGACTCAATGTGGTTTAATCCCTAAAAATGTAGATCTACTTTTTAAAACCTTATACATTTAAACAGCATTTACAGAAAATATAAAAGAAGACATTCTGAAACAACAAATATTTCAGAGTGGGCGATTATTTTGCTGTAACACCAAAGAGGTGCCACATCAGATCAGTAGGGTGGATGTGACGTTTTTTGTTAAATGTGATAATCAATCCCGGGCGAACACCGGTCACAAAAAAAAATATTTTTTTTTAGTTAATATTTTTATGTATCAAAATCTTGTTGTTGAGATACCATACGGTCGGGGGATAAAAATAGTAATCGCCGCCAAACTTCAAAGCGACAGATCACTTAAAACAATAATAAATGCTTTAGCCAAAAGGGACAGAATGACAACTTCAAAAAAACATACGTTTAGTTTCAAGTCGAGCGACGGTGACAAATTCCGAATCAGAGCTTTGAAATGTCGGATCGTTTTTGATCTGAGACACACACACACACACACACACACACACACACACACACACACACACACACACACACACACACACACACACGTAATTGTTGGCCTCACAAAATATATTTGTGACAAGATCGAAACAAAAACATAACTAGATTCTTTGGAGTTAAAATTTAACACACGCATTTGTCGGCTTCAAAGAATGTTTTTTTTCCGAATCAAATATTAACTGATTCAGGTGACTATGATAAAGCCATTTGAAACTTAGATCAAGAGATTTTTCGGTTTTTCATGACATATTTTGTCGGGATGTTGACAGAACAATTAAATTCAAAGGGGAAAGAATATCAAACGGATATTTTTTTAAATAGATGAAAGCTGGTGATCTATTACAAACTAAACAATAATATTTCCTCTGATTATCAGTTGATGGAAAAAAACTTTATAAAGAAGGCGGAGTCAGACAAGTTGGGGAGGAGTCAATTTGATTTTTTAAATTGGGGCGGAAAATAATACCTGCCACAGGCCAAATTGACCAACGAGAAGGAATCAGGTGGATTGTTATCCATCAATTTGATTGGTCGAAGACGAACGTAGGCGTCGTCATTATTCAAGGTTTTTACTATAAAAGATTTGTAAAACTCGATTTAATCAGAGAGATAGAAAGATTCGGCAGAGATAGAGAAAGATTCGGCAGAGAGAAAGATTCGGCAGTGAGAGATTTCTGGAGAGACTGAGATAAGGTCTCGGTAGAGGACTCCAGCCACCCACCTTCTCTCTCCCCCTCGCTGGTCGCCAGAGAGCTCAATTTGCAACTTAATAGAATTCAGAGGACCTAGGAAGAGACCAGCCAGAACACGTTTACGATAATTACAATGGTCCGCGACTCCGACCGAGTATTTCAACAGCAAGAAGCTCATTCACAAATCTAATTGCTTGCTTCCATTTAATCTTCAATTGTACATATGTCTGTAGATAATTATTTATGAATTTCCTAAATACATTATATATCAACCAGCCTCCGGAGTTTGTTTGCTGATGTGCTGTTGTTCCATGTAATTTTAATTCTTTTACTTGCCATATGTGACCCCGTTCCCGTCAACGAACACCCAGTCAACAGGACGACCAACTAGACGATCAAGAAGAACAGGCCTTGAGGACCGTGCAACCGAGAAGAGTCCTCCAACGCCTTGACGAGGACTCACTGGGTGACGCGACGTACCAACGGTTGGCAGACCTGGTTGCCCAGCCGACATAATTAATTACCCGGTGACTAGGATAGTCATAATTACGCATCGACCCAGAGTGAAGATTATAACTGGGCAGCGATCAGAGGTTCAAGGTCATGTAAGGTCACGTTTCAAGGTCACATTGCTATATAAATAAGAACCAACTTTTTGGCCATAAAGTGTTCAACGAGACAAATAACCTTGAGCATATTTAACGTTCTGCGATAGAGGGCTGTGCCAAACTTGAAAAATACAATTTCGCGAGGGAATTACATTTAATAAATTAAATAACGATGAATTCAATTAATTTTATGAGACCATTTTGCACTTTCACTTAGCAACTCCAAAATATGAGAACATCAATTTCGGGGGGGGGGGGGGATTAGAAACAAAAATAACGAAAAATATCGTTAAATTGTTTTTCGAAAAACATTTTGCTAGATCTTTATTTTTAAGGATTTAAACGAAGCTGGGCCACGTGGTACAAATTTACTTCAAATTCAACCTAAAGGTTGAATTAGAAGCACACACATTCAGAAATAAAAAAAACTTTATTTTCAAAAGAAACAGATCGAAAAAACCCTGAGTCAACAAAAAAGAAAATCGAAAATTACTTTACAAACAAGTCAGTGAAAAAGTGCGCTTAGAAAAAAAAAATTAGAAATCCAGTTGCAGGCGTAAATATTTATAAACGTTATTTTTTTTTTCAGATTCATAAATTCATGAGTTTCTTAGGAAAACACTTTTTCGTTTAATACGCGTTACAGCGTCGAGTCTGCCACTTGGCTATTTTTTCTTTTTTGCGGTGGTACGGGCATTCGGTGCTATTTTTATTGAAACACAACTTGTTAGGATTTTTAGTCTATTTAATTTAAATTGAATAATTACACTAGCCTAAATTTTTGACAAGCCATTATTGATTAAACTATGGCACAAGAAAACTGCAAAGAAAACTACAATCGAAGGCGATGGATTAGTACTGATAAAAACTTTTTGCTTTTATTACAACATATACACACGGACAGCTTTTCTGTTTTTATAATGGGCAATACGCAATTTCATATATAGGTCTTTCTTGCATTGATATATAAATGTATTACGATTAGTATATGTTGCATATTTTTTTATTCTTTTGCAGGATGACTAGTAGTTTAATAGACTATTTCTACGAAGCAGCAAGTGCTGAGGTATCTTATGACATTGCTTATTGCGACTGATAAGAGATCGAATAAGGACGGAAATGGGCTGGTGGACGGGTTATACTGAAGCATTTGTTTAAAAATTGTGATAAGCTGAAATGGTGAATGTGTTTGAACAAGCCAAGATGTCGAATATTGTTGCAGGGTAAGCCTAAGATGTTTTAATTAGAGCTATGGTTAAAACTTGCTCCAAAGAAGTGAATTAAAGCCTTTTATTTGATTGGTTATCCCGGGGATTTCCGAGTGAGCCTCAGAAAGGCTTACGCCCAACGCACCGTTCTGAATATCATCTCCAGGATTATTTGTCTATTTTTGCTATCTTGCTATCTACACTATTGATTTAAGAATCAATACGTTGTCGCTATATGGGAATATCACTCTCTCCCATGGACCTATTATCTCGCCACCTAGATTTATAACCCCGAACGACATTAGACTCCTTCCGATAATGGATTACCCAGGTTGTTACAACATCTCTGTTTTCGTATAATTCCTCTGATTATATAGCCATTGCTGAAAATCGATGGATTAAGGAAATTAAAATAACCCCTTCTATATATTTTATTTGTCAAACAATTTCTTCTTAAATCGAATATATGTCTTTATATGTTGTTTTTTTCAGAATTTAAAATTTAACCACGAAACTTATATATTGCTCTATTCTTAAATATTGCGCTTTTCTTTTTGGCTAGGATCACCTTGAAAGTATTACGTCAAGTAATATCTATCAGGATTTTTCATCTGAATTCTAACAGTGTATTATCGATTATATATATATATATATATATATATATATATATATATATATATATATATATATATATATATATATATATACAATACATATATATATATATATATATATATATATATATATATATATATATATATATCATTGATGAAGAGTCCACGTGGTGTTGTTAACTGCGGGTTTTTATGAAGCCGGGTAGTTGACGCCTGGTCGCGCATTTTTAAAATCTGGGTAGGTTTTTTTTTGTTTTTATCCGTTAGAAGCGTGAGTGAAATTTGAAGAATAAAAGATATATAAATAAATTTGAAGCCAAAACTGCAACGCGAAATGTTTTTTTTTATAAAATAAACGGGTGTTTATTTTTAAAGATATATATTTCGGAGTAAGACTCCTTTTTCAATATATTCATCTAACAAAGGAAGAGGACTTCATATTTCGTGTAAAATCTGGAAATTCCCATTTTACATTACGAAGAGTATTAGTAAAGATTATTGTATAAATTATAGTAAAACTCTTTCCTATCTAAGGGAAAACAAAGATAACGATTTGCAATTTATTACACATCATTTTTAATCGAAGTACAAGTGTATGGCGTGTAAGTAACTACTTTATAGCTTAGCTATTGGATAAGAGTATACACTGCTCCATTCTTAGCAGTAGACGGTTTTAGATGTTAAGTGATTGTGTTTTACTTCTCTCAAATCTCGGGAATTCTCGGTGTTGCTCTCGCCTTCTTTACGATAAAACCAACCAAGCCAACTCTTCTTTTTCTCCCTCTTTTTTATTCTCCAAGCCCCTGAGTATTGACAGCTAACAGAACCCACTTTGAAAGTCAGTGAATTAGATACATTAATACCACAGCAATAAAAACCGGGAGACAAAACCGAAAATGGGAGATTGATATTCGGTGCCGAAATCAAAGTTGTCTTTTGGATAGACGAACAACCTCTATTTTTGTACGTTCTTGTTAATATATTTTCTACCTCATTTCCGTGTTCTCTTTTACTTGTAATCCTTTAAACATGCTTATAACACATTCTTAATTTTTAATTCTGTGATCCTAGCAGATATTAACAAGTTCCCACAAAATGAGCTAAATGCTATTAGGTAAATTCTAAGAGAGTCACAACTCCTGTTGCAAGGGAAAGATACAGCATAAACATACATTAAATCATGGAGCTTTGTATTTACAGTGTTCATTTATTACGCGTTTTGCAATCTAGTCTGTTAATGCATTTTTGAAGCCATTACATCATAGCAAAGCAGGATCGTCTTACAATCATGACAAGTTGGTTAATGTCAGTTACATTTTTTTTTGTAATCTGTGTTTTACTGATTTTTTTACACCGTGTATATATTTAGAACCAATTTGTTTTCACATGGTGGCATGTTGAATTAAGTCGCTATCTTTTATGCAAAAAGATTTGTATTTTCCCTACTATTTAAGTCCTTGATACAACCATCTTGATTTAGTCTTGCTTTCCGTTTCGATATTCTACAAAGCTCTTATGTTGAACTATGCATATTTGTCAAAACAAAATGGCATTTCAATATGCTCGTAGAATTAAATGAGTCTGAGATTCCCAATTTGCATATTGTTTGTGGCCACGTATGGAGAACATGTATTTTAATATTTGCTCGCCTCTAGTTGATGAACTAGCTACGATTGTAGGAACTCCTGCTTTTATTAAATAGATTGTTTAACCAATATATCGCCAGGAAGAAAGATAAAGGAGATAGAGTATTTAATCAGTAAATGATTTTTCTGATCTTGTTGTTAGGAGTAGTGAGTGTTGCAATAGTGTGGTTCAATAATATAATCGGTCGACTCGTATGTATAAGTGCAGACTGTGTGTTTATTTTATTACTGGTTGGTCTCATGTAATCTGAGGCAGGACACTAGCTGCATAGGGGATTCTTTAATATAATTTTGGTAATCATGTCAGCCTTGGTTAGATTCCACTGCCTCTAGCTACACTCTCGAAAGGTAGCTTTATAAATCAACAAATGATCATTGATGCGTAAACGTTTCCACCTATACAATTATTTTTCCTAGTATACTCTAAAGAAGAGGTGTTGATAGATGTTGTTTGAACTACGACCATTGAAAAAGCGTGTACCTCGTAATAAGACAGCGGATAGGTCTCGAATTACTTCACAGTTTAAGCCATAGATGTTATATTCGCTTTTAAACCCATGCTGGTGTCTCCAATTTACTCCTCAATTGTCTGTTAAAGTAAATGCTACATTACTATGGAGTGCGGTCAGTTGCTGCAGCGTTAAATTGTGTAGATTTTCCATGCTATGAATATTCGTAATTCCGGAATCCATTCAACTTTTGTTTCATCATAGCAGTTCTTATTTCGTGTTCTGAATTTCTGGTTTGTTTTCGTTGCTTTCCGCAAAATCAAAGATCTATTGGGATTTCTACTTTTCAGCACCCTCAATTGTAAACAAGGATTTCAATAATTATACACCACTGGTTTTGTGAGCTAATTACTGTTAATGTATTCATTATAAAACTTTTGTAGAATAGTCTTGTATTTTTTCTTAAACCGTTTGTTTAAAGTTTTCGCCATATTCTTACTTTTCACATTTATATGTTTATGCTGGAATATGGTTCTCGAGGTACTACGCCAAGTCTTTGAATCACATTAATACAATGGCTTTCTCCAACCGACAGATGATGCACATTAGCCGGGACTTCTGTGTCGGGGACAAAAACGATTAATCTGATTCAGGACAAATCTTTTTTCCGACGAGATCCGCTTGATTTTAAATCTATTTTGTGTTTTGCTTTGTGATCAAGATAGCAACAAGATTTGATTTTAGAATATATAGAACGTTTCTCCAACAATTTAGACTCCTGCAGCATAAGTAATCCGTGTTTGCACGTTGAATGATGTATTATATGGTACAAGTTTAGGAGAGCTACATTATTAAACTGTCGCTTTTCTCATAACCTTTTTAGTTTGTACTTTTACAGTTAGTATTTTTCTCTACTCCTTGTCCTACTGAACTTAAAAATTGAAACACTTTCCTATTAAACTCCACAATGGTCTTACATGGCTCCTCTTCGAAAGCCAACAGCTCACCATCCGGTTCCGACTGTTTCTAAAGTAGTAGTAATGGTACACGCGTTGATATTCATCACGTAGTACAAATGCTCAGTGAGAGCATGTTTTAGGGCGTCCATTGAATGCTGGTGATGATAAACTTAATTCGAACTCATTCACATAATAGCATATACCCCTTGCAGAGATAAAGACTGGATGAATAAGCTGTTGAGTTGTAATGTGTCTCGAGATTGTTTTCTTAAGTTTTGAATTGGTCATTGATTGGAAATGTGGCCAGCTTTTCTAATATACTCTATTGCTACTGGGAGCGTATAATTGCGTCTACATGCACTCTCTTCAACCTAATAGATTTCTGCAGATTATTGTGTGGCTCACCGTTTATTTTGGGATGTGGAACATTTTTTTCGCAATTGTTAGAGCATATTCTATAGCACAATTTGGAAAACGATAAAACTTGCACTCAAAACCAGGCAATTGGACGAACGTCACTGGCATGAAGTACTCGACATAACTTTGCACTCTATTCGATCGCTACTTTGTACAGCAAATAACTTTTCCAGAAGGTCGGGCACCGGATATACCTTACCCGAGTAGCTGCAAGGAAGACCGGCCCTCCTTAGGAAGTTTTTCCGCCAACACAAGTCAGATTCCCTAGTGGAACCAGTAGATATAATATCTGCAACTCCCAATTTTACAAGAATTCGTTTCACTGACGGCCGTCAGTAAACAGTTTCAACAGAAGACCTAGCCCCCACTCCTGTCACTGACCCCTCCTCTACAAACATTGAAACTCATGTCCCCCCTGATACTGGTACATCACCAGATTCTACTACTCCATCAAACATCCGCGAACCAGAGTTGATTGATCAACAGGAGACTCTAAAGAATAATACCTCACCAAATGGAGAATCTTTCTCTTTAGTCGACAAAACAAAGGACTCGAAGAAGGGCGTTTTCAAATTTCTTCCAGAAGCAACAAAATGGGGAAGGAAGATCACCTGCAACCCGAAATATAAATAAAATGTGGTGGAGAGGGTTGTGAGTTTAGAGCGATAGTGCGCATGCGCACCTGATGTTTACAAATAGAACGAAATTGGCGCCTTTTCCCAGCTTAATCGTTCGTTACCGACCATGTTGTTGTACCTGCTGAATTTTATGTTGAATAAAACCTTTCTAATATCTTAAAAGATCTTTATTTTTCATTACACAGTATTTAATCCTGGAGACAGACTAAAGACACCTGATCCGGGTGTCTAGTCTAGTGAGTATTAACGTACTTCCTCTCGTTCAACTTCTCTCTTTTAGTATGTATGTATAAATGCTTACAAAAAATATCTATTTATATTTACTTACACACATATATGGAGTTATTATACAAACATATTTTAAGAAGATGTTATGATTGAATATTAACCGCTGACGAAGATAAGTTATAACAATTCAGACAAAGAAAACTCTCAGTAATTTTGCCTTTACCTATATAAAATAATTATTCACCCTGAGTTTAGTCATTCCCACAAGCAGGTTAAATAGGAAGCGGCATTGACTCTTATAATACTTAAGTGATTCTGCTGTGTGAATAATGCAAAACTATGATGATTATAAAAATAATATTCTAGGCGAAAACTCGTTATGGAAAGTCTATGTGCATTTGCCTTTGTGTCTTCCAAGGCGAATGGGCTTAAAAACGGAACAATGAAACTATTTACGTATTCGGATTTTTATATATTAACAATGCAGAGTCTCTGCTTTTTCTGGATAGCTTAGTTGAATATCAAAACGGTAATCCAATTTAAAATATAATACTCAAGGCAATGAATCTGTACGTGACACATTCCATCAAAATATTTTTGTTAAGAGCAGATTTAAACAATACTAGTAGACATTTGCCTTGTAAACTGTAATCAAGCAGGCTTATATACAGTATACAGTAGTTTTTCTATAGTGCAATGTAAACTGCAATGTATTAATGATTAAGAAACTACCCGAGCCATAATCAGTTTTCTTCCGGGACACCGTTATTGGTATCCGAACAAAGCATGAGCTCAATTGACTTGATTGGGAAAACACTGATTTAATTTACTGTTAAATGATTAAAAGCGTGCAAGTTTCGTGGACCCCATTCAATCCAAGTTATGTAGTGTCGGCAATAAAAACGAAAGTTGCATCCATACAGAGTAAACATATTATTTAGCGAAAGTTAGTGCTAAATAGTACATAATTTAAGAAATAATCATTGGTAAGCAACATAACGAACCCTCTCAGGAGAGGCGGTAAATTACACGTCTTGTCGCTCATATTCTTTTTTTTTTAAAGAAACAAAGATTTCTACGAGTATTACTGTTCAAAAAGTATATTTTTCAAACAAATGTGTTATTACCAGGGTCAATTATTCCGATAACAAATAACTAAAGACAATTTTCTCCGTAATGTACGGTAAACACACTCCTGGAACAATTGAAGGGAAACACTGTTTAGTTTATATGAAGTAGATGAACAGTTAAAAAAACTGACGAGAACTCCTTATACATTTATAAATAAAATGTCCTATGAAAATAAATTAACAGCGAGACAAACCAACTATTTTATGTTAGGTTGCATTGAGTTCTCATTCAGGTATTACCTTATTATGATATGGAGAAAAAGTTTCAATATAATTATGACTTATCATGCTCCGTAACATTTATCTCGACAAGCGGTAACTTCAGAGAAAAGATTCACAAAGAACATGCCCCATTGAAAATACAACAAATTTATCAATTATTTAAAGCTGTTTCCCATGGTTTTCGCTAATAGCGAAAAAGGACCATAAAATATTTTACTATTACATCACGACAGCAAATCTAAAAAAAACAATAGGGGATAAACAGTACTGCTTGAAGAACACGCCATACATAATTGGTGTACTTATTTGCTTCCCCACCAAAGCAAATAAGGAAAACGCCGTTTTTATATATATCTATATATTTCTATTGCGTTCTAAATTAACACACACACACACATACACACACACACACATATATATATATATATATATATATATATATATATATATATATATATATATATATTAATATCCATACACTCACACGCTTACGCATGTATATATATATATATATATATATATATATATATATATATATATATATATATATATATATATATGTATATATATATAAATTATGCGTGGGCGTATATAATATATATATATATATATATATATATATATATATATATATATATATATATATATATATATATATATATATTTATATGAAATGGGTTAAGAAATTCCAACCACAGAAATATGCATATTTTAATAAAGGGGCAGTCACCAAAAATGTGTATTTTTTAACATTATTATTCCGTATCTTGGGTTTTCATTGGGAATTATGTTTAGATCATTGTAATACTGTTTTTAAATCATTGAACTCACTTTAAAACGTTTCAGACGTTTTGTGAAGCGTCCTCATCAAAATTTTTCTTCAAATGTGTTGGATATGTAAGAATAGTATTGTCGTAGTTCATTTGAAGTGTTTGCAAGGGGCGGAGGCGTGTAAGTGTCTACTATTCATTGAAATGTTCAATTTTTATTACACTTTTATTGAGCTTGTCGAGGCCGGTGACCTCGGCTGTGGTCACTCCTGTGTTTTGTTTCTCTCTCTCACTCTCTCTTGCTACTTGTCTGTTTTTCTGTTCCTTTAGGGTAGGGTGTGTGTGTGTTTTCTTTTATTCCTTTGAGAATATGTGTACTGTTTTGTATTTTTGTGAGGTTATTTGCTTCCCTAGGAAGGTGACTGTGATCCAAGGGCGCTACATGCTTCTAAATACATTGGAATTAACGGTTGAACATCTTCAATATTTTGAAGATTCGCAACAAACTCCAGCTGGTTAATACGCCCTATTTTCCTCGAAATAGCTTGTGCATATTTTCTGGCTTCGATGTCCAAAATAAAAAAATAAAATAACAAAAACAAAAAAAAGTACCTACAACTCTGCTGTTTTAACACATAACTCTCAGGTCACAGTACTCGCTTTTTCTGTCACTAAATCCTCAAATAGCCTAGTCTCTATAAATTTATATTACAATCAGCAGGATCCCATTTGCATAAAACGATCAGTTGGATTAGCATAACACTAAAAAGCAACCATTTTCTTCTTTTCGTTTTGTTTGCATTAAACCGTACAAGTAACATGAGTGTGCTAAATTTTAATGCCTTTAAATTACACTTATCGACACGTTGATTGTCATTATATTGCTAGGCAATTAAACATTTTTTACTCTTCGAAGAGAATAAAGCAAAACATGAAACATAAATATTTTGGTTTTCTATATATATATAAAAGCGAAAATGTATGTATGTCTGTATGTGTGTATGTTTGTATATCTGCTATAAAACTTTTGACAAACGGAAGAAAAATTCATAAATTTGGTCTCATATGAAAGCCCCTCCCTCCGGACGACAAATATCGATGTTGGGCCCGAAAAGTCCAATCTAAGTTACTTAGCTGGCCCGTTTTCTACAAGCCCCCCCCCAAAGTGGCATTTTTAACGATATTTATACGTAATGTAGTAAACGCCGAGTCATGTCACGTGACCTTGACGTAAGCAAGCTGTAATGGCGATATGTATATGAAAATATTGAATAGAGAGAGTTTGTTATCGGTAAAAAAAATCGCTTATGTGTGACCTAATAGACGTGCAACTGATCAACGATCGAACAAGGACGGAGATGGGCTGGTGGGCGTGTTATACTGAAGCATTTGTATAAATATTGTGATAAGCTTAAATGGTGAATGTGTCTGAACAAGCCAGATTGTTGCATAGTAAGCCTTAAATGTTTTAATTAGAGCTATGGTTAAAACTTGCTCCAGAGATGTGAATTAAAGGATTTTATTTAGTTGGTTATCCCGGGGATTGCCGAGTGAGCCTCAGAATGGCTTACGTCTCATGCACCGTTCTGAATATCATCTCTAGGATTATTTGTCTATTTTGCTATCTTGCTACATACACTATTGATTTAAGAATCAATATATTGTCGCTATATGGGAATATCACTTTCTCACATGGACCTACTTTCTCCCCACCTGGATTTATAACCCGGAACGACATTAGACTCCTTCCGATAATGAATTACTCAGGTTGTTACAACATCTCTCTTTTCGTATCATTCTCTCTATATAATTATCTACAACCACTCAAAAACTATTCTCAATAATTGTGCTTAAAATCAAAATAGCGTGTATTCACAGCTGAACATTTAGCTAACTGCATTTCACTTCCTCTGATGATATAGCCATTGTTGAAAATCAATGGATTAAGGAAAATAAAATAATCCCTTCTATCTATTTCATTTATCAAACAATTACTTCTTTAATCGAATATATGTCTCTATATGTTGTTGTTGTTGTTGTTGTTTTTTTTCAGAATTAAAATTTAACCACGAAACTTATATATTGCTCTATTCTTAAATATTGCACTTTTCCTTTTTGGCTAGGATCACTTTGAAAGTATTACTTCAAGTAATATCTATCAGGATTTTTCATCTGAATTCTGACAGTGTATTTTCGATTATATATATATATATATATATAATTATTTTTTTACTATAATAATTAAAATAATTAAATACCTACAGACACTAGTGTTTCATCCTTTCGGGATTCTTCAGTGCAGGGTGTCACGATTACTACCAGTCGAACGATTCGAACCCCGCGACACGAGACATCTCTGGCTCGATTAGCGGAGGCCGTATCCATTCGGCTACCATTAATCATGTGAAATAGCGTTGAATTTTAAACATTTTAATTTTAAATGTTCATTACGTCAGACAGACAGTGATCAAATCGTTATACGATGATCTACGCATAAGAGCTAAATTGACCGACTTTTTTTAATTCAACAGAAAGTGCTCAACGATAAGAAACGTATTTCTTAAAGGGGCTGTCATAATTATTTTTTTACTATAATAATTAAATACCTACAGACACTAGTGTTTCATCCTTTCGGGATTCTATATATATATATATATATATATATATATATATATATATATATACATATATATATATATATAACTACTTAATTTACTCACATAAATTTAATATGCGAAAGTATAGATTTATGCGTAAACTTTAAGTATTTACTTCAAAAGTGCTCAATACGTAGGTAGAGCTCGTTAGTAATTTATAAAATATAAATGGCGCCATATATATTTTATAAAATACTATATATATATAAATATATATATATATATATATATATATATATATATATATCATTTATGAAGAGTCCACGTGATGTTGTTAACTGCGGGTTTTTATGAAGCCGAATAGTTGACGCGTGGTAGCGCATTTTTAAAATCTGGGTAGGTTTTTTTTTTTGTTTTTATCCGTTAGAAGCGCTGAGTGAAATTTGAAGGATAAAAGATGTATAAATAAATTTGAAGCAAAGAGAGACAGACTGGATGAATAAGCTGTTGAGTTGTCACGTGTCTCGAGCTGTGTTTCCTAAGTGTTGAATTGGTCATTGATTGGAAATGTGCCCAGCTTTTCTAATATACTCTATTGCTACTGGGAGCTTATAATTGCGTCTACATGCACTCTCTTCAACCTAATAGAAATCTGCAAATTATTGTGTGGCTCACAGTTTATTTTGGGATGTGGAACATTTTTTTAACGATTGTTCGAGCATATTCTATAACCCAGATTAATGTCTATCCTTTCTGTTCTGTACTATTCTTTACTGACACCCCGTCTTTGATTAGACGTTTTATTCCTCCTTCATGGCTCCATTTTTCCGATATCTATATGGTTTTTGTCACACACATCTTTAGTACACGTCTGTAGTTGGGAAACCGATGTGTTCTATTGTCTGTTCACTAATATTCTCTGTTTTTTCCTTCGTTTGCTGTCCTGCTTGGCTAACAAGATATTTTACTGGTAGCAAAACATAAATACTTTGTTGATACTATATCGATTCTTCACGAGTTTCATTTTCTCTCTTCTCGGACATAATAGAGAGGGGGGACCAGCATGTCTGGTATAGTTTGCTTGCTGAATCTGGTTTGCATTTGCCATGACCATTATGACACATTCAGAATAAGAAGGTTACTGCACGTTTGTCTCTCTCCAACATTATGTATAAAGTGGGCGAAAGGCTCTTATTATTCTGGATATATACTTGCCAGTACATACTATCATTGTTATTTCTTTTTTACTATACATACCCATTGTTATCGAATTTTTACAAAAATTATCTTAAACTTTCAATCTATTAATAAAAAAGCAGTGTCTCTATCTGCAACCAAAGAAACATGCTAAATGGCTTGATGAGAAAGCACAAAATAGTCATGCATATTTGATCAGTATTTAATCCTAATAAAAAAAAATCCATAATGTTAGTCTGGAGACAGACTAAAGACACCTGACTCTGGTGTCTTGTCTAATGCGTATTAACGTACTCCCTCTCGTTCAACTTCTCTCTTTTGGTATGTATGTATAAATGTTTACAAAAAATATATTTTTATATTTACTTACACACATATATGGAGTTAATATGCAAACATATTTTAAGAAGATGTTATGATTGAATATTAACCGCTGACGAAGATATGTTATAACCATTCAGACAAAGAAAAATCTCAGTAATTTAGCCTTTACCTTAGGCTATACATGCATATAAAATAACTATTCACCCTGATTTTAGTCATTCCTAAAAGCAGGTTAAATAGGAAGCGGCATTGACTCTTATCATACTTAAGTGATTCTACTGTCTGAATGATGCAAAAATATGATGATTATAAAAATAATATTCTAGAAGGAGAAAACTCGTTATCGAAAGTCTATGTGAATTTGCCTTTGTGTCTTCCAATGCGAATGGGCTTAAAAACGAAACAATGAAACTATTTACGTATTTGGATTTTTATATATTAACAATGCAGACTCTCTGCTTTGTCTGGATAGCTTAGTTGAATATCAAAACGGTAATCCAATTAAAAATATAATACTCAAGACAATGAATCTGTACGTGACACATTCCATCAAAATGTTTCGGTTAAGAGTAGATTTAAACAATACTACTAGACATTTGCCTTGTAAACTGTAAGTCAAGCAAGCTTATAAATTAAAATTATACAGTATACAGTAGTTTTTCTATAGTGCAATGTAAACTGCAATGTATTAATGATTAAGCCATATTACGTTTTCTACCGGGACACCGTTATTGGTATCCGAACAAAGCATGAACTCAATCGACTTGATTGGGAAAACACTGATTTAATTTACTGTTAAATGATTAAAAGCGTGCAAGTTTCGTGGACCCCATTCAATCCAAGTGACGTAGTGTCGGCAATAAAAACAAAACTTGCATCCATACAGAGTAAACATATTATTTAGCGAAAGTTAGTGCTAAATAGTACATATTTTAAGAAATAATCATTGGTAAGCAACATAACGAACCCTCTCAGGAGAGGCGGTAAATTACACGTCTTGTCGCTCATATTCTTTTTTTTAAAGAAACAAAGATTTCTACGAGTATTACTGTTCAAAAAATATATGTTTCAAACAAATGTGTTATTACCAGGGTCAATTATTCCGATAACAAATAACTAAAGACAATTTTCTCCGTAATGTACGGTAAACACACTCCTGGAACAACTGAAGGGAAACACTGTTTAGTTTATATGGAGTAGATGAACAGTTAAAAAAACTGACGAGAACTCCTTATACATTTATAAATAAAATGTCTTATTAAAATAAATTAACAGCGAGACAAACCAACTATTTTATTCTAGGTTACATAGCATTAAAGTAGATTTAGCAAATATATACCATCTTCCTGGGAAGCTAGCGTAAGAAATTTTACATGTAACACTGGAGTATGACATTTGCTTTGTAGGTTATCAACAATAACTGATAACATGGATGTGCATAGTTAGAATCCAGGTACTTCTTTAAAAAGGTGCGCCCTTAGGGGAATTGAAAACCATTAATTCTTATTCAGGTATTACCCGATTATTATATGGAGAAAAAGTTTCAATATAATTATCACTTATCATGCTCCGTAACATTTATCTCGACAAGCGGTAACTTCAGAGAAAAGATTCGGAAAGAACATGGCCCATTGAAAATACAACAAATTTCTCAATTATTTAAAGCTGTTTCCCATGGTTTTCGCTAATAGCGAAAAAGGACCATAATTAATTTAATATTACATCACGACAGCAAATCTAAAAAAACAATAGGGGATAAACAGTACTGCTAGAAGAACACGCCATATATAATTGTTGTACTTATTTGCTTCCCCACCAAAGCAAATTAAGAAAACGCCGTTTTTTAATGTGGGGCAAAAACCGGCTCCCCTAAAAGTAGGAAAAAAGGGGCACTCTGGTTACCAAATAAAAAATAATTGCGCCAGTATAGAGGGGCCCCCTCCATTGACTGGTACAAATTATCTTAATTGCGGCATCTGCACAACAGAAAATACACTTTGATCCCGGCCTGAAGGCCAAGAACAACACGTCATAGATAATTATACAGAATTTTCTAACATTGTTCGAAACGGACATTTTCCTTGGTGTAATAAGAAGGGGCGAGAGGGTAAGCAAAAACGAAAGGTAGTTTTGCTATTTGTTCGGAAACATAACTTTGAAAACGTACATCCCATCGTCCAGTGAAATTGAGACCGAACGACGTTTGCGTAGGTCAGCCATCTCTCCAGATGAGTGAAGCCACGTACAGCGAATGGAACTCTTTTAATTCTCTGCTGAAATTATTCATTTCAAGATTCAAAGCGAAAGCAATTACACGCATACCCAGACACACACACACACACACACACACACATATATATATATATATATATATATATATTTATATATATATATATATATATATATATATTTATATATATATATATATATATATACCTATTGCGTTCTAAATTAACACACACACATACACACACATATATATATATATATATATTAATATGCATACACTCACACGCTTACGCATGTATATATATATATATATATATATATATATATATATATATATATATATATATATGTATATATAAAATATGCATGGGCGTATATAATATATATATATATATATATATATATATATATATATATATGTATACATATTTTAAGAAGATGTTATGATTGAATATTAACCGCTGACGAAGATATGTTATAACCATCCAGACAAAGAAAAATGACAGTAATTTAGCCTTTACCTTAGGCTATGCATGCATATAAAATAACTATTCACCCTGATTTTAGTCATTCCTAAAAGCAGGTTAAATAGGGAGCGGCATTGACTCTTATCATACTTAAGATATTCTACTGTCTGAATGATGCAAAACTATGATGATTATAAAAATAATATTCTAGAAGGAGAAAACTCGTTATCGAAAGTCTATGTGAATTTGCCTTTGTGTCTTCCAAGGCGAATGGGCTTAAAAACGGAACAATGAAACGATTTATGTATTCGGATGTTTATATATTAACAATGCAGACTCTCTGCTTTGTCTGGATAGATTAGTTGAATATCAAAACAGTAATCCAATTTAAAATATAATACTCAAGACAATGAATCTGTACGTGACACATTCCATCAAAATGTTTCGGTTAAGAGCAGATTTAAACATAACTACTAAACATTTGCCTTGTAAACTGTAATCAAGCAAGCTTATATACAGTATACAGTAGTTTGTCTATAGTGCAATGTAAACTGCAATGTATTAATGATTAAGAAACTACCCGAGCCATATTACGTTTTCTACCGGGACACCGTTATTGTTATCCGAACAAAGCATGAGCTCAATAGACTTGATTGGGAAAACACTGATTTAATTTACTGTTAAATGATTAAGAGCGTGCAAGTTTCGTGGACCCCATTCAATCCAAGTGACGTAGTGTCGGCAATAAAAACGAAAGTCGCATCCATACAGAGTAAACATATTATTTAGCGAAAGTTAGTGCCAAATAGTACATAATTTAAGAAATAATCATTGGTAAGCAACATAACAAACCCTCTCAGGAGATGCGGTAAATTACACGTCTTGTCACTCATATTCTTTTTTTAAAGAAACCAAGACTTCTACGAGTATTACTGTTCAAAAAATATATGTTTCAAACAAATGTGTTATTACCAGGGTCAATTATTCCGATAACAAATAACTAAAGACAATTTTCTCCGTTATGTACGGTAAACACAATCCTGGAACAATTGAAGGGAAACACTGTTTAGTTTATATGAAGTAGATGAACAGTTAAAAAAACTGACGAGAACTCCTTATACATTTATAAATAAAATGTCTTATGAAAATAAATTAACAGCGAGACAAACCAACTATTTTATTCTAGGTTACATAGCATTACAGTAGATTTAGGTAATATATACCATCTTCCTGGGTAGCTAGCGTAAGAAATTTTACATGTACATTGGAGAATGGCGTTGGCTTTGAAGTTATCAACAATAACTGACGACATGGATGTGCATAGTTAGAATCCAGGTTCTCCTTTAAAAGGCACTGCGTTAGGGGCATTGAAAATCATTGAGTTCTCATTCCCGTATTACCCAATTATTATATGGAGAAAAAGTGTTAATATAATTATGACTTATCATGCTCCGTAACATTTATCTCGACAAGCAGTAACTTAAGAGGAAAGATTCACAAAGATCATTGCACATTGAAAATACAACAAATTTATCAATTATTTCAAGTTGTTGCCCATGGTTTTCGCTATTACATCACGACAGCAAATTTAAAAAAAAATAGGGGATAAACAGTATTGCTAGAAGAACACGTCATACACAACTGTTGTACTTATTTGCGTCCCCACCAAAGCAAATTGCATGGTAGCATCCGCACAACAGATAATACACTTTGATCCCGGCCTGAAGGCCAAGAACAACACGTCATAGATAATTATACAGAATTTTCTAACATAGTTCGAAACAGACATTTTCCTTGGTGTCATAAAAAGGGACGAGAGGGGAAGCAAAAACGAAAGGGAGTTTTGCTATTTGTTCGGAAACGTAACTTTGAAGACGTACATCCCATCGCCCAGTGAAATTGAGACCGAACGACGTTTGCGTAGGTCAGCCATCTCTCCAGATGATCGAAGCCACGTACAGCTAATGGAACTCCTTTAATTCTCTGCTGAAATTATTAATTTCTAGATTCAAAGCGAAAGCAATTACACACATACCAAGACACACACACACATGCATATATATATATATATATATATATATATATATATATATATATATATTTCTATTGCGTTATCTATTAAAACACACACCCACATATATATATAAATATATGTATGTATATATATATATATATATATATATATATATATATATATATATATATATATATATATATATATATATATATATATATATATATATATATATATATATATATATATATATATATATATATATATATATATATATATATATATATATATATATATATATATATATATATATATATATATATATATATATATATATATATATATATATATATATAGAAATGTTTAGAGGTGCAGAATTTATATATGGTTTTAAATAAAATAATAGGCGGGAGTTTCTCAAGAGCTTTTCGGCTATCATCTTTTCAGGAGCAAATCGATAGCAATCTAAATAGTATTGTGACGAAAACAAAGAGTTCTATAGGGGAACTTATTTAATGTGCCAACGTACGGGGGCATCAATTAAATTTATTTACGTTTAAAAAACGATTAAAAATGTGGGCACAACGAGGGAGAAAAAAAAAGCGGGAGAAAAAATTCAAAAGTTCCCCGGTGCGTCAACCTTCTTTGTGCCGGCAAAAGGAAACATCAAACGCATTGTTTCTCTTTGAGGAACTTTAAATTTTTTCTCCCGCTTCTTTTTTTTTTTTTTTTTCTCCCTCGTTGGGCCAACATATTTAATCGTTTTTTAAACGTAAACTAATTTAATTAATGCCCCCGTACGTTGGCACATTAAATAAGTTCCCCTATAGAACTCTTTATTTTCGTCACAATACTATTTAGATTGCTATCGATTTGCTCCTGAAGAAATGATAGCCGAAAGAGCTCTCGAGAAACTTCCGCCTATTATTTTATTTAAAACCATATATATATATATATATATATATATATATATATATATATATATATATATATATATATATATATATATATATATATATATGCATACACCCACACGCTTACGCATGTATAGATAGATATATATATAAAACATGCGTGGGCGTATATAAATATATATATATATATATATATATATATATATAATGGGTTAAGAAATTCCACAAAAGAAATATGCATATTAAAATAAAGGGGCAGTTACTAACAATGTGTATTTTTAACATTATTTTATTATTCCGTATCTTGGTTTTTCATTGAGAATTATGTGTAGATCATTGTAATACTCTTTTTAAATCATTGAGATCGTTTAAACGCGTTTCAGACGTTCTGTGAAGCGTCCTCGTCAGATTTTTTTTTCAAATGTGTTGGAGATGTAAGAATAGCATTTTCGTAATTTATTTGAAGTGTTTCCAAGGGGTGAAAGCGTGTAAGTGTCTACTATTCATTGAAATGTTCAATGTTTATTACTCTTTTATTGGGCTTTTCGAGGCCGGTGACTTCGGCTGTGGTCACTCCTGTGTTGTGTTTCTCTCTCCCACTCTCCTTTCTGCTTGTTTTTTTTTTTCTTTTACGGTAGGGTGTTTGTGTGTGTGTCTGTGTTTTCTTTTATTGGTTTGAGCATGTGTGCACTCTTTTATAGTATTATGAGGTTATTTGCTTCCCTATGAAGGTGACTGTGATCCACCCCTTGGAAACACTTCAAATGAACTACGAAAATGCTATTTTTACACCCCCAACACAGTCTTTTATTTTTATTTCTAGTAGGCCGCGAGGAGATTCCCTTCCAAATACATTGGAATCAACGGTTGAACATATTTTATATTTTGAAGATTCGCAACACACTCCAGCTGGTTAAAAATAGCTTGTGTATTTTTCTGGCTTCGATGTCCAAAATAAAAAAAATAAAATAACAAAAACAAAAAAAACCGTACCTACAATTCTGCTGTTTAAACACATAACTCTCTGGTCACAGGACCCGCTTTTTCTGTCACTAAATCCTCAAATAGCCTAGTCTCTATAAATTTATACTACAATCAGCAAGATCCCACTTGCATACAACGATCAGTTGGATTAGCATAACACTAAAAAGCAACCATTTTCTTCTTTTCGTTTTGTTTGCATTGACCGTACAAGTAACATGAGTGTGCTACATTTTTATGCCTTTAAATTACAATTATCGACACGTAGATGGTCTTTATGTTGCTAGAGATTTGTACCTATTCATGGTATTGTGGGCCTGGACATTATTCAGCAGTTGGGGCCCCTCCAACTTGTTCCTTGTTTGCGTGTGAAAGCATTCTCCACACCAACAGGACTGGTTCCCTTCGGTGAGGTGCAGCAGTTTCTTTGTTCAGAACTTTTTACACATAGGGAGGCGGAGTGTCTTGCTTTCGATTCAGTCCTAGTCTCAACCGCTGATGTTAAACCTTCTCACTTGTGTTTTGTGTTGGAATCTCAAAGCAAGTATGAAGATCCCCTGAGCGATTTTTTCATGGACAGTGACGTGCATAGGGGATTGGAGAAATTGTTCAGTGTGGAGTCTCTGGGTATAGATGAGCAGAAACTGTCTAATTACGATGAACAGAAGATTGCTCATTTTCAACAATCCATCTCGTTTAAGGACAATAAATATTATGTCCAGTTGCCCTGGGACGACGACAAAATATCTCGCGTACCTTCGAACCATGCAGTGGCCTTGCGCGTATTGGAGCATGTAGCACGAAAGTTGGAGCGGAGGCAGCTTTATAATGATTATCTGCATGTTTTTCGTGACCAGGAACGTGAATGAATTGTAGAAGAGATTTTTGTACCTCCACAGCGGTTTAAGGAGTTTATATGGATTCCACACAGACCTGTTTTAAAGTCGGACCCTACTTCTACCACTAAAATTAGGCCCGTGTTCAACTGCAGTCTCAAGACTGGGGACTTTCCTTCCCTTAACGAAACAACCTACCAGGGAGTGAATCTTACGGGTGATCTATTAAATTTATTGCTCACCTTCCGTGCTAATAACGATGTTGTGTTAGCGGATATAAGGAAGGTTTTCCTGATGATACGACTGAAACTGGAAGCAGATAGAAACCGATTCTGTTTTTTCTGAATGATGGGGGTCGACTGCGCTGCTTTACATATAATACTATTATATTTGGGTTTGCTTCCAGTCGCTTCATACTAAATTATGTCCTCCGGTACCATGCTGCTCAGTTCCCAATGGACGATTGTAAGTTTTTGATGGAGAACAGATTTTACGTGGATAATCTGGTGATGTCAGATGATAATCCAGATGAACTGTGTGGATTATACGCTCTCTCTCGGGAACGGCTGCTTCAGGGAGGTTTTGAATTGCAGTCTTGTAATTCTGATCATGTGGGTATTCGAGGTGAAATGAAAAAACATGGGACATTGAGCGTTCATGGTAACAATTGGGAAAAGGTGCTGGGGTATCGATACTGTCCTCTCTCGGATGCCCTTCATGTGACACCTGTTAATTGCAACCCTTGTGCTTGCACAAAGAGACAGATTCTCGGGGAGACAGCGAAGGTCTATGATCCCTTATCATTGTGCTTACCGGTTACATTGCGGGGCCGTATTCTGTTGAGCAGGCTTTGTAAGGGAGAGGGGTTGCATGGGATGTCCTGTTGCCACCAGAATACTTGTCCTTATGGAAAAACTTTCATCTGAACTCTCTGAACTGGGGACCATTTCTTTTCCCCGAAGGGCGTTCAGTGAGAATAGAGTGGGTGAACTCTTTCTCTTCCGTGATGCCTCTTCAGAGGCATACGGATTCGCCGCTTACACGGTGCAAGATTGCCATTCGTGTCTGGTGTTTGCAAAGGCTAGGGTGTCTCCCTTGAAGAGGAAGACTCTTCATACACTGGAGCTTATGGCAGTGTTCTTGGCTTTTAGATGCCTGCCCACTATTTTACAGAGCTTTGGCAGATTCTCTCCTTCTGCGATTCATGTGGCCACTGATTCTCATGTTGTTCTTTCTTGGCTAGTCTCAGGGACTATTGTGAGTAAGAACCTGTTTGCCCGGAATAGACTGAAGGACATTCAGCAGATGAGTGGAGAGTTGGGATCTGCACTTGGCTTTGTTCCCTCCTTTCGATACATCCCAACCGCAGAAAATCCTGCCGACTTGATCACAAGGGGGTTGACGATGCAAAAATTCAGAACCTGCTTCCAACTGTGGTGTTATGGTCCCAGTTGGTTGAGTAGTGGTTCTGCACCATTGGCAACACAAGAGTTGCCATGTCTGAGTCGACGCAGCCAGGAGATAGTCCGTTCCTCTTGGAATGCTGCTATCCTCCATGGAGAGGAATCTCGTACGGTGCTTCCCTTAGAAAGATTCTCTACCTTTTCAAAGCTTTTGAGAGTGACCACCCTGGTAGTCAAGTTTATTAATCGATTGCGTCGAGTAGAGGTTGACTGTGAAAAGCTGGCATCCATTCTGATCATGAAGACTATGCAGCATCAAGTATATGCTGAAGAAATAGGATTCTTGTTAGATTCTTCAGGCAAGACTGTTCCTGGGTTGGTGCGGGCCCTTGACCTCTTCATCGATAGTGAGACTAATCAGGTCTGGTGGTAGAATTAGCCGATCTCTCCACTTTAACGTGGAAATTAAACACCCGATTCTGTTGGCAAAACATCACCCAGTGACTAGGCTTATCATCATGGATGCACATGGCAGATGCCAGCACTTGGGAGTCGCGTCCACTTTGGAAGAATTAAGACGCCATGGTTACTGGGTACCCAAGGGCAGACAGGCAGTGAAGACGGTCCTGGCTTCATGCGCCCTGTGCCGGAAGTACAATGCCAGACAAGTCATGCCTCCTAATGTTGCCAACCTTCCTGCTTCCCGTATCGAACTGGAGGTTCCCTTCAAACACACGGGGGTAGATTTTACAGGCCACCTGTGGGTTAAAGAAGGTACTAAGGAGGTGAAAATGTACCTGCTCATCTTCACTTGTCTCAGTGTCAGAGCTGTACATGTCGAGGTGGTGCCGGACATGAGCGTGTTGTCCTTTCTGCAGGCTTTGGTGCGGTTCACCAACCTATATGGCATTCCCTCTGCCATTTATTGTGACAATGCTAAAACCTTTTTAGGTGGTCGTCGGCTGTTTAAGAGGCTGGTATTGACTCACGATTACCAACAGAAATTCGGCTCCTGTTTAATCAAGTTCTGCCCCATCCCTCTTTTCTCGCCTTGGGTTGGAGGTGTCTGGGAGAGAAGTATCCAGACAATCAAGAATTGCCTCTTTAAGGTGGTTGGTAGAGGGCAGATGAATTATTTCACCTTATTAACCATCATATCGGATATTCAAAGAGCCATCAACAACCGCCTTCTAACCTACCGAGAATCGGCAGAGACTGAGTTGGAGGCAGTAACCCCCAACATGTTTTTGCGGCCTAATGAGAGTCCCGGACTGCTTTTGAGTCTCAATGATGCAGATTTTGCCGCACACCTTCTTCCTAGTTGAGAGAGGCTTCTCAGAACTATGCGGGTACGAGACCAGTGTCTGGAGAAATTCCGAGCTCTGTGGTACAATGAGTACTTGTTGAGTCTCAGAGAGAGGCCCCAGGGTCGTTCCAGAGTGCCTATCCGGAATCCTTTAAAGGTTGGAGACATGGTGTTGGTGAAGAGTCCTCTGAAGCCTAGGCCCTTTTGGGTCCTTGGAATCATCCTGGAGGTGTTTTGCAGAAAGGATGGCGTAGTCAGGTCAGCAAGGGTCAAACAGGGGGGTGGGAATGCAGTACATATCCACTCATTAAAGAACCTATTTCCCCTGGAATTATCCTTGAGTGAAGAGGATCATGCTCCAACTGTACCTGCATCAGTTGATGAGCCGGCAGACAATCTCGGTGATACTCCTCCCCAGTCTGCATGTTCCAATGAAGTTGTTTGGTATTGTCCCATATGTGGTTTCCCGCAGGGTGACCAAGACATGATTTGCTGTGATAGATGTGACGACTGGTGTCACTTCAGGTGTGTGAGGATTGAGTCTCCACCTCCTGAAAGAGAAAAGTGGTACTGTCCCGATTGTGTCCCGCTACACGGCGGCGAGGAAGGCCTAACCTCCTCCCCGAATAGTTAGGGATCAACCACAAAAGAAAATAAACAAAAAAATGTACTAACATGTTACTGGTTCGAGTAAGAGCCTACCCTTATATTCTTTGTTTCCCTTCATTTTCTTTTTTTTTTCTTTCCTGGGGAATGTGTGGAAAAAACTAGAAATTACTGGTTGCTCAGGAGAGAGGGGGCTAGGTGCACTTACCTTGTTACTAACCAAAAGAGTTGTTGTTTCCTAGAAGCGTTATAAAGCTTTACCTTGGTCATGTGATGGTGATCACCTGACCTTTTCAGACCTATAAAGGGAGGTAATCAACCTCCTTGTAGGGATTCAATTTCAGTTGTATTTAGAAATTTGCTGCTGATGATTACCTGGATTACTTATTTTGTTAACTGACTGCCACGTCGCGGAAGGGCAATTCTTTCGCAACTCTAAAGGTGAGTGTATCTTGCTTCCTTCTCGACTGAGCAGTCTTATTACTTTTAGGAAATTAATTTTTCCACAATGACTAATAGCGAGATTATCCGAACAATTACGGTTGATGCCCAGCTCAAACTCTCAGAGGCATTATTCGAGATCGCGACAAAATCAGACATTAAAATATTATGCAGCAATTATTGCATTTTCTTTTTTTTCACATTTTAGCACGGCTTCACAGTAAACCATTTAATTTGCGTTATCCCCGGATGCTCTATCGACACTTGCTTATTTACTTACTGATCTCATTTCTGTTATTTTATATTGCTATTTCTTTTTGTTAGCTGGTCCATCAAAAATTTAGTAAGTAACTTATGATGGTAAGGAAACCCTGATATTTGATCCGTTGTCTGAATTCTCACGACAACGTTCGGATTGTTTACGTGGTCGTCCACATCTTTTTCTTTAAAAAATTAGGTCGGTGGACATTTACGTTTTTGTTAACACATATTTTTCATCAATAGCGGCAATGCAACCACTGCGTTTTTCTCATAACGTGTTAAAATTGTTTAATTATTCCGTTACCGTCGCATGACTTAATTGAACGCCGATCAGGGTCGCTTTCCATTAGTTCTAAAATTAAAGTAAACATCAAATTATATTTCGGTAATTGGTATTAAATTTACCAGAATAAAATTAACATAATTTTGTAAAAAAAAAAGGACCGGGCACGGTTAAAAATCTACAAATAAAACAAAACAATATACTATAAGTTTCTCAGCAGAGCTCTAGATACAAAAACTGACGCGTCTTTGTGTTTTTAGTTCATATCCTAAAAAAAATGTATACACCATTTAAAATGTCTTATTTGTACATAATATATCCAATACCCCATTTTTAATAATTGACTGGTTAATAGTCAGTTTTAAACGGTAGAGACAATTTTTACAGAAATAAGTCAGATTTTTAAGAATTTTAACTAAACGCAATATATTTATGTTATTTTTCGTATTGCAGTCGGTTAAACATTTATTCTAGACTGTATAACCTCTTGCTAATGTTTCCTTCGAAAAATCTAACTAATTTAGTTTCTCAATATTAAAACTTAAATAATCGTTAAATAATGACAGAGGCACTTTTATTTTAAGACAACAATCGATTTTTAAACAGCTTGAATACAAAATTTCTGTATAAATGCGTTGAAAATATTTGATTCCAACTTTTTACTTTAAATCTAATAAGCGACTTGCTCCGTTATCTGATAATCTAAAATATTAAATAATTGAATAAGAATGGTACACAAGTATCTAATTGTGTTAACTCAATGTCCACAAATAATATTTAGCAACTAAAATATGACCGACAGAATCTATTCGACTAAGAAAAATATTACAGCTTGACTTATAATTCTTTCTTTTGCAAGCTCCTCTTCGTTTGGTCACTTTTTCTCCTTCCTTTGCAACTGCATGGCTTCTTTGATGACATTTTTTTTATATTTTATGATTATTACTTTATTTTGTAAAATAACTCTGATCAATCTGGGTTTGAAAGAATCTTTTGTAGTGTTGTCCGTTTACCGACACACGTTGCGTGCAATTTCCGTCGCAAAACAACGAAGCAAATAACATAAAAACACACACACACACTCAACTGTATTTTTCCTTGTATACCCATGTATTTCGTCGTTAATACAGCTGTGACTCCACGATATTTCGGACATTATTTACTGTTTGTCATGATCGTGATATTTATTTATATTGCTATTTTTCTTACCAGAGACGCCATGTCGAGTGCATTAACATACGTATTTTACTATTTTCTCGTGTAATTTACACACGTGTATACAAATCAATCCCCCGTCTCCGTCTGTTTCTCATAGATAGAGTGGGTTTTACTTGTATGCGTAGTGCATTGTAAGTAGTCTTGTGTTTATCTGATATTCTGTTTGAATTGCTATAGTTCTTGTTTGGTGTAGCCTATAAAGGGTCCAATCAATATTACAAGTGAAACTGGCTATCTTTTTATATATGTGTATAATTCAATAACTTGAGTGTTATTTCTTATCCCCGTCATACCAATAATTTCCTGGGTAAGTTTGACAATGTTGCCCAAACTCCAAACTTCCAAACCTGTGTATACGTTACGCACCTATGCTAATTCACCTTATTTCTTCGAAATACAACATCAAAATTAATGTACCCTCTAAAATATCAACCCTATTTTATCTCCAACGAGGAGCATCTAATCTGCATATAAGGCGTAACATTGCAAGTATATAAAGGGATAAGACAACCATTTTTGTTTCTTTCTTCTTCATTAATTTCGTTCCATCACCGATATGTGTAATTTTGCACACGTGTTAGTTAGGTAAGTCACGCGTTTCCCTACACCCCGCCCCTGATCTCATGATCACACACAGAGCAGGAGGGCAGTCGTCTTTGTCGGGTACTTCTTCGAAGAATCGGGGCAGCACGCCCTCATTGCAATCTTCCTCATTACCCCCGTTATTGCCACCAGTCTCTTCCATTACCCCCCTCGTGGTTCCATATGCGAGGTTTCACATTCAGGGCAAGGGGGCAGTATCCGTCTTTGTCGGTTACTCCTTCGAACAATCGGAGGCATCACTTCCTCGATTCCATCTGCCTCAGTATGTTCCATCATCCCTTCTCGTGGTGCTATAGGCGGTGTTTGACAATCACGGTTGGTGGCCAATATTTGTCTGTCTTGGGTACTTCGATGAGGAATTGGTGCAATCATTTTTTGACCTTCACAGACTGTGGCCCGACAGGTTTCACGATATGGAGCCTGTTGACATGCAGGATGCATCTTGCATTATACGACAGTTGAGAGCTGTCTTTTTTTACGAGGTTCCCCGCTTGTGTCCATCGTTTTCATCACTAGTGTCACCAGTATGTTCCATCATTCCCTCATCTGGTTGTGTGGGTAGTTTTTCTATGCTCACCTTTAGGGGCAGTAGGCGATAAGGATCATCCCTGAACTGTATGTGATCTTCCTCATCGTCCTCAGAATCAGAAGAGATATAACAGGGGTGGATATCTTTTACATGACGTGGAACCCCAGAAATCAACATGGTCTGAGGACTTATGATTTTATCTATTTTTCCTCTGTAAAATTTTACATTGCACCCAGCATTGGAGTTTTTACCCAAACACGGTCTCCAACTTGATATAGTGTATTGACAACGCTAACCACTGACAGTGTGACATTAACTCCTTTTATACGCTGTTCATAGTGGTAAATCCCATTAGCTGGTACAGTTTCTGGTGTTACATCGCCCTTTGTTGTCACAGTATACCAGTACACAGATTCTGGAAAAGAACACTGTGTCCTGGCCGCAATTCTTTTAATAGAGCGGTAACACCGCTCCGCTATACCGTTACCTTCTAGAAAATATGCACATCAGTAACGCATTCTAATCCCCCCATTCCTGCGTGAATTTCGGAAATTCTTGACCTCGAAACGTAGTGATGTTATCAGCATTTCAAGCGGGGAACCTCGTAAAAAAAGACAGCTCTCAACTGTCGTATAATGCTAGATGCATCCTGCATGTCAACAGGCTCCATATCGTGAAACCTGTCGGGCCACAGTCTGTGAAGGTCAAAAAATGATTGCACTCATAATACGTTACCTCCATTCCTACTCGATACCAGTTGCCCTCCACCTAAACTTCCCATGTTGCCATTGGGACGGTGCTGAATCAATTCACTTACACTCTACAGGCGAGGGTATAGCTGACTTGATTAATGCTCTTGTAGTTGAAGGACACGCTCTTCGGACAAAATATGTTGTCCTCCGAGTTCCGGAAGGACCCCTCTGTTGATGTATTATACGGATCGTGTTAAATGTTAATTGATATGTTACGGGCGAGCATGTCTGTTGTAAACGATCAGATCCCTGCCTCATTTCATCACTCCACCTAGTAAAACTATCAGCCAACTTTTGCATCGACGAAACTAAGGTAATGTCCACCTGCCAGCTGTGTTCATCAACTAGGCACTTTATTATTGCCAGTCTCCTTCGCACTAACATCTTACTTGTTGTTCTAGTCTTAACTCGAGCGTTTCCAGTCAAGGTGTCAGTCAACCAGTGGTAAACCCACTATTAGTCAGTGTGGAGATGCACAACCTTATCGTGCCATTGCAATGCTAGATTAAGTTCTTTGAATGTGGAATCAAGTTATGCAAAATGTATATGCTGGACATCAGTTTTCGGATGAAGCCGGCACGAATCTTGCACAACAGCACCCAATTTTTGCAGCACTATATCTGTAGCCAGTGAACTTGCGACATCCATGAATTCAGTTCGTTTCCAGATACTTGCCACTAACCCCGGGCAAGATCGTTCCTATGTACTCTGGACAACATTTAAGCCATCATTTGCTGGAGATAATCATCATCCACCATGTCGTCTCATGCTTTGGTTACTGCAGTTACTTGTCTTTTTAACACTCCTGTTGCCGATACGAGCGATCCACAGACAGGTAGATGCCCTCGTAATTTACCTCAAATAGAAAACACAATGCGTTTTGTCAGGGTAACTCTGGACTCGCGCTTCCTCGCTTCCATCTAAAAGTATTACCCTTATCCCAAACCTCTAGGCCACACACGGGCACCCCCTCATTTAGGTGCTTAGGGTATTTGTTTATTAACCCAAACGAGTCCAGTTTTATTCGAACCACATCTGCAAACATTATATCCTCATTTACGTAGGTGTCGGCAATGTAAGCTGAAGCAAATTTTGCTGTGGTCTTATCATGCATCAAAACAGTTTTAATAATAGTTGTCATTATTAAGGTTGCTACGTTTAAGCCAAAACCTAAACGTGTCAAACAATATCGTTTTTCCTTGATTATCACTGTCTTAAATGGTCATAATGACTCCTGGACACGTATCTGCAGCTAGGTTCTCTTCAAATCAAGCAGTACTACATTACTCTCTTTCTGACGCCACTGTCTTAGTTTAGCTGCGCACAGATCTGCGTTTCCATTGAAAGCATCGATATGTTGATTCAATTATCGGTAATCCATTACGGACCGAATTTTGTCTTTAGAAGGTGGTTCATCACCCATGAGCGGAATTAATCCTGTGATTATTGGTTTGCAAGGGGCAAGGGCGGTGATAGTACCTTGCCTCCAACGTCTTTTTTGCGAACAGATGCAAGATATGCGCCCAAACTTGTCGCAGCAATAGCATTGTACTGTTTTATGTGTTCGTGGATATACACACCTCCTATCACTCCGGCACTACTTAGCAAAATGATTGGCCTCCCCACATTTCTAGCACACTGGGCCTACCCGCTTATTACTACTTGGGAGAGGATCTACGTTACGTCCATGCGGTTCGCTTGCTGCATGTTGAATACTAGCGCCTGCTGAAATTGGCCCCTGTTCATTACAGATGTTTCGAGCTCGTCTGTTGTCAATTCACCAATTCATGACGATGCCTGCGTCATGCTATATAAACAGCAATAGTGATAAGGAATCACCTGTTCAGTTACTTCTTTGTATTAGGATCTTAGTTATCTATTGTCCATCAGCTACCAGTCCAATCCTCAACGTTCCCATTGCAATTTCAATTAAATTGACCATCTTTGTATATTCTTAGACGATGAATTATCCGTCATTGTGGGATCTGTTGTACGCATTCTTGTAGTCAGTCTATACTATGGCTATATTCTTTTTCATTTTGTCTCTATCCTTCATTTTGTTTTTGTCCATGTATAGTAGGCCATATTTTCTACTATTTCCTGATTGGCATAGTTTCTGATTTTCCTTTCGGGAACATGTCCGCGATTACTGCAGAGAGATAGGATTCCTTTCTCCCAGTTCTAATGTTAGTATTTTACGTATTATAGACGTGAGGTTCTTGATATGTTTTTTTTTCAACACTGGTTTAATTCTCTGTCTCTTTTCTGATTCGCTGTGATTCATCTTCTATGTATTTCTGTAATTCGGCATTTTTATTGTAATATCATCGCTCCTCATATATCTTTCTTTAGTATGGTATTATTTTTTAACTTCCGGTTGCTCTCTTTTTTCCCCCGTTTTAATCAGTATTATTATTGCTTACAAGGAGGTTTCACACAGATTATAAAATGTCTCTCCCTTAAAATAGTATATAGTGTTCTCTGGATGATGTGCCAACAACTGCTCCCAGTTTTCCAATGTCATCCAATTCTCTGATAAAATTTGAAAATCAATTTGCATTATCACAACAAGCCTCACCATTGATCTCTCGCTAGTAGCGGACGTTGGACTTCAATGGAATTTGAGTAGCAATACGCCTCCCCAAGGTCCGCGTTCTCTTCAGACTTGCCCAGCTGAGGCCTTGTGAGTGCTCTCTTCTCTGTATTTCCAGATTGACCCTTATCGGTTATTTGGAATCATTCTTTTGTGGGGAGCCGTGATTGTGTAATGAGAGGGGATAGGGGAAGGAACAGGGAAGGGATAAAGAACATATAGATAGTATCTTCTATGTTGTTTGTTCAATGTAGCGTTTTTTCATGTTCTGTCTCTTGTTTGCAGTTCGTCTGCTCCGCGCGTGTCGTTCATGTGTGTTAGTCCCCGCATTCAATTGTTTTTCTTAATATTTCAGCTGTTTTCAATATTGTTGTTCGTGGTGGCTTTCCAGTCATTCCTCGTATTCGTATTTTTCATTCTTTTTTCAAAGATTTTCGGAATTGTTCCTAGTGCTCCTACTGTTATAGGAATCTTGAATGTTTCATGATCTATACCCCTTTCAGTTCTGTAACAAGCTCTGCGTACTTTTTTCGTTTCTCCTTTTTTATTTTTGTCGTGTGGATAGCTGGTAGGAGTTTTCCTTCTTAATTATTATTACGACATCGGTCTTCATTAAATGAAATAAGTTGTATACATATATATATATGTATATATATATATATATATTACTAAACAGTATACACAGTTAATTGTAAAAAGGGTGTTAAGTACGCGCAGAAGTTAAGAGTTATCCATGAAGTACTGTGCATTTAGTGTTTCCTATTTTCTAATACTCTTATGTAACACATCACTCCTATTATGTTATACAATTTAAAATAATTGATCTCCCTTGCTGATTATTAGTTTAAATGGATTTTAGTATGTTCCGTATGAATAAATAATAAAAATATTAAAGCATATTTCACGTAGTTGCCTGTTGCGTAGTTGTGTATACATACGTATACGTATTATTATATTAATGTCCTGATTTAGAGTTAGTAAGTCTTTAACAAAATATAGTTTGGATCTTTATTATTCTAGCTGTACTGAATTTAAACTGGTCAGTCAAAAGTATGGTTTTAGCAGGTGTATAAATAGTATTTGATAAATCATCTAAATATCAACAAGATAAATTCAAGAATTAGATTATAAAACACAGAAATAATAGCGGGCGAATATAAGATACATAGAAATTAGTATGCACGTGTATTGTACTAAAGGCGATTATATCAGTAAAACGTTAACCATTGTGTATACAAGAATCTTGACATAAACGTTATATTAGAATACAGATAATAATCCAGAAATATATATGAGAAGTATTCAGAGTCATTGAAATTAATGCTGCATTCAAAAGATCCAAACATAGTGTGCAGGGTCCGAAGCCTAATAACATCCCAACAGATGGTCTATCAGAACGATGAAATCGATACCTCCTGCATATAATATGCCAAAGGGAAGACCAAGAACCAGATTGAGGGGTGATTATATACAACACATAGTCCCCAACGTGCAGCAAATAGCTTAGGATAAAGATAGAAAACTAATGTTAAGCAAGGGGTTCATAATTGAGTAATTACACCCCTATTTTTATTGATATTGATATATTAGAATTAGATTTACAATGAAAGCAATATTCCATATACAATTTAAAATCTAGTAAAACGCACATATATGTATTATATGCAAAATTTCCTCCAGCCTTTAAAATTAGCATATGCCTCTGTATGATATTCTGTGATCACAAGAAAACGAAATTAATCTTTATATTGATGTTCAGAGGCTTAACATTACGAAAGTTTCCCACACATTTATCTTATTTGGGAGTGTTGCAATGTATTTTACAATATTAGGTCGTTTTGCTTCTCGGTACCTTTTTAAATTAATTATAAATGAAATTTCTAAACAAATTACCTAAGGAGTCTAAGTATTTTGCTAAAGTAGTACATAAAATATATGTTGTTTTACAGAAAGCTCATTTCTGTTAAATAAACCTGCTGAAGATCAAAATTTGAGTAATAAAATGTTAGCTAAAATTAGAGATAAACTAGAAAACTCATTTTCCCTTTCCACGAGTATAAACATAGGTTTGTGTGTCCGTTTTTGTATTAGGATACGTTATAGATGCAAAGACAAAAGACAAAGGGTTTACAAAAATGACTTGATTTATACATGTATCCATCTTAATATATGGTTTATTTAGTAAAGTAACCTTTCACGAAAGTGTGTGTGTGGGTGGGTGTCCTTGTGTGTAAGGAGGGAAACAGAGATATGTTGTATGAATGTATTTCTTCAACTTCATTAATAACACAATTAAATATTTTCAGACGGAACAAAGCAGAAAACACAAGACAAATGAATTAATAATCAAACAACAACAGCTACGAAGACGAAGAAATTATATCGCATTCTTAGATGCAAGAAATAACTCAATCGGACACACGCATAATAACATACGTATGCACGAAGTAAAATTAAAAAAAGTATTAGCAAGTAAAAATACGGGTAGTCAAATAGAGTAAAGAGTGAAAATGCCCAATTGCGCATATGTGTACTTCATACAACCGAAACAGACAGGTGTATGACAAAAACAAAGCAACTAATAGAGTAAACTGAATCATACTCAACGTCCGTATACATACACACAAATAATCAAAGCAAACTTGTCAACAAAAAATAATTGGAATGGAGAGTGTAGTGGTCTCTAGTGTGTGTTTAAGGCTCCAAATCTAGCATAACGTAACAATTTGGCAAAAAAAAGAGAGTATGTTACCATGAATACAAAAACAGGGAGGGAACTAGCACCATATCTGCATATCGTAGTTTGGTAAATTGTAAATAAAAAAGATCGAATGAGCTCTGTAATTTTTTGGTGTTGATTTGACGACAACGTAAAATGTTCTTCCAGTGGATAGCCTATTTTAAAGTTTGGTAAATAAATTAAGTAAATTGTTTAACAAAAGATTGTATAATGCTTTTTCTCTTTCTTGTATTTTTTGATCTTACGTGAACGTACTAACTTATGCATGAAATTAAATTGGCGCCATGCAAAATGATACGCCAACTTAGGGACGCCATATTTTAATGTAAGTAACCGTGCCTTTATAAAGCGAAGAACTGGATTTCGGAATATGAGAATGTTAAGAAGCGTATAGTGTCACTTTATTGAAGGAATCCTCATTATTAATAATTGGGAAATGTGAAATGCTATGTTAGCTATGCATGTATGAGCCAGTGTCGGTCAGTGCAAGTACAGAATATGTGGCACGTTTCGAAAGCTTCCGAGGGCACCGTTAGCAGTAGTAAGACTAGAGATTTACAGAGAAAGATGAGGCTCTCATCCTCTACCGATGATGCGAGTATAATGGTGTTACTCGTAGGATTTAATGAAGTATTTTAGTATCAGGATTGAATGTCGCTGGAATGGTGCTCTGACTACATTAAATAATGGTTATTAGCCTAGAGTTGTTAAAATTTGTATGTTGCATCTGATGTAGACAATCTACGATACTTTTGTGAGAGGCTAATTTTTCGGTTAATGTATTAACATAAAGATAATATGATAAAACCACAAAATGGATGGAAAACTATAATAATTGTAATGCACCTACTAAAACATAACAACGTATACTATATCTATGTCATCCCGCATAGGAATGGTAAAATTAATATAAATACAATACAAAACCAAATTAAACTGCACGCATAAGCCACTAAAACATATACACTACAAAACAAAATCCTTAAGCGTAAAAACAAACATAGGTATAGCTTTTGGTTCAACCGTCCATATAGTTAAAATCTTCAGAAAAACATAGCCCGGGGAATTCTTTAAAATATTAGAAAACAAATTTAAACCCCCTAATATATACAATAAAATCTTTAATATGAACACGATCAAAGTGTCTTACTCAACTATGCCAAACCTACATAAAAATAATTAGTTCTAACAATAAAACAATAAGATCCGAAACGCAAATATAGAAATTATAGCAGGTTGTAACTGTAGAAGAACAGTAAATATCCTCTACAAGGCACGTTTAAGATTAAAAAAGTGATTTATATCTGCATAGTGTCACACACCCCAAATATAAATTATGTTAATAGCTACCATACAATTCCCTTCGCAGGTTCTAACCCTTACACACAGTTAATCAATCACAGCGCCAACATTAACCTATCTACCAATCAAACACAACCAAACCTATGACATAGCAAAACCACTCCTAATCTTGCTGGCAATAAATATATTAAACAAAATGTAATTTACTCAGATGACACACCTGAGCCTATTAAACATAATATTTCAACGCATAAGCACTCCTTTAAAAATCCTTCCTTGAAAAACCAGACTCCTTTATCTAAGACATATTTGTTGACTTAATGAAAGAAATATTTTCCTTTCAATTTCAAATGGGAAATAATAGGAGAATATAAAGCGTATATGCCGGAAAACAGATTATGTGCACTTGGAGATATGAAGCATTTTAGATTTTAAAATATAATTAAAATAATACAATTCTGTAAAACTTAAAATACGAAATTTGTTCGGGATGCATTCATAAATCTTTTATTTAAGTTCGACAAATTTAAGCCACCATAAATCATAAATTCTCTTGTTACAAATCTATGTAAAAATTCATAATTTATAAATTAATAACTATTAATATTATAGTGTTTGTATTATTATTTTTTATAATCTTATCTAATATTTTACAATTATTTCCTATTTTAGTTTTATCTATTTCACTTTGCATTTATATGTTATTACTTTATTAATATAAGTTCTATAAATAAAATAATTACTATTAAAATAATATTATTATTTAATTACTACCAATAAGATACATTTATTACTTTTTATTGATTTTATTAATATTAATATCTTAGACCATTACATCAAAATTAACTCATAACTATTTAATGGATATCTCACTTTGAACAGTAAATCTCTTTATTTTTCTATTTTTCGATAATTTAGCTGATATTAAATATACCGTTACTAACGAATTAACTGTTAATATTATTCTATTTGCGTTTCATTTGGAAGTTTGCATACATCACCTTTTCAAGCATTCATAAACTACATTTAACATCCCAATGGGTGCATTGACGATGATACTTACAAACTTTAACATGTGAAGCATTAAAAGGTAAATACATTTTTATTAGAAATGTAAAAACTCCCACACATCTTCACCTTTCCACCCGATTTTATTTTATTTTTATTATTATTATTATCAATTCACATTTGTAACTCTTTTCTTTATATTTTAAATACATCTGCCTAACTTTTAAAAAATACTAGTTTTATGTTTGGTGTCTTAAAAACACCAAATATTTTTGCTGATGAATAGACTTGGTTTCAAAAAACTGAATTATAAAATAATTGTCCAAGACTTATTGTCTCTCTCAATAAAAATATCGCCCGAAAACGATCGTACAATTTATGCATTTTTTTTTTGTTCTTCCTTGTCAAACTAATTTTTATTTTCAATTTTAATCACAAATTGTCAATCATCTTACTCAATATATATATATATATACATATATATATATATATATATATATATATGGGGGGTGTATATATACACATGCATATATAAATATACGTATATATATGTATATATATATATATTGATGGATTGATAGATTGATAGAGTAACAATGATGATGTATGAACATACATAAATATACACATATTTATAAACATTTACATCTACCTTGTATTTATAAAAGGAACTTTGTACGTGGCGCTGTGTGGCAAAGACAGTTCCTAATGTATTCTAAAACATGTTGATTTATTTTCTATAAATTTCACGCGAAGGTGATTTAAAAGTCTGTGGGTTTCCTTTGTTTAGATTTCTATCCAAATATCTTCGATAAGTATTAACATTAGATAATCAAAATAATCCGAAAAAATAAGAAGCAGGCGATTTTGGCCAAGGTAAACACCTAACCCAGCGTAATATAGACATTTCGAAAGTTTTCAGTCGAAAGGTCAGATATATAAAGTCAACAGAAGTTTCTTTGGTATAACATATACGCGTTCTAAACCAATATTTTTGTTTCTAGTGCAATTAGAATATGATACAAATTTTGTTCATTTAAAACTTTAATTTTAGGCAATATCACGCAAAACATATAAGGCTAGACATATAATATCAACTGTAGACTTTTAAATAGGGCAGAGGCACGTTCGGAATAAATGTTTTATAGCCTAATTGATGCTTGTTCCTTGGATTTGCATATTAACTTTTTATTCTAGCCATTGTCTACAGACATTTTTTTGGTAAAATGCATAAGGTTTACTATAGTTCAATGTAGCTAACACTTAAATGTAAATTTCGTTACTTGAAGAGGCATGTGAAACCTTTTTCAAGTTCACTACGATGTCTACAATTTTAGCAGGCACTCAATATATTTGATTGGAAAATTGAAGAGTTCACCGATTTTGGTGAAAATACTTTTATTGGCATAAAATTTTGTGTGAAGAATTCGTTGATCATAATCCAATCACAGACAACGTCGGATATCGATGCTTCCTCTCTCTCTGTCTGTCTGTCTCTCTCTCTCTCTCTCTCTATCGGTCTCTTTCTGCATATATATATATATATATATATATATACATATATATATATCAATCTATATACATATGTGGATGCGTGGGTATATATATATATATATATATATATATATATATATAGAGAGAGAGAGAGAGAGAGGCAGAGAGAGACAGAGAGGTAGGTATAAATATATATATATATATATATATATATATTTATATCTATATAAGTGTGTATATATAAATGAAATGATAATTTAGTCACTTATTTACTTGAAAACTACATATATATATATGTATGTATATATATATATATACATACATATATACAAGAGCAAATAGTTAATAAAACATGTTAGAACACTTTGAAAAAGAGGTAAACACATATTTAATCTGAAGAGGAAACACTTAACAAGTGGCTAGTCCTTTATCCGCGGAGTTTAGAAAAAATACTTTCCCTCTCATCAGCAAAATGCGGAATCGTACGCATGTATATATGCGATTGTGTTCTGTATTTCCCTTACATTAAGCCTCTCTGGCAGTTGTAAATATTATTTAAGTGTTCGGCACTATGCAATTTTCTCATTCCTATTTCTGCGTTTTAACAGACTTCTATACAGACCAGTCCTCTTCCTGTGTCTTTCTATTTTACGTAGAGCCGGTCAATATCATCCTTTAGGCGTAGTGCATTCTTCATTGTCATAGGTTTCCTGGTCTTCTGGTCAAGTTGTATTTTATGTTCTTTTGTCCACCTAATAAACGGTTCGGGGTATATTGCTAGTAACACTGTGCATGTGTTTGTTCCTTTCAGTAGCTTTCTGTAATATAATTTATATATGAATTTTGTCTCGTCACATAATAAAAAAATATATTCTGTGATAAATACTTCTAAATGAGGGGAAATCATGGTTCTTGTTTCGATTCTAGCGAATGGTTCTCAACTGATAAATTTATAACTGTTTAAGTCATTACTAAATATTGGATACTTATCAATAGGAAATTGGACCTATGATTTAAGAAATCTGCAGGAATGGAAATATGGTGCCCGTGGGTTCTAGTGTAATTTTGTTTGTATATATATATATATATATATATATATATATATATATAGAGAGAGAGAGAGAGACAGATAGATGTATATACATATATATAGTTATATATATATGTATGTATTCATGTGTGCGCGTGTGTGTACGCACGCGCGTGTGTCGATGATTTCACGTGCACAAAATTCCCTCATAAAATAATTAATATACCACTATGACATTGGAAATATAGCTTCAAAATTATTGCAACTTTATTAATTAAGTAGATTTTGGTTGCCATCTTATCCTAAAACCGCAATAAAAATATGCATTTTGGAATAAATATCCGATGAGTAATGTGAGCACATTATTTCTTTTAGTAATTTTTGGAAAAACAGATGTGTTAAAAAAAATTCTATTAATCAGTCGTAATTGATTTTTGAATATATATTTTTGGAAAGCCATATAGCTCCATTATATTTTCATTTAATTGGATCTCATTTAACGTCAAATCAAAACATTAACCGTTTGCTTTTGTTGACTTTGTAAATATGGTGCTCTGTGAATAATGCACCACCCAAGATACCAATTTGATAAAATTAATTACTACGTCTACTACCACACCACTACTACTACTACTAGTACTAATAATAATAATAATAATAATATTAATAATTGAAATAATGATGATGATGATGGTGATGCTACTGATGATGATGCCTATTGCCATTATACTGAGAAAGTTCAAAGCCGAATATATCTTCTGTAATACAGGTAAAAAAAATGAACCAGGTGGTTTACACGGACGATTTGCAACTTTTTGCAAGGATCGAAAAGAACTAGAGGCACTAATATACACCACCCATATCTTCAGGCAAGATGTGCAAATGGAATTTGGTATGTAAAAGTGTGCACTACTCGTTGTAAGAAACGGTAAAACCACCCACCCAAACGGTGATGACGGCACAACGTGAACAGACGCCTATAAACACTTGAGAGTTCTGTGAGTAAACACTATCGAAGCCACAGAAAAATAAAATTGAAAAAGAATACTCCAGGAGAAAAAAAAAACACTTCTTTAAATTAAATTATATAGATGGAACGTGATAAAACGTATAAATATCTAGGCAGTATACTAGTAAGTTATATAATGTGGATACAAGAAGATCTGAAACACCTAGATGAGAAGACCAGGAAACTCATTACCATGCACAATGTGCTACCCCAAAGGACAATGTTTATCGACTTTACGTAAAAAGAAACGTGACGGGAGAGGACTGCCATGCATAGAAGACTGTGTGAATGACAAAAAAAAGAATAGAAAAATTCATAATGCAGCGCACCGAAAGGGTTGTTATAGCAGGGAGGGACACAGAAAAAAGTAACAAAACAGGAAGCAAAGAGACACATATCAAGACAAGAAAAGTAAAATGGAAAATGAAAAAAACTACACGGAAGATTCATGAGTGACGAAAGTTTGGAATAAAAAACACGTCGAAAACACACGAAAACCGAGAAACAGAATCATTAATAATAGCAGTACATGATAACTCAATAAAAGCGCCCTACATCATTAGAAAGTATGTACAAAACACAGAAAAACTGCAAATGCATATTCTTTCGAAAAAAATGGGAAACGATAAACCATATAGTTATTGAATGCAGCAAGCTAGCTGAAAAGAAATACAAAAACCGGCACGACCGAGTGGAGATAGAAGTACACTAAGAATTATGCAAACAACATCCCGAACGCACATACAAGTGGTAGAAGCATAATCCAACAACTTGAACTTGAACACTGGAATCAGAAAATCCTTGATAAGGTGGCCATAAAACAGATCGACCCACTCAAGCAGTAATTCCGGATGTCGTAATAATTAACCAGAAACAAAAGCCTGTAAATTGTAGACTTTGCTTTTTCAGCTGCCCACAAGGTTAATATCAAAGAAAATGTGGAACGGAGCAAATACGCAGAGCGAGACAAACACCTAAAAGAATATGGATGATCAAGAATCTCAAGATAATACCTACAATAGTCGGAACACTAGGAATAATTCTGAAAAAAAAACTTTGAAATAAAAAAAAAACAGCTGAAACGTTAAGTAAAACATTGGAATGCGAGACTAATGAGTCATCTGTGCGAATAAGAGCTACTGCAAAGGCAATATATGAATAAGCCTTACAGGGAACTGAATATATGTGTTCTCGGCTCGCACCTTTATCCGCAGTAACGCCCCATCGCCCCTCCAAGATTGATATCAAGGAAGTCGAGAAGTATGAGGGGGGAGGAAAATCGTAAAAGATAAATATGACAAGATATCCGCAAGACAAGTGAACTGGGTATCTAAGGAGTCTTATTGCAACGCGAATTTCATTGGAAACCAATGGCCGCAACCAGCGAGAAATCAGTGGTGAGTGGCTATCGCGATAACGCAATTTCATCTGGAAATTTTATTGAAATAGGTAAACATTACTGGAAATCTGGGAAGATGTGTTCACTCAGCTTCCAGGGAATGCCACATGTTGTTTTCAAAGAAAAAAAACACTTTTACGGCCTGTGTAAAAAGCTCCTTGAGAGCCAATAATAACATTATCGGGGTGTTTGTGTTCCGAGAAAATTATGACTGAATTAATGTTAACGCTTTAATAGAAATGCATCAAGGTTTAAAAGAAGAATAACAAGTCACATAAAAATTAGAAAAAATATAAACTTTGTTGTAATAGTTCGATGGAGTCAGAGACATTCAAACAACTTGCAGAAAAGTACAAAGTCTAAAAGATTCGCTATCAAAGAAGAATGCTAGTAAAATTCGCGAAAGTGAAATACACTGCAAAAAACAACGATAAGTGGCAATTTAAGGACGAAATTGACTGTCAATGTATGCAAATGAGTACCAAAGTCAAAGTAAGTGGTTTAATGATATGTTGATTATACAAAAATCTAAAAAAAAAATAGTTTTTGGAAGATGTGAAGAATGAAATCGAAAGTAAGTTAAAGCAATCTGAACACCTGCCGAAATTGAACAAGAACAAAGTGAGTAAACAATGTAAGACAATTCCGAATTTGAAGGTTCGTATGTGAGATGGTCTATCTAGGTATTTGGTAAACATCTTTACCAGCTCCCATAGAAGGTTTACATCTCAAATTGATGAAATGTTGAAAAAAGATGTAATTCGTAAATGGAGCACGAACGGAAAAATGGACAGTAGGATACATTCATCATTATTGGCCCATCACCCGCCTTCCACTGATGTAGAAACTTCTGATATAAATTTTAGCAGATGACATTTAAAAAGACTTGAAATAGCAAGGGATCTTACCGGAAGAACAAAAGAGATGTAGACGGAAAATAAAAGAGATAACTGATCAACGTCTTATTGATAAGACAGTATTTCTGGATTGCAAGAGAAGATTCACAAATCTATGTATGCCCTGGATAGATTACCTTAAACATATCTTTTTCTTCTACATAGCTTGTCTAAGTAATGTAGGGAAATGTATGTAATAGGGTGAATGTGTGAGGTTTTTTGGGAAAGAAGCATGCAGCGATTGATTATTTATGGATGATTAACTTTGTATGCAAAAGACGAATGGCAGCGAAATATAATTTAAGAGAGGTTCAAATGTGGAGAATGGCGTTGCTTTGGAATTTGGCATAAAGAAATGTGGCGCCTTGCAACCGAAAATGGGAAAATTATTTAAAATAATAGAGTGTACATTTGAAATGAGAAAATGCTAAAAGACGCTAAGAAGAAGGATACACATATTTAAGACTTGTTGAATTAGATATAATAAAAATGAGCTGAAATGAGGGAAATAAAAAGAAAAGTATGCAGGAGACAACAACACTTTGTATTAATTGTAAAGATGGCCTAGAAAACACAGAATATCCGCTATAAACACATAAGCATTCACTATATTTCGATATAATGCGATTATTATTCCAAGAAAATGCAATGAGCTGACGAATAAGGACAGCAAGACAATAAAAATGATCACAATGAATAAAGCGCTTCATTCAAAAATAAAGTTTATCCGAAAGAAATTATGGATTACGAGGACTAATAGATGAAAAGCGACGTGTAAAAGACCAAAATAATCAGACAGTGTACATCTATTACTGTATAGAAAAGCTTTAAAAGGGCGTGTCAAAATTACAGAAAACGTCAAGAAAGAGAAATGCTAAGAGAGAAAGAAACTTACTGCAATAAATGAACTAAAAATAGAAAACAAGTAAATTGAGATTAATAATAATAACGCATAGATAAATGAGTAGAGTTCTTCTAGAAAATAACCTGGCTGCTGTTTTCAAAATCTTTCTTGGAGGTAGAGATAGACGTTCTAATATGTGCCGCAAAGCAGCAAGGGCGCTGTAAAAATTATGTAAAGCATCAGATTGATTAAATTGCAGGCAAGTGAGAATGTACAATGCCTAGTCTGTTTTGCGAAATTAGCTCAATAAAAAATGCAAGATATATCTTGACAATGTTGCAAGAAATTTACATAAGTATATATGCAAGAAAGGCGGGTTAGAATTACGTGAAAAATCGAAGGAGCAGTTTCCCGAGGGATTAGTGCATACTAACATGTAAAATTATTGTAGCATGTGAATATCCAATGTGATAATATGAGGAAAAGGGAGGGCACTAGATTTATTTCTTTGAAAAAAGACGATAGAATTCAATGACGTATATACTAGTGTCAGCTGATGCAAATGTGGAGGAAAAAGAAAAGGACAAGATTAAGAAAGTTTAAGAGTTTAATGCGCTCAGTAAGAATGACGCTTGCAAATATGCTAGCGTGCTCCATGCTAACATCATTAAATCTACAGAAACTAAAAAAGAAACGTGGAAAAGTCCACTGGGGAATAGGGGGAAACTATTATAAACACAATCATACACTAGGAATTCAATTAAAAGAATCGCTATAAGATATTTGGATCGTTCACAAAATCAACTAACGAAGAACACGTGAACTTCGATCAGAAAGCCGAAGAAACTACTGACAATTCAAACGGATTAAACTCCAAATACATTATTTTTCGACTCTATGTAGAAAGTAAACAAGGGAGAAGGGATTCGATAAACTTAGAAAACTGCACAAAAATATTTGAAAAATTGAATAAGTCAGAATATTTAAAAAAATGAGCATCGCAGCGAGAGACAACGCCAATAGGAACAATAAAATAAAACATGAAAAAAATAATAAGTCAGAATGTAAAGAGTTACATGAACGATTGCCAGAAAAAAAGAAGAGAATCATAAAACTGTTTACGTACGTCTAAGAAATTGACACATAAAACAGAACCATTACTGATAACTGCAGATTACAAAACAATTAGCATCAAGGAGAATTACGCTAAAATAATGAGAGATATTTAAGGTTACATGTGTAGTCTCTGCATTTACATCGATATTCTCATAAGTCATGAATAGTTTCATGAATTGCTCACGAAAAATATATAGAATTTATATTCAGTTTAGACAAGGTATCTTGCTAATGCAACGTACATTAGAAGAAAGATTTATCCAAATATTATAAGGAGAGAGCAGGGAAATGGGGGTATTCTAAAGCAAGTGCTTAGAAAATATATTTTTAAGTAGAAACATGGCGGCTTTGAGAAGCTTATATTTAGGAAATATGTTTTTCCGCTTTTCAAAGTGGTCGAGCATACTTTCTAAAGAAGAACAAGTGAAACTTGTTTCTTTGCGACAGGTTCCTTTGTAGCATTTAAAACACAAACACAGGAATAAGATTGCGGTCAAAGGATAGAAAGAGTTGCTAACCCAGCAACGTTTGACGTATTAAATTCGAAACTCTTTTTTCTGCTATTGCATTCAGTAAAAGTCCAGTGCTTGATACATTAGCACACAGGTAAGATCACTCTATGCGTAGAATACGGGAAGATATCAGACATTTTCTAGCCTGTGGGGCGTGCCTGCATTCTATACAACATATTAATAATACATTCAAATACATTCGAATATTAAGACTAGCATTTAGACCAAACCATTCTATATGTCATTAAGTTCATCATTTAAAAAAATGTTTATAATATGTAAAAGAAACAACGGTAAACACAGAATTAGATAGCCAATCATACCTACGATACACTTATATGGAAAAAGTCGATTTTTTAAGATTCCCTAAAATAAAAGATAATAAATGGACTGTTGTAAACTTACAGCAAAAAAATGTTGGTAAAATATTCAGCCATCGAGGACTACATTATAATGGGCAGATTTTATCATATAAAATCGGTTTACTAAAATGGTAGGAATTAAATTTTACAATAATACCTATGGCCATACGTTGTACATATTACATTCGTTTACACTAAGCTCAGCATATAGATATTCAGCTACTTTACATAATGTATAATATATGCTATCAAATATGCTCGTTTTTATATCCAATAGATCTATCGGGTTGCTAGGATCCTAACTATTAGTCAGAAAAATAATCTATTCATAGCAGTTATTCATCACTATGGTCGAGTTATTAAAGCGAACATAATCGGACGCACTAGTGTGACGATATTTTTTTCTGAATGTAAAACAACCAGAATTTTTCATTCGATTTTTTGCATATATAAAACTGTTTAAAAGATTTACTACTAAATTTGGGTCCACATAATAAAAATCAAGCTACAGACTACCTGATGTTATTTATTAAACATTTCTAGGCCGGCTAAACCTAACAGATTCTGAATGAAGTGAGGGGCATCGATTTTTCCGATCCTCAAAATGATTGTGGTTTATGACCTAAGACAAAGTATACATTCATAATTATTTCCAAAATTACTGGTTAATGAATATTTTTCCTGATTTAAACATTTTTAATTATAGGTAACATATAAAACCGTTAAGAATAAAATAGAAAACATAGCTGATAAAAGGGTGCGTATTTAAGGCACTAGCGTTTTCCAAGAACGGGTACTTGGTTGAGGAACGTACTGGGAACGCAACCAGCTTCCCGGGTGTAAGACAATATATCAATATAGACCCATGAAAACATCAACCCAAAAGGTCGAGATGTCGTCGGCTATAACTGGCTGGCATGGGTCGCTTCCTCATTGCGTCGTCACAAACATCTTTCCATCCTCAGCATTAATGGCATGATATAATTTAACGGTTATACAATAATAGCGGACAAATGCATTTGTATAAACATATATATAATTTATTTCAGATTTAACAATGAGAATAATATTTTGTAAATAACAGTTGAAACCAGACGCAAGCCATGTCACATCCGCCGACCCAAGAATGCAAGCTTCAACTGTTTCAACAATTCAATAATATTTCAATTCTCTCTTTCAGTTGAGAAAGAGAGAGTAAAGGAGTGAAAGGGAAAATATAGAAGGAGGGAGAGAGACGGGGGAACTACATGTTTCATCGGCCATATTTTTTATCAAATTATAATATTCACTCTATACGTAAACACCTATCGATATTTGTGTGCCGACAGTTTTCGCATTTAAAATATGTGTCTTCATTTAAATGTGCGTTTGCCTCAACATAAGTGCAGACCAAGTTGGCACTAAGTTTATTAATATAGAAGCCCCTACCTATCTTAAAAGCGACGCTCTCCATAATATACTTATATAAAAAAAAAAACGCGTGTTCGTGCGAATACATGAACGGGACTACTAATGTGTGTATTTACTGTTAACATCTATGTGCAGTTATAAAATATACACAAGATTAGACATCACATGAGGCCATACTGTAATCTATGAACATTATAAAAATATGTTTTTATCCTGTAGAAAAAAACGCTGGCACAGAGGAAGGAAATTGAACAAACTCTAGGTGTCTGAGTTCCTTGTATATCTGTTAAGACAGGGTCGAATGACATAAGCGTTTATCGCTAAAAGAATTCTGTTTTATTACGTATTTGTTTCTTATACATAGGCGGGGGGTAATTCCAGAGCCGTGAATATATGCAACAAGTTTTAAGTTACATTGGTTACATATATATATTTTTTACATAGGCGACCAACTTGCCAAAGTCAAGAGGCTAGTCGAGGATAAGGCTTAAAGTGTGTACAGTAGTCAATTGGACAATAAAGTTACCGTTAGTAATGCAACTCGCTAAAGTTGTTATTCTAAGTGAAACGGCTCGTTGAACTTGAGGACAGCAATATTGTAATTAGCTGGAAAGCAGGAAAACGGAAGAAACTTCCACAGGCGTGCAGTTCTAAGGAAGAAACTTTGTTCATGAAATCTACGTTTAGGTTTAATTATATATAAAGAGTGAATACTTATTGATAGTGCTTTCAGCTAGACGAGTGTTTCTTGTTAAAGTTGGTGAGGGGGTTATAGATTGACGCTCAGTAAGTCACTTACCAGGAAAATCAGGATAAAGCAAAGGCAAACTCTCAACATCGCTTCCGTGAGAAAGCGGTTCCAGGGAAGAGAAACGCAATCTCCTTCGAGGCTAAGAATTATATTTAAACTCTATTAATTAAGGATAAGTCCTTTTTGGCAGATCCTACCGACATCTGACAACAATGCTCCGTCCTTGGACATACCTGGCTCTTAAATATAGAGGGAATTGCATCAGCAGTGAAATATCTACTGGATCGATAGAAGTACCCCACCACTTTTCCAGCATTCTTGGCAACGGATTTGATGCCTGTGTTTCATTTCAGATCAGGAGTAAACGTCAATCCCAGAAGCTTGTCATAACATGAGGCCTTCGAAAGACGAGACCCGTTCATCTTAATTGGTGTCAGATGAGTATCAGAGCGTTAATAATGTAAAGATAAACGCTGGGTTTTTAGATGCTTTAAAAGTAACCAGATACTTCTTTCCCCATTATAACACGTGCTCAAGATCAGAGGAGAGAGAATCAGAGAACTTGGTCATTTACGGTCTTAGACGTGCTACCATATATAGCAGTGGCATCATCATAAATGTACGAATAATGTAAGGGTGTGATTTGGAAGATCATTAATGTAGATCAGGAAGATACTTAGGCCCAGTATGGACTCCTAAGGGACTCAAGCTTTAATACTGTGAGCTTCTGATTTCTGCCCATCAACTACTACTCTTCTGAACCTATCAGAGTGTAATGCTTTCATAATTGAGAAGACATTTCCATGTATACCATAGCAGGAGATCTTGTGAAGGAAACCTTTATGTCATACCCTAAAAAAGGCGTGTGATAGGCCAAGAACAATTGCCCTAGAAAGAACGCCGCCGGCAAGAGATTTCATAATACTATGAGATATAAATGTAAGCATATCTGCTGTAGATCTAGCAGAACGGAAACCGTATTGTTGTGCCACTAAGGACTTTATTTTTACTGATATAATTCATTACGTCTATATTTAATACATATTTCTTCAACTTACTCTTGACAAACAGGAGATTTAGTGGCCTGTAGTTAAAGGGTGATGAACGATTACAATATTTCTTTAATACAGGGCATACTTATTGTTGTGGGGGAATACCCACCGTTATAATCACTAAGATGGACTTATCGATTAGCCACATAAGCAGCAAGTATAGGTCGCTCAACGAGAGCTATCCGGATGTCGTACAGAGACGACTACCCACGGATATACTAATCTTCCTCTATCAGTAACCCTGTTCTGGATATAAATGTTTTTAGTATTCTCACCAGTCGCCGTATTTTTCTACATTCACCTTTCTCGACTCAACTACAATGGTGACAAGGATGTAAAACATGTTTTGTAAAACACACTCACGCGCAAAATCTTCACCTCGCCAACTGTATAAAATATTCAATTCCAAACTCATTAAGTTACAGCGCAATCTCAAAAGTTCAACGACGAAAATTGAAACATAAAAAGTCTACACTTAAATTTATCTACTCCAAGAAAATGTAAGTATAATCTTTTTTCATGCTTGCTAAATAAAGAAAAAAAAAGCAATCTTGATTTAATTTGTCGCAAACGGGTAAACGCAATTGTTTCTTCGAATTACATATGGACTTTATGTTGAAGATTTATTTTCTGTTACGGAATTTCTGGAAATGCATTCTTGTTTCCTAACAAAGTGGTTATTGTGACCGACTAGTTGTTTATTTGAACTATACTGAGAGAGGAAAAAAGAACGGGACAGTGTTAAGTCAAATATTCGTTTTACGGGCTGGGAAGCCATTTTTTATGACTAAAAAAAAAAAATATTTTTTTTGGTCCAACTCCTTGTTTTACAACTGCATGCATGTCGTGCATATCAATTTTTAAAGCACTGTAAAAAGAATACTCTTTTCGGTTGGTATAACATTTGCTCGCCAGCGGAGTGAGGAAAATACTGCTCGCATAACGATATATATTATTGAAAACTGAAACCCGGGACGGTTTTTTTTTAACTTTGCTTAACAGAGACCTACTTGTATATTTTACATTGCATGGGGTATATCGTATATTTTACATCACATATGTAATATTGTATAGTTTATATCGTATTGTATATTTAATGGTGTATGTAGTATATTGTACGATTTCTCTTCCTCTACGGTAAAACAAAAATATGTACCCATTTCCGAACTATTTGAATATCAGAGACAAAAACACATGTCAACGAGAAAATAAGTGTATGCAAAATTAATCTATAATTTTTGTACTTCTGGTACAACTACTGAGGAGCCCACAAATTATATTTTCCCCTTGCTGTGACTTCCGTTTAAGTTATAAATACCATTAAAAGAATAAAATAATTCTCTTCCAGAAAATACAATAAAGAGACACAATGGAAGATGTGAAAGAGACGATAACCCGTCTAATTGAATTTCAAATAGACCAGCAAAGAAGAGCTGCCGATAGACTACAGCACACAGCCCAAAGAATGATCCAAATGCAAAAAAAGGCTGATGACATACATTTTGCATTGCAAACAGAGCAGAAAGAGGTAACTGAATCACTAATACAGGTTTTAATGAATAAGAATCAAACTACGGAGAGCGATACAACGCTTTCCCAGAGTGCGATGCTAAGTACAATAAATAATTTCATCTACAGTCCTGAAGAAAATCAAACATTTGAAACGTATTTCAGACATTATGAAGATCTGTGCAATATCGACGGTGGAAATTGGGCATACCAAAAAGAAGACAGTTTGTTACTCAGCAAATTAGGGGCTACGAAACACGGCATATTAGGCGACTATCTTGCTACAAAAGACTAGCGATCTGACGTTTACGGCAACCGTTGGACGACTAACTAAACTATTTAGTTCAAAATCGTCGCTGTTCCACAGACGGTGGACATGCTTAAACCTTACGAAAAAAGACGATGGGGACTACTTGACTTTCGCCTCGATTGTTAACAAACGCTGTGACGATTTAATTTGTCAGAATTGAGTGCCGATGATTTCATGTGTCTCATATTCGTCCAGGGGTTATCTTCGACAAGAGACTCTGAGATCCGTCGAAAAGTTTTGTCAAAACTGGAAAGTCAACTTGGCTAAACTGTACAAAAGCTGGCTGAAGATTGCCAAAGAATGATTAGTATCAATAAGGATTCAAAGAACATCGAGAAAACTGGTATTGCACACATAAAGAACACACGGAGAAGAACTAAGGGGTACTCTCCAAACACAAAACGGATACTAGCCGTTATCTTCCACTGGAACACAAAATAGAAACTACCCAGGAGCCTTCAACCCCTAGTTTTCGCTGCTGAAACTGGCATTGCTCAAAGGATTGCCTTTTTCGTACCAAAGAATGTTTTAATTGCAGAAAATAGGACACAAACTCTGACACTGCAAATGACAGAAGAAAAGTACAATTCGGGCTCAACAGACGGGAATGAAGAAGAAAGACGGAAATAACAGTCGGAAATACGTCTTAGAATGTTAAACAAGGACGTTAGATTACAGTTAGACTCAGGGTCGGACTTATCGATAATAGATTTCCAGACGTTGAAAATTTTAAATAGGCTGACTATGCATAAAACTGGCAAGTAAGCAAAAACGATAACTGGAGAAAAAATAAATTTGGAAGGAGAACTAACTGCAAATGTCACTTTTAATGGTACACCGAAAAAACTTAAATTATTAATGCTAAAGAAAACAGAACATTTTTTAAGACCGATTGGTTTCAGGAATTTAATATGTGGGATATACCGATCAACACCTTTTGCCAAAAAGTAGAATCGTTTTCTACAGAAAAACAAGCACTTAAACTGTATGGAAAAAAAATATTTTCCTGAATTTTCTCAGCGGGCTTGGGTTAATGTAGGATGGCAACAACCAAATTGTAACTGAAACCCAATGCAGAGCCAGTTTTTAGGAAATAAGGAAGGTATAATTCGCTTCGCTAGTTAACGTGATTTAAGAACTACCAGTTACCCTACATTAAATAAAACGCGAAGCCCAAGAAGACGAATCCATTTGTTCCACAAAACAGAAGTTTATTCGGGAGCACCTTAAGATAAGGCCTTACAACAGTTTATACAGGTTTACAGAATCACACCGAACCCTATTACCCCTGAAGCAACGTCTCCTACCGAGATCATGTTTGCACGAAAATACGACCAGCATTCAAACAACTACTGCCAAAACAAGCGCAATGATAAAATACATTATGTACATACGCCTCGATCTCAGAGGCACACACGCATATAACGATCATTGCAAATACAACAGAAATAACATAAATCTCTCCCCCTCTCCCTCTATCTCTCTCCATATATATATATATATATATATATATATATATATATATATATATATATATATATATATATATATATATATATATATATATATATATTAAGTAATGTGATTTATAATTTTAAAATTTAAAAAAAAAAATTTAATTTAAAAATCAAATTTTAATTAAATTAAAAATCAGTTTCATAAGACGGAACAACAACAAAGTCAATTATCTGTACGATCGTTTCGGAAATCCGTGCTTTTTATTTGTGGTATACATGAAGTCACGTAGAACAATTATACATAGTTTTTTTGGTAAGCACGGTCTCCTCATCAGTAAATTTAGGAGGATTTCTATTGAATTGAAAAGACACCAAAAATAAACCTAGCATTAAAAGTAAGGCAGATGAATCTGAAAAATTGAAATAAAAGGTTTGGATTTAAAATTTATAAGAAAATTAGTAAAGGTTAGAGATAGAAATGAGTAGAAAAAATATATATTTTCTTTGAATTTACATAATAAATTTGATTTAAAAATATATAGAGATAGTTACCTTTTAGTTTTTCTTTTTTTGAAATCAGGAACTGTGTTTAAAGTAGTCATTTAGATGTTTGCTATAGCTTTTTATTTTATTGAATGATGAATTTTAAATTGTTTCCGTTAGCGTATTTTGATTTAAAGACGCTACAGTTAATATATATAGAGAGAATATTTATTTTGCAAGTTTTTAAGGGGAGATTATTGTCATGTGTTATTGGCTTTATTTATTATTTAATTTACGAGTCTAAGGGCGGTAATTGGTCTAACTTAATTTATAAAAAAAAAATTGTAATCTATTGTTACTAATGAGTAATTTTTATATGATTTAAGGTGGTTTATATTTATTAAATTTAAACCAACGTTTATGATTACATGATAGAAGCTCGTGTCTTGAATTTACTAGTTTGCTTGAAGATATAAAAAGCACAACCAAACTAGTAATTTTTTCTTTTAATGTTTAAATTATAAATCACATTACTTTATATTGAATTAGCTCTAGGACATTTAACTATCGAGCTTATTATATATCTAAATTACAACGAGCATTTCCTGTATTTTAATTAAACTAGTAATTTCACTATTACATTAAAATACACTTAGCTCTTTAGACTATTATTCTAATCTCCTTTAAATTATATATATATATATATATATATATATATATATATATTATTCAATTTTCACCCCAAACAAGGCACAGTGCTACTTTGAAGCAGGGGGCTACTATCAGGGACTTAATTAGCGGGGTCATTATGAAGGGAGATGAGTAGAAAGATGTTTGTTAACATTAAACTTGAGCTTCTGCATATCATTGCAGTTGGGAAAGCAGAATCCCGGAAGGGAGTTCCAAAGACCCGCAGTTCTGGGGAAGAAACTATTGGAGTAAAAGGCTTTCTTGCACCCAGGGATATCTACTGTAAAGGGATGAGACGTAGTAGCTTGTCGGGTTTGTCGGGGGTAGTTACGTCGGGGAGGTACAAGTGTTTGCAATTCGTCAGAGCATTCACCATTGAAGTATTTGTAGAACAGGCAGAGGGATGCAACATCTCGTCGATGGGACAGAGGTTGAAGCCTAGATGACAGTTCAGTACCTATCAGGTTGGCGACTCTCTTTTTAACCCTGTCCAGGAGCGAGAGACAAGAAGCAGATGCACCAGCCCAGATGTGACAACAGTACTCCATACATGGGCGAATGGTTGCCTTACAGAGGTATAGGATACTGTCAGGCGTCAGTAGTTTCTAGCACGGTAGAGGGAGCCAACCTTCCTTGCAGTAGCCTTGGCAATGCTCTCAATGTATCTATTCCAGTTCATTTTCCCTGTAAACCTTAGGCCGAGGAGTTTAAAAGAAGTACTTTCAGGTAATGTGTTCTTGGCCATTGCTATTGGTGGTAGAGAAAGTTTACTGTAGTTATTGAAGGAAACAAGCTTAGTCTTAGCAGCATTGAATGTGACCAACCATTTTTGTCCTCATTCCACTACGGATTGGAGGTCATCCTCTAGTGTTTCTGCCATTTCCTTGGATATGTGTTCATTTGTTTTCCCCTCATATCTGTTATAGAGAGTGGTGTCATCGGCAAATATACCCATCTCCGAAACAATTTTATCAGGGAGGTCGTTTATGAATATCAGGAATAATAGATGTCCAAGGATAGACCCCTGAGGTACTCCCGCATTTATGTCGTATTGTTTGGATGTACGACCGTCGAGGACAACTTTGATTTTTCTATTACTTAAGAAGGATTTAATTACATTATGAATTCTTCCAGTGATTCCATATGATCTAATTTTCCTTAGAATACCATTGTGCCATACCCTATCAAAAGCCTTAGATATATCGAGGGCCACCTCTCTATCCTCCCCTGTTTTATCCAATGAACGGTATATACGTTCAGAAACTACAGTTAAGATATTGAACGGGCTTGCCTGAATCCATATTGTTTGTCAGTCAGGAGTTTAGCAGATGTTAGGTGCTAGACTAGGGCTTGGTTAACTAAGGACTCAAATATTTTGGCGAAAAGGGTGAGGAGGCTAATGGGGCGATAATTTAGTTGGTCAGTTCTTTCACCAGAATTCTTGAAGACTGGTACCACAGAGGCGGTTTTCCAGCAGTCGGGAAAACAAGATTCGTTAAGGCATTTATTGTAAAGTTTGGACAGAACTGGAGCAAACTCGGCAGAGCATTTTTTTAATAGCACGGCCGGGATGAGATCTGATCCACACGCTTTTGAGGTGTCTAGGTTTTTTATAATAGCATGTACCTGAGAAGGGGTGATTTTCAAATCGTCTAGTGAGGCGTCTGTTCGCAGAGGAAAATCAGGGCATGAGTGGTGTACCGAGTTTAGTGTGGAGTTTGAGGCAAACCGACTGGCAAGCAGATTAGCCTTGTCAGTTGGCGTGCATCAACCTGATGATCGTTTGATAGTGGGGGAATAGTTGAATGTTCATTATTTACTACGCTGTTATAGATTTTCCAAAAATCCCGGGTTCCTAATTTCTGTGCTTCGATGCGTTTTCTGGTGGTTTCAGAGTAATCTGTCTTAGCTGTCTCTATCACTCTCTTACAATTATTTCTAGCTTCTATAAACTTCTGTTTATTTGAGCTGGACTTATGTCGGTTGAATCTGCGGAACTAATGCTGCCTTTGACAAATGGCAGCTGCACAAGCAGAAGTAAACCATTTGGGGGAGTGGGGCTTGCTATAGAATTTCCGTGTGGGAACATGTGCTTCAATAGCAGTTTTCAACAATTCAGTGGTCTCATTTGCACACTGTTCCGCTGGAAGAGTAAATATATTTTGCCATGGGGCATCTCTGATGAGCTCCCTGATGGCTTCCCAATCAGCTTGTTTGTAATACCTCGTTGTTTTGAGTAGTGGGTCTTCAGTTTTAGGGCGAGAATTTTGGCTGATTTCCTCCATTATCACAGCGTGATCAGCATTCCCGAGTGGGCTGTGTGCATTTGTTGTACAGTCATTGGGAACCGTTGTCAGAAAGAGATCTAGAAGTGAGTCATGTTGATCTTGCTGGTCTGGGAAACGTGTCGGAAATGTAACCAACTGAGATAGGGAATGGGATATAGAGAAGCTATGTGTTGCGCTACCAGCTACGTCTCTGTGATTAGAGAAGCCTAGCCAGTTACTGTGGTGGACATTGAAGTCACCAAATACATGTATTTGTGCGCTAATATCGAGGGAGAGTGATATATCTATGCTGTCTGAGACTTTTTTTATTAGGTTACAGTCTTGGTTTGAGGGAGAGCGATAGAGAAAATACAAGTAGCTAATATTGTGTTGAATATTTAGTCTGAAGCACATAAAGGCCTGGCCCTCTTATTCTAGTTTTATTTCTCTACTCGGGGGAGGGTGTTACGAATATAGACTCCAAGTCCATGCATATGTCTGTCCGAGTCCTTACGGTAGAGTGGGAGATAACCAGACATGTTTAAGTGGTTAGAGGGAATGGAGGAGTGAAGGTTAGTTTCACTTAATGCTAAGATATATGGGGTGTTTACAAGGAGAAATGACTCAACATCATCTAAGTTTGTTCTAAGCCTGCGGATATGAGTAACTGCAAGCCTCAAGGGAGGAGGCAGGTTGGTTTTCTTTGAGTTTGGTCCTGGTTTAAACGTAACTTTTGCTTAAGCTGTCATTTCATTTTATTTAAAAGTTTCAGTTAAGGTGAGTGAGTGAGGGGGTGATGGACAAGTAGTTGTGCAGAATACCAGACATGCAATACAAGTAGACTATCAGCTGTCCTCACCCACAGGATTGTGGCCTCAGGAAAGCCCACCGGGAATGAGTGCAGGGCCCCTTTCCATGCGCGACATTGCACTACAAACGTCCCGATATTTTACAACTGTTGATGGAGCAGCCGCTCTAAGCGCTACCAAAGAGTTAGGGCACCTGTACTATCAGTCGGAAACAGCAACCAGGAACTGTCAATTCGGTACCCTCAATCAATTAGGCAAAGCCAGCCCAGTCCAACTGCACCGACATATATGGCACTGAAGCACTCCACTGTGTCCAGTTTAGGGGGATGGGATGTGGCGGGAGTGGGGAGAAGCGGCGTTCATTGCCCTAGTCAGGAAACAAGGTCAACCCCTGGGTGATTCAGTCGAGTCCCTGTGATAATACCTCTACGCCTGTCCAATAGGCAAAGAAGGAGTATGAAAGCCGGGAGACAGACAGAGCCTATCTCCTCCTTAAGCACTTTAGGTTTGCCAACCGGTGATTTGTTTGAGTCACCAGCTCTAGGAAGGTTGTCGCCCAGGACTGAAGAGGTCTCCCTCCCCTAGGTTTAGTTTCAGAGTTTTCCTTCTCCTAGACGGATGATTTGAGAAGACCTACAGGTCCATCAGCTCCGAGGGGTTCGCCCCGCGCATGGGTCCTAATCCAGGTATTTCTGCGACCCCGCATGGGTAGTTAATATTTATTGGTTATTTAGGTTAATATCTCCTGAAAAAATCGGGCATTTAGGTTAACTTCTACAGAATTTTCACTCCTCAAACCTGGTTAAAAAATGGCATTACTATGCTTCCATTTTCATTTTACTGGGAGAGGGTATAGGTAAAAATTCGTGCAGTGGAAGCAGCTAAATTTGCTACAGTACTGGATTGAGAGAGACGAGTTAATGTATGGTTAGATATAGTTTTGTAAGTTTAGGAATGCATGATTAGATATGGTTTAGTAGGTTTAGGATTAGGATAAAGTGTTAGGGTATGATTTACTTGCTATTAGAAATTCTGATTTGGTGCCCAAACCGCATATTTAGTAAGACTGAAAGATAAGATATGTTCAGTATAGATACAAGATAACATTTGATATGGAGTACAGTTATACCTGATAGATATAGATTAAAGCATATTCTGTAAGTATAGTTAAATATAGATGAATGGATAAGTAGTATTGTATACGAATGCAAGGCATTTTAGACAATTTGAATAAGTTGCCTTTAGACTACAACGAAGGAGAATGACTTCGCCTTTCTCTTAATATCCGGGAGTTTTTATTTCAATGAGTACCGGTTTAGTTTGTGTAATGATTATTGCAATACTATCTCTTAACAAAGATATATTAATGGTTGCTGTTAATTATAGATTACTTTAAGTCTGTGTATAGGGCTATGGCTAGTAAGTATGTACTTAGAATATATAGCTGATGCGCCAGATCAACCATTAGCGGTAACAATTTGGGATGAAAGTACGCCCCATAATACCCATATAATAAGGTTCGGAGAACAGATATCACCCCGTCCAGTCTACGAATATGGATACTGGGAGAGGGCAAATAGTTGAAGAAACAGGATGGATAATCGGTAAACCCACACACCCTGTACATAATCTTGACGAAACTTCTAAGCAGTTAATTTGTTATATCTAATTTTTTAACTTGTGCACAATAATAACTGGTGTGGATTTTAATGATTGTTTCAGAATGTGTAATTTGTGTTCCCTGATTATTTCCGAGTTTGAAAAATGTGGGTGTGTGTGCTTTGTTGCTATTTTATTTGTACCGATAAGTTTAAAACTGATTCGTTTAAAGAGTGAAAATAATGATAAATAGAAAAAAAACTTAAAGAACGTCTATTAAATATGTCTTGAGACTGTCCTATTCTAGCCGACACATTAAAGGCGTTTACACCCACGAGTAATTGTTTATTAGGCTCGATAATTGTTCTCGAAAAGAAAAAATGAGATTCTGTATAAATTGATAAATTTGATAATCAAATTGGAAAAATGTTGAGAAGTAGTTAAATTGATACGTGGAGAATTAAATTGAAACGGACAAAATCCAAAAATGTTTAAATTTACACTTGGCGATAAAAATAGACACAACGCTGAAAAAAAGGTTTGGAACATTTTAATTGGAAATCAAATTGAAAAGAATGTTTAAACAAATTTGAAAGAATTTAAACTGAGTTTTTAAAATTAAATTGAAAAAAAACGTTAAAAAGAATTAAGAGGCATTTAAATTATATTTTAGAAGCGTAATTTAAAAGAAATGTTCAGTGTTTTTCATAGAAACTGCAGCTTTATAATGCAATGTTAAAACAGGAAGACAAACATTTTTTACTCCCCAGTTTGTAAAGATTTGCAAAAATAACAAAAAATTGTTATAATCATGATGTGTATTCTTTGGGAAAATGTTCTACTCTAGAGTGATTTTTCCACAACACCTTGTTGTGAAATATTCTATCGAACTTGCAACTCATTTTGTCTCCAAGTATCAATGGCACAGTAGATAGAGAACTTGATAATATTCAGTTGTAAATTTAGTTTTTTTTTTAAAGTTGAAGGGCCAATTTTCAGTGTAGCCGACGCCAAAACATAACATTAGTAATTGTTTAGGATTTCTGCCCAGCCATGTCTTACATGAGAAGAGTGTGCAACTTCCAGAAATTATACACATGTGCAAATTCAAGAGAAAGGCAGAATAATATCCTAGTCTTCCAAGATATACCTCATTAAAGTCAGAAGTTACATCAAATAAAACGTTGTGAAATAAGGAACACAATATAAGAACAGTAGTCTGAAAAATGCAAAAAATGCGAATAATTGTATTTGTATATTGGATGTGCTTTTACGTATTTCTTCTGTATACTTACATGTGGAATGGACCTTTTTTTATAATATCGTGTTTCTTAGGAATGTAATTTAAACATCACACTGGTGTTATGAGATCATGCTGTCTGAAAATATTAGCTTTCTGAGAGTAAATGCACGTAACATTGATGCTTTGGCTTTTTTTACTTCTTTTTGCAAACTTAATTTTGTACTGCAAAACCAAAAACAGCAATCCACTTTTTCCGCCTTTCCAATTTCTGCCCATTTCCCAGGAATACAATAAAACGATAAAATACACTAGAAAGCAACCAAATCAAACACTACAACCAAACGATTAAAGATACTAAGAGCTTGAAGAATAAAATCTTTTAATAAATAACTGAAGGCAGCATGAATATTATTTCCAAAATAATGGAGTCTGCATTAATTAATCCGAACACGGTTGAATTCCATAAAACAATGAAGCCAAATCAGTTTCTTTGCCGTTCTCCATCTCATTATTTATCTACTTTCGTGTAATGTTTAATTTCAGCTACATTTAACATAAGTCTTCATTATATTTTATAAACCCCATATCTTATCTATATATTAAATCGGGTGGTAGGGTGGAACAAAAATGTCAAATTTATAATGTTTCATTAAATGTGTCAGAATTATAAAACGAAAAGGCATTAACTTTACGAACAGAATTCAACCCAGCATGAATTAAGGAGCAGACGCATTACGCGATTTAGTTTTTTTTTAAATAATTATTTTAAACATTTTCATGCATACACACGTAATAGATAATATACAAAAAATATCAATAATAAAAGTTTAGTGCAGAAAAATGCTATTGTCTTAATGTTGTAAAAAATATCTTCCGCCATAAGTTGTTCACACAACAGGGAAACCCGCCTGGGGCAGTGGTGTAATTGCTCTGCAGTGACGTAAAACGTATGCGGCAAAAAAAAGAGTATGTAATGTGGAAAAAACGTAGTTTTAATCATATTCCATCTTCCTAACATGAAATATACTATATCCAAAGATAACGGAAAGAGATAATCACGTGGCAAAAAAAGACAGAAGTAGGAAAGATTACATGATTTTATCTAAGTAGCGTTTTCCCCTGTCTATTACGGGGAACATGTGGGCAAGGTCATTATTTATCATCATGTATAATCCTTTTGAATCCGAGAAGGTGCACGGACTTTTAAAGGAACAATGTGTCTTACCAATTAAGAGAGCATTCTCTCGAAGGAATGATTAAACTCCTAAAAATTATTCTGTGATGTAGTTGTTATTATATGATTTCAGCCGTGGAAATAACAATTATAAACACAGCTACGAAAATGAGAATGAAAATGTGTATTATTCCGTATACGATGCTACTATAATGCAAACACACGTGTCAATTCTATGTGACATTGATTATCCAATGTTCACTATTAATATAAACATCCAGAATCACCTTATTTACCGTTGTTTACAGGGTGAAGTTTAGTGTGATACTAAGTTTGCATTAAGAAAAATCAAATATGTGACACATTAATGCGGTGTTCATACCGATTCTTCAATATTCTCGACTTTACTGTTGTAGATATTTCGTCTACTTGTTTATGTATATTTTTCATGAATAAATAGGACACTATGCGACGTTGCTATTCTAAGTTTTCTTAAAGTTTTATTTGATACACATAGGAGCAGGAGAGAGATACTAATGTCTTATTTGGCAATTATTTACTTTTAACTAATTGCCCAACTTGTTTAAATAAGTAAACCAACCTATTTATACATTTACGTACAGTATCTAAAATTTTACAAGATACATTACAGTTACAATTATATTATTTAAAGTTAAACCAAAAACAATCAACTAACTATCCACTATTTAAGGCTTTCCATACATTATATAAAAATAACTGTTTATTTCTTTTACGCATTTCTATACTTACTGATTTCAATGACATACACGGATAGAAACATCGGCAACATTGGCTAAATTAATCGGGTGTTCACATCATTGACGTTGTTTCATTCGCAACGCTCTCTTTTATAAACCTGCTTACACTTTCCTTTATTCATACTTTTTTTTTAAATTGTGATTGTAGCATAGTAAACATGGGTGTCACCACTTATCAAGGCCCAGAAGCCACTCAAGGATAAGGGTTAATATGTATACATTAGTCATTGTGATTTTAGCATAGTAAACAGTGGGCATTTTGTAACTTGGATTAATTAGGGGGACGATTCAATTAGAACTTGTTCACATTGGACTTTTTCTTTTTTTTTCATAGGTATCACCACATTATCAAGGCCAAGAGGCCACTCAAGGATAAGGGTTAAAGAGTGTACAGTAGAAATTGGACAATATAATACTCATTAGTAATGAAAATTTGTTAAATTTGATAACTTATATGGAACGGCTAATCAAGAACTTATTTACGTTAGACTTGAAGAAAACCATATTGTAGTCAGCCGGAAAGCAGGAAAACGGAAGACAATTCCACAGGTGTGTAGTTCTAATAAAAAAGCTTTGTTCATGGAATCTACGTTTAGGTTTAGGCACAGATAAAGAGTGGAGGGAATTATTGATAGTGTTTACAGTTAGACGAGTGTTTATTGTGAAAGTTTGGCGAGGGGGGACCATAGATTGAAGTTCAGTCGAACACTTTCCATGAAAATAACGATACATCAGAGAAAACTCGCAACATATCTTCTGTGAGATAGAGGTTGCAAGGAAGAGAAAAGGACATCTCCTACGAGGCTACGAAGTCTATTTTGAACTCTATCAAGGCAGGACAAGTCCTTTCTAGTAGCTCCTGCCCAGATGTGGCAACAGTATTCCATCCTTGGACGTACCTGGCTCTTATATAAATAGAGAATAGCATCAGCAGTGAGATATCTACTGGATCGATAGAAAGATCCCACCATTTTTCCAGCGGCCTTGACAACAGATTTGATGTACGTGTTCCATTTAAGATCAGGAGTAATAGTCAAGCCCAGAAGCTTGTCAAAACTTGAGGCCTCCTGAAGACGAGAGCCATTCATTTCAATTGATGCCAGATGGGGATCAGAATGTTGATGATGTAAAGAGAGAAGCTTGGTTTTAGATGCATTAAAAGTAACCAGCGACTCCTTTCCCCATTGTACTACATGCTCAAGATCAGAGGAGAGAGAATTGGAGAGAACTTGGTCGTTTACTGTCTTAGATGTGCTACCATAAATGGTAGTGTCGTCAGCATAAATGTCTACAAATGATGTAAGGATGTGATTTGGAAGATCATTAATGTAGATCAGGAAAAGAGTTGGGCCCAGGATGGACCCCTGAGGGACACCGGCATTAATACTGTGAGCTTCTGATTTTTGCCCCTCAACTACTACTCTTATGAACCTATCAGAAAGAAATGATTTAATAATTGAGAAGACATTTCCAGCTATACCATAGCTAGAGATCTTATGAAGTAAACCTTTATGCCATACCCTATCAAAGGCCTTAGATATGTCAAGAGCAATTGCCCTAGAAAGGTTGCCTCCGTCGAGAGATTTGCTAATCCTATGAGATATAACTGTAAGCATATCTGCTTTAGATCTAGCAGAACGGAAACCATATTGAGTGTCACTAAGAAGGTTATTTTTGTTGAGATGGTTGATTACTTCTGTATTTAACACAGATTCCAGCAACTTACTCATGACGCACAGGAGACATATTGGCCTGTACTGAGAGGGAGATGAGCGATCACCTGAATTCTTAAATACAGGGCATACTGATGAAATTTTCCAGGGAGATGGGAAACTATTCTCCTTAAGACAACGTTTAAATAGTTTTGTAAGTATGGGCGCTAGTTCAGGTTGAAGTTTTTTGAGTACTATAATTGGAATACCGTCCGGGCCAGTTGCTTTACTGGAATCAAGGTTTTGGATTAGCTTGGCAACATCACGTACAGATATACGTATATCACAAAGTGTGTTTTCATTCTACCTTGGGAATGATTCCGTTTTACAGATCTGGATTAGCATCCACTGAGTGCGAGATTTAAAAAAAATTGCACTCCTTAACTATATCAGTATTTTAGTACCGGGCGTAATAAGATACCTTACATTAAAATTGAAACAAGCATACTAATAATCAATTAACTTTAAATTACAAATTTCCATTCAAAGAAAACGAGACAAAACATTACATGAAACAATTTCTCGGGCATCTTCACAAAAATAAAAAAAATAAATGTGAGCACATAAAAATAATCGTTTTTATCAGCAACTAGTAATGCATCACTTATTTTTAATTTGCACGAATTTAATGTGTTTGTACTACAGAAAAAATTAACAATAATTACAGATCTTAATTTGCATTACAAGGAGTAATATATTTGTACTGTTTAAGGTTTTCAGACTACCAATATAAACTATGTAATTTTGCAGGTGGTTATTGTCAAATTCGAGATTTATTCGGCTAAATTAGAGGATGTGCACCGACTTTTTAACGAAAAACTTTGTCTAATTAATGAAGGGACTATCGTCTTTTTGTAGCGATTACAATATCTGATAGAATTTAGTCATAAAATTTACCGTTTTATGAAGATTTAAAATGCAATCCTCAGATCGTGAGGCATCCAAAAGTAAAATTGCGAATGTTGTATAACTTTTAACCAGTAATGATAAAAAGGAATAACGGTATTCTAACTCCGTGGATTAAATAAGCCCCCCCCCCCGTTTGAAATCTCGTGTAGATTTCCGAGTTTGATAGAAAGATTCTCGAGGTTGACAAAATATATCTGCAAAATGTCGGAGCTTACATGAACAAGTTAAGATAACACGCAAAATAAGAACACTAGTAGCAGAACAACCTAAATAACACGAGAATAATAACATAATCTTTTTATTTCACCGATTATAAAATATTGTTTATAGGCCGATGATAATTTGAATATATTAACATAAAACGGGCAATAAAACCCTTCGATATTAAAACAACAAATTTGGTCCATGAAAAATGTGAATCAACAAATTCTCCACGTGTTAGATATTACATGCATCTTACTTCAGAAGAAAGGAATAGCATTATATTCTTAGCCCACATATATTTATTACATTCCAAATACAATAAAATGATTACTATCTAAATATTTACATTGAATAATGCATCTATTATCGAGCTAGGGGTACATGATTTACACCTATTAAATAGTTATAAGATTACTATATCCAAGACACATATAATTCATGACTAACACGTAATGCCAATGTAAATGTACGTATAAGATAACGGAAGGCAACCATAACACGCTCTTCAATAAAACCAGGTATATTTATCTACTCTCGAATACAATATGAGAATACTAGCTTAAAATATCCTATATCATTATCGAGCTTCGGAAACATTAAATGATAATAAAATTACTATATTAGGGAAAATATATAATACATGAAAAGAAGGGGAATAATAAAGGAAACATAGTTTTTATCCAATGTATGATAGCAATGTATGAACAAATACAGGAGATATTTTTCTTAAGTTGATATAAAAAGTCCGCGGTGATTTTATGAGCTAGCAAGCTAAATAGAAACTGTTTTATTTTTCAAGGTGAGCTATTTTATTCAGCAGATATATATATATATATATATATATATATATATATATATATATATATATACATATACATATATATATATATATAGTAAACACACACATATGTATATATATATGTATATATGTACATTATATATATAATGTACATATATACATATATATATATATATATATATATATATATATATATATATATACACACACATATGTGGGTGTGTGTGTTTACTAAAATACAAACACAGGTGCAAAAGGAGAGAACTAATTAATAATCCATTACAATGTTATCTGTAAAACGGAGAAAACGTATTTAGAATTGTTTCCCTCTATACTACTGAGAGACAGATGGGAACAAACTACACCTGCTTCATATTGTATGAAGAAAACTCTATGTAATAAAACTGCGTCAATATTATTATCCGGATCCAAAGAAATATCATCTAGTATTGTTAATCTATTGACTCGGTTTCCCCATCGAAGACAATTTATTATAACTCGCCAATCAGAAAGAGACATACAATCATTGCTACTATAATGAACGCGTAAACGTAACTTTAATGTGTCTTCGACGCAACTATGTTCGCTATTATTACACAAATTATCAGCCAGATTTCTTATTGATTTTTACGTGACGAAGATTAGTCTTAATGATTTACAGAAAAAAAGCATAACAAAAACAACTAGCACGATACAAAATAAAAATGTACATGACACATGCTATCTAGTGGATTCACACACTTAATAGTGGCAACAATAAATGTAAATTACCATGTTTTATTCTGGTTAGAAATATTTGTATCTACTATGTAATAAAATGATTGCAGACATTCCCCTCTGGAGCAGTGCACACTAGGTTTGCACCAACAGATGTCATATACAAAGTTATCATTTCTAAACTATTAACCACAATTTGTTAAGTCTTAAAACACCGTTTCATGCGCTTTATATGTTAAAGTAAATTTTACATTATATCCGAGCAGGAACGACATAACGATCGCCGACTTTTTATAGAAAGCAATTCGTATTTTAAAACCATCGAAACAAAAAGCTGACACTGAGACTCTTTTATGCATTACGTGCATATATGAGCTTTCACATTTTCTATTTGTATCATATACTTATGAACATATAATTACCTTTCATTAAAGAAATAATTTCCTCTTTTTTACATTTAGCCAAATCTCAGTGGTTAGGAATTTACGATTAGTTAATTTGAGAATGTCTATCTTTATGCAAAAAAAAAAAAACGAACGCTCAAGGCATTTATTAGTTTAAACCTATAAACGAGGCAATCGTTTACAATATAATATCACAAATGAAAACAAATTAAGCCATCGAAACATGTTTAGCTTAAATATAAACTTTCCTTATATAGCTAAGCCATCGTTTCTATGTTTTTACTTATATCATCCACACTGTTTATAAACACATCGTTAGTTGCTGAAAACCAGTACTCCTACATTTTTTAGAAAATACGATTTACTAAAATTATTTCTATATATTTTAAACATAAAAATAATTTAACGGCTACGTGCTAACTAAAGTCTATACCCGGAATTTGTGAGATTTCGATGTTTTTAACACATCTAAAACGTTTAATATATAAAAACTTTTTCTTACATACTACACGCCTCCCGATAGTACGCTCTCGTTATGCAGTTTCATAAGCATCTTTTCGAGGGCCTGAACCGGTAAAACTTCTCCGTGGAATAATCGACCGAAGCGTTTTCTTTTCCTTACATTCTTCCCATATAAGCGTTACACGGTCGCGCCTGGCCTCTGCGGTTAACTTTTTTTTATTAAATTTATTTGCCGCTTACACGAGTAACCACTACTATATACATCTTTTGAATGGGTTTGATTCATTTATTTTGTTTGTATTTTTTCGCTCTTACGGATAATTCCTATTATAACATGTCTTGTTTTTTTATTGGAGAGGCAAATAGATCAGAACGCAAAATACACTGTTTTTAGCGTATTCTTATACCGTAACATTTTCGTATATGTATATATATTGAAACATGTCTGTGCGTAATTAATAAACTATTAACTAACTTGATGATTTCTTTAACAGTCGTTTTGCAGATACATTTATTTTCTTCTCGTTTTAACTCTCAGGCATTTGCTGCCAATACCTGACAATTATCATGGACAAAGCGCAGCATATAAAAGTTTCCAGACAAGAATCGCGTAAAGAATTCAATTTTTTTTCGTTAGAGACTACTTTTGACAAACATTACCATAAGTTTGACTTTTACATTAAATAAGCACAACCGTTTCCACAACATCATTTACCAATGTTCACATTTAATAATCACATTGTGGTTTGTTTTGTTACTCGTAAATATTCGCGTAAATACTACATTATTTATTATTAATTTTGTCAACATTTCTATATCAAACAAAATTTCGTGAACATTTTCTCTTATAATATATATGTTTTACTATGAAATACCGCTGTGTAGATCGTCCTAAATTATTTGATTAACACACACACGATCGCGACGACAAACACATTTCATGGCCGTTGTTTTACAATAACTTACTTGTGGAGAGGGAGCCATGTCTCTTTTAATAAGAGATTCGTTTATTTTTGTATATCAAAATTAAGGATAATCTATCAAATACAAGCTTTTTATAAAGCATTGAAACGGGAACAACGATTTATTTAGTGTAACAAGGTTGATTACCTTGCTATTAGAAAATATAGTAAAAACACACGATATTTTAAGTAAATGCAAACATTTAACAAAGAATAAACTTCAAAAGTGACATCCTTCTTTGATCCAAGCTTTTCAATTTTGTGCTTTGTACTAAATCTAACAAAAGCTCACCATAAAATTTACTTTGCGAGGAATAATTGGCCCTGTTGAATAATTAGCAAATAAATACATGAATTCGTTTCCAAATAAACTTCTGATTGATGTTTAATTTTACAATATGCAACAAAAATGATTTGTGGCGATTTATTACCTCTTTTGTCAGTGTAACGTATAAAAACCTCTTGTAATTTTTATTCTTTTGTATCTATAATAATACAACACTTTGTAGGACCGGATGTACTGTAGGGAGGTATACTTCGACAAATCAACGCCGGTACACGGGTGCTGCTTGTTTCAAATAAAACACAAACGAATATCTACGAATTAATATAAAATTATTTCCAAAAAATAGAAAATAAGAATTTTGTCATATTTTCTAAAACATTATTTTCCAAAATCAATTTGAATTTCAAAAAAGAAATACTATTATGAAGTATTTTATAGTTTTCTGTAATTTCACGGATAAGACACCATTTGCAACAAAAAAAATGGTACAATTTAGTTGTTTTTCTCTTTATGGTTCTGGCGGTATTTACCCGGATAGCGGAGTCTCCCGTGGATAGAAATAAGTAAAATGCATGATACAATTGTTCGCTTCTGTTAATCTGAACGAGCGTGTATGTTTGCGAATTTCAAATAAAAATTGTTTGTCACACCTTGTTTAACAATATTTCCAAACGTTAATTTCAAAATTTTAGAACACCGAAAGTAAAAAAAAAATGAATTTAAAGATGATTCCTTCCTGAAAATCATAAACAATTAATCATTTGTAAATCCGCAAATGAGGTAACGCCTATTTTAGACTAAATAAATTTTCTTTATGGGGTGGTTGCGTTCGTACTTTGTATTTTTGCGCATTCTTTAATCCTCTAGTTTATTTTCCTTTGTTTTGTTTACATTCTATTTCTGAAGTTTTGAGATGAGAATTCATAATTGTAAAGTATTTGCATTACTCTAATTACTCGGGTATATGAAAAATATGTTGCGGCCGAGGAAATACCCGGATATCCTTAAAGTGTAAATCGTCGAACTTGGGAATCTTTCTGTCGAACATGGGAATCTTTCAGTCGAACCTGGGAATCTCCACGCTCCTCCCGTGGTATGATGGACATAGTATTTGATTAAATCATGTGACGATTACACTTTCAATAAAATTGTGAATTACCTGTCACTTTTAACGAAACGAGAAAATGCTATCTTACTTGGATAAAACAAAATGTCCATGCAGATGTCGAGTTATATGTACAGCTGCAATAGGGCATTTCGCTATTTCCAGCCATACCATAGCTGGGTGGAACGATAAGCGATCTTATCAATTCGTCGAATAATCTATATAATACTTCAGTAATTCAAATAATCTAAATTATACAAGACGTTGAAACGGCAATCGAAAATATGCGCGAGTTAAATACTTTTTTTCCTGTCTCTAGTTTGGACCGCGCGTAAAAATTCCGCAATTCTTTTTCTTTTTCAAAGTTGTCATCGTGTTAATTCTTACCACAAATTGCGACAACATTGCTTTTTTCTTTTACAAAAAAATCACAACTGATCAAGGCGCACATACCACTCTATAATAAAGGTTAATGTACATTGGTCAAAAGGGCAATTTCATAGTAAGTGTTAGAAGTATAAATTTGGTAAATTAATTACTTAAAGAAAACGGTTCATCAAGAACTTGCTTATGTTCAATTTCAAGACGATATTGTAGTCAGCTGTAATGCTGGTAAACGGGGAAGAGTTAGACAGGTGTCCAGTTCTAAGAAATAACTGTTCATGGAAACTACGTTTAGACTTAGGCACAGATAAAGAGTGGGCGAAATTATTGATAGTGTTTTCAGCAAGAGGAGTGTTTCTCATGAATGTTAGGCGTAAGGAGGGCATATATTTGGCTCAGGATCATTTCCCATAGAGAAAACGATATAAAAGATATATATATATTGGTTTAATGTTGATCGACTTGAAGAAATGAGATCAATTCGGGCATGGGCAAAGAGAAACAAACTCTGTCAGCAATATGAAATGAGCATTTTGCATTTTAACTTAAATTTAAAATTTTCGATTCTGTACGCGTTATCGCTTCGTCCTAATTAATATTTAATCTATTATAAACTATACTTGGGGTATACCTATATTTCCTGTAAAATTCAGCGTAATGAAACCAGTAGTTAAGAGAGTATTGCAGAAATATTTACAGACAAACCAAAACATCTAGTAATATACTTATATATATATATATATATATATATATATATATATATATATATATATATATATATATATATATTATAGCTAACTAGTTAGATTCGCACATATAACAAGTATAATGATTACGTTCCGATGTTTCTTGATTATACGTTTCTTTGTGTATTCCCTCCTAATCGGCAAACATACTTGCTTAAAGTTCCACTAATATCTAGTCCTCAAATTTTCGTTTCCTGACAATTCCACATCAACGATGTTATTAGTTACTTCGTGTTTTACTTACTTTTACGTCATTTGATCATTAAAGCTCATCTCCGCTTTTCATATTTTTTGGAGAATTTGCTAATCTTTCGCAGTATTTCGTAATCAGCATTTCTGTTCGCCAATGGATGTCACATGAGCATTACAATGTAACACATACGCAACTAGAGATAAAATATCTGTCTAATCTATATAAATAAAAAAATGTACGTGGGTGTGCCTGTGTAAAAAAAAAACAAAATAAACGATAAACAAAATGTAATCATACAACAAGGATCATTTACACCGAATAGAATCTTTGTGTAGACACGTTGAGAAATGTGTCAGCAAGTGAAAATAAAATATCTTCAGTTGAATACGCCAAAATATTAATATTACTCATGCGTATGTGCATATTCGTTCATAAATTGGAGTGTTTTAGGTTTAAATGTTTTTTTTTATATATTCATATATGGTTCAATTTTTTAGAGGACGATGCAGGGATGCTAACGATTTTGATTTCATGTCTAGCATATGGTCGCACGTAATTTTAAAAGAACCCTTTTTAGTATTGGTACCATACATATATACATATGTGCAATCAACATATATAGTAGTAATACATGAGGTTAAAAACAGATATACGAAAATAAGTTATTATATTTTAGATAAATATATAATGATGTAAATTTTCTTAGTAAAGTAATTAGACGATTTTTGAGTCGTGTGAGTTGTGGAACTGGTCCAAACTAATGTTTGTCTATGTATTTAAGGGAAGCAATAAAAATTAAAGCAATGACATAAGTTTTGGAGTTATTAGCCGCCAAAGAAAAATATTGTATCGTATAATTTTAGAAAATAATAAATTACCAATAGAAAAATAAATTATTTTTGGATTTTGAAGAACTATGTTATAACACTATATATATATATATATATATATATATATATATATATATATATATATATATATATATATACACGTACCCATGAGTATATGTGTGCGTGCGCGCATATATATAATATACATATATATATATATATATATATATATATATATATATATATATATATATATATATATATATATATACATACATGAAGGTTTGGCAAATATAGGACATAGTATTGTTTGAGTTGGGTTTGACATCCCTACGAATTTTCAGAATATCACGATCTGAAATATTAGTGGGAATGTATTTCCTATGAACACTGTGTCGACTGGGTTGATATGAAAATAGAAAATGTATATCATGTATTTTTAATGTTCTTGGATATGTTGTATTTTGGAATGAGTCTAGCAAGTATCAAAAATCGTCAATCGAATGAAACTGAATAAAATTAAAACAATTCGATTAAAACTAACATAAATATTTTATAAACCGTATATAACTAATGAATTAAATAAGTTTCATCATCGCACAAGCAGAAAGCCCCAATGTGTAAAATAAGCATTAGATTTTTTTTTAGAAGGCATGAACGTGTTCTAAAGTAAGGTTTTATAACATAATTGGGCCGTGATACTTCAGGCTTGCATTATAAATTTTAGATCATTCCATTGTATAGTATTAATTACATAAACTCCACGGCAGATTCTGTACAATGAATTTTTTTTACAAGGAGGTGTGTTATGATTTTAGTCATGGTGTAGAGATCCGCAAATTAAAAGGTAACTGTTAATCGTTCTGCTTATATATATATATATATATATATATATATATATATATATATATATTTATATATATATATGTATATATGTATATATATATATGTATATATATATGTGTGTGTGTATATATGATACTTACATAATATACATGTACATGTATATTAACATATATATGTATATGTATACTTACATATATACCTATACATATATATATATATATACATTCATATATATATATATATATATATATATATATATATATATATATATATATATATATAAGTAATTCTCGGTTCGTTCAAAGTGAATAAAACCATATTTCTACGTTACCAATGTAATTGAAATTTTCAGAAAAAAATATCTGTAAAGTCAAGGAATGTTTGCATCTCATTAAAATAAATAAATTAATTAATATCGCAAATTATGAAAAATATATTAAATAAAATAAAAATAGTTTTCTAACTGCGAGATTATCCGCTATATCATTTCCGGTAGAAAGTAGCCTTTAACGTGCATCACACGTTGACGACTTTCGAATTACAACATTTAACTATCTATTTAATAAATGGGTAAAAGAAAAATCCCGATTTTTAATTATGTATATATATTTTTTGGTACTTTAACCTTACAATTGAATAAATAAAACGTATCATAAAACTTTAATTAAACTTTGAAATATTATTTAAAATTAGCGCGGGTCGGTAAGTGCACTAGTACAATTTGTTTATCTTATTTTTTTAATTTTAGAAGCTTTCCTGGTCAAGCCTACCTAAAATAAATTTGTCTAATTCTTTATTTCTTATAATACTAGTCTTACTGTTAGACTATCTTGCAAATTATGTTGATAAAAGAGTAAATCCGGCGACAAGTAGAAGAAACAACGGAATCATTGTTAAAAAGGTTTATAATTAGTTTTACTATAATTCTGATTCGTGCGACTTCTATTATACTCTTAAGTCTTATTTTTATAAATTTTCGGTCGATAGACTTTTCGACCAGTTCGCGTTTGTTTCAATGCCACCAAGACAAAACTGGTTTCATTCAATAATTACAAGAAACCTTCTCTACCACCTATAGCAATGGCCAACGACTCTTTATCTGAGAGTACGTATCTCAAGCTCCTTGGCCTAACGTTCACTGGAAACATGAGTTGGAACAGTTACATCGAGGGCATTGCCAGGGCCGCTGCAAGGAAGGTGGGCTCTCTCTACCGTGCTAGAAAACTTTTAACACCCGAAAGTATCTTGTACCTCTATAAGGCCACTATTCGCCCATGTATGGAGTATTGCTGTCATATTTGGGCCGGTGCATCGGCTACTAGTCTCTCGCTCCTTGACAGGGTTCAAAAGAGAGTTGCAAATCTGATAGGCCCTAAACTGGCATCAAAACTCCAGCCTCTGTCCCATCGTCGAAACGTTGCATCCCTCTGCCTGTTCTACAAGTATTATAATGGTGAATGCTCTGAAGAACTGCAAGCACTTGTGCCCCCACGACGTGAACACCCTCGACAGACCCGACAAGCTGCAAAATCCCACCCCACACTGTAGAGATCCCTAGATGTAAAAGATCCTTCTACTCCAGTAGTTTCTTCCCCAGAACTGCTAGACTTTGGAATTCCATTCCGGGTCACTGCTTCCCCAACTGTACTGATATGCATAAGTTCAAGTGCAACGTGAACCAACATCTCGCTGCCCTAATCCCTACATAGTACCCCAGTAGATGTTTCCCCTGATAGTAGCCCCCTACACCAAAGTGGCAATGTGCCTTGTTTGGAGTGAAAATGTAATAAAAAAAAACAAAAAAAAACAAAAAAAAACAATTTACTTAATCCACGGAGTAAAGATAATCTTGTTCCGTTACCCATAAGTAGAAATATTAAGTAGTGGCTTAGAGAACGAGAACAGTTTACACTCTGTGGTTAAAAAAGGGGTTCCGTTCGAAAATTCTTGCAGTTTTCCGAATTCAACAGAAAGCCCTCTTAGTTTTATAGAAAAATGACGGAGTTTTACAGAAAAATTCACGAGTTCCCAATATATACTTCGAGAAAGTATAAAGTTACTTCAACTGAAAAAAAAATGTGAAAGTAACATTTAAGTTTGGAGCAGTTGTTTTGATACTCCAAATATTATCAATAATCAATCATTTTTTGAAATTTAAAAAAAAAAAATTGAAAAAAAATATCCCCAGGAAACGTGCAACAAATGATGGGAGCTTCAGGTGATTAATTGCTACCCGAATCCAAGAGATAAACCATAGTCGTTGCCAATGAGGAGTCAATATTAACACAGTGATCTGATAATACAAAGTTATTATTAACGCAATGTATATCGAAATAAGTAGATAGTACTGAAAATATTTAAAAAATGCGTTTTGCATAGTAAGGACTCTAGGTCATTAACAAATAAGTTAGATGAGGTGAGTTTGGAAAAAGTCCAAATCAGTGCATGTCAAATAACCTTAATTTGCAAAGATAATCTACTAATACGTAAGGAGAGGTCATAGGCAACTGAGCTCAAATTATGTTCGGCACAACTCTTATGTCACGTTTCGAGGAAAGAAAAGTAATGTTTTCCAGCCAGACTTCTTGTGAATGAGATATGGGAAATTGATAAAGAATCTGTGAATCTTAGTGAATATTACCGAATCCCCTGTCTGTTTGCATCACGCATTTATTCAGCTATTCAGTTATTTAGTTTCGCTCTGTTTACTAAATTATCTTAAAAGAAAATTGAAGGAAATTCAGCTAACACCTTGCCTGCAACATCTCTCTGAATAAAGAGAAAAGAAACATAGGCAAAGTGAAACGGCAAAGTATGCAATAAAAAACGAAGAGAAGACAAAGCGCAAACAAAAATGTGTATCTAAAACGTATCCTTTACCCTGTTGCTTAATATAAAAAGAAGTAGATAAAGTTGAATGAGTAGCATGAGAAAACCGTGAAAAGAAGAAAGGCGCAACATCCTTGATAAACAATATTTTATTAAAAGAAACATTGCATGTGTAACTAAGATCTCAATAAATCTCAACGGTTATATCATTAAGTAATCACCGAGTATTATCTGTGTCCGAAATCCTGTGTGAATACTGAATAATATTAACACAGATTTTATGTTTGTTATATACATTATTTCATCAGATGATTTGTCCATAAGCTCTAATTGTAGATGTCAGGGAAAAGTTAATGGTAACGGAGTAATCTTCGATAAGAATTTTGTTTGGAATTCTGCTAGGCACATGGTGAAACTCTGCGACACATTTCTGAAAGAGAAAGAGAATGAAAAAAATGAACAACACACGCGGAAGACGATACAGGCTATTTTTATCTCAATTATCCCTACAGATGACAATACCGGCACCAACTGCAAACACATTCGGATTCATACTATAAAACCGCAGTAGATACTGTATTGCATAACATTAGGTGCAGAAATGTATAATATTGTGGAAGGAATGTGTGCTGCTCGAGGATTATTATGATCGTTATTAATATTTGTAAAAATAGAATATGAGACAAACGTTTCATAGCGAAATAAATATAACAGTTAATATTATACATAATAAAATGTTTACATACAAGATGATTTTAGTTTTATAACTAGCAAAACTGAAATCTATTTTTGGCAAGATACAATATTAAAACACAAGAAAATGACGTTACGAGAATATCTGTTAGTCAAGAGTTGAAAGTCATTGTTAGCAGCAGTTAGGAGTCAGAGAAAGAAAGCCAGTCCGTGAACAGTAATGGCTCATAGTAGTAATTTGGATAGAAAAAGTCTAAAACCAGCGTTGCAGCTTTCTATCAGAAGCACTATCCGGAATGATGCTGCTGTTAATACGACCAAGGCTAAGGTTCCTACTAATAATCGTTTACAGTTTTTCCAAAGATACGTCAAATGAGATTCGATCCAAGATTGACCAGGCATATTTCCTCATTGGAGGATATAAAACCCTGGAAACTGCTGTTTGTCTCGTAATGTTATAATTGTTATATGTCCTGTTTACAAGATCACTAGACAAACAATAGGCACACTAGATCATCTAATATCTATAAACGTCACATCATGTACATAATCACCAATTTTATACAGACCCTTACCATATTACGTAATTTCATTGTTTCAAAAGGCATAGAGTTGCCATCTTAAAATAAATGGTGCTATATAGCAATGATTACGGTGTAGGGACAAGTAGTCAAAGTCGAACGCATTTGTTTTTATATTATTTTAATTGGAATTCATTATGGAGATTAGTATTATTTATATTAATTCATTTATTACGGACCATTATTCTCATCTTCTTAGTTGTTTCACGATTTTTTGGCCAACTATTCGTTTGCACTTCGTCACGTGGTGACGAGACGGATAGAAATTTCGAATCTCCTGACTGCATTCTCAGCAATCACTGAGATCCATAGTTGTTCTCGTCCCAGCCGTTTTGGCCGGCTTTGGGTAGGATTGAAACCGCTATCTTCAGACAATTGTCATCTGGAACCGTAGAGATTCAACGTCTCTATCAACTGCGCCCGGGCCCCGAACAAAATTGATAATATTCGTGGTAGAAAAATCTCCAAAAATCACACACATTATTATAAAGTAGCTGATGTTTAAAACTCAAGATATCAAATTAGTAAAGGAGTAATTGTCATCTTAGATGGTGGTTACTTGTAGAGAAATTAACGATCGGCTTTATCAAAATGCAGTCATTCTTTAATTTATACCGCTTATATTTTGGTGGTATTTTTAATTTCACTTTTGTGAAAAAAAAACTCCTTTAATTGAGGTTACCATATTTACTTGACCACATACCTTATGCTTAAGTATAAAGTAAGTAAAACTACCTGTATTTAAGTAAATATATTAAAACACCTTCGACAAAAAAATTATCCTACTTATTGTAAGAAATAATAAAAATATTTTTAGTAATATTTTAAATTACGAATTTAATTTAAAATAATAGAAATAGTTTTATATTATTTTGATTTCCTATGATAATATTCAAACTTTTCTATGTTTGGACATAACTTGCTTATTAATATTGGATTTTTATTTTTGTTAGGATGATAATTTTAAACCAGAATCGGCAATCGGAAAATTCTGAATTTTAATGGGAATCGGTATTGGTATCAATATCAGAAAAAAATTGTATTTATTTTCCGATGCAAACACAATTTCATTAATTATCTCTTTTTCCTTTAATTTACAAATCGCAGAATATATATACACACTCATAATTTTTTAACCAGTAATCCTTAAAAATAACCAATTCATAGTAAATATTTAAATTAGAATTTACAAAACATTTATTCAACAAAAAAATGTAAGTTTGCAACTTTTATTCTTCCAAAAGTAATAAATTCGTTGTGTTATAGAATGGATTGAGAGAGAGAGAGAGAGAGAGAGAGATAGAGAGAGGTGAGTAAACGTGGAGTGTAGACACTTTTACCAGAACCGAGGGTCAGCTGACCAGATTACGTATGAGTGACGTGGTCAGGTTGGTTAGATCTGTGAGACTGGATTTGGACTTTGAAGAAGACGGACGGCTTAATAGTTGTTCCCTCCCCTTCATTGGGGTGAGGGACGCTGACGTGTTCAAAGCAAGCAAGATTCACTTCCATATTCTGTGTCGACATCTGGAAGGAAAATAAAATCTATAAAACCAATTCATTGTCTTGGAGTGATAAATCTTCGTCTAAAAGGTACCAGTCTCCCTCCAAGAGGAGATGAATTCCAGATGGATCAACATCGACGACACATGAAGTAAGGTATGTCGAAGAAAATGCATGGAACACACACAACCGCATATGAAACTAGACGATCATACGCACACGGAATTATTTTATGTTATACACCAAACGTCAATTTGGTGCCCCTCTATGATAACCCTAGGTAGAACTTCAATGATAACCCTATGTAACAGTTGTAAATTCTAATTTGCAGGAGTTACATTCAATTTCTCATAGCAATGATTTATTTCGAATATAGAATGCTCATCTCGTGAGAATTAAGCTCTAAATATTAATAGTGCGATGTATACGTGCTTAAAATTTACTAAGTTATGCTATTTGTAAACTTTGTATGTTTTGGCTATATATGTATATATATACATATATATATATATATACATATATATACATATATATATATATATATATATCAGTGGCAAATCTATCCTATTATTGCTACTCGTTCCCCCCTGCTCTCTGTCAACATCAGTTCCGAGTGTATCCAAAGTAAGTTTTCGTAGTTGCTATTGCGTGACTATGCATTGCATACCACGTATTGACTGACGTGCATTCCCAGTATCAGTCCATGATTGTCCTGATGTAGGCGTTAAAACCAAGGAAGAACAACAATAGAGTTTTTTTCCTACGAGTTACTGGCACATAACCAGTCAATGTCATTAAACCATTCGGATTGGAACGAACGAGTTCTAACCTTATTCACCAATAAAGGAATCGGACACCCAACTTTGATAATTTCTGGCTTCTCGGTTTCATTTCTCTTACGAAAATATCAATTTGTAAGGTCTAACACAATATACATTTCCATTATATCTAATTTTAAATTTAAATACTTTACAGCAAATGCAGTACAACTTGTTTAATATTTTAGAGAATAATCTACTTACCCCTTAAACACAGGACAATAAGCCCACATAGCGGTATACGCCAAATAGAGGGAACCTCCAAAATGTAAATTCCATCTGATGAATCTTGAAACATGATATCTTCACCAGTTTAAGTTATCCGTGGATTCATCTCCGCGGTAAAATTGAAGGTAGTAAAGCAACTGAAATATTTTAGACAACTGAAGTAATGGTCTTCAAATACGGTTATTAAAATTTCCATCGAATAAAAGGTAATATTGATGAATAAAGTTAATTTTATAGCTGTTAAATGATGGATTAATCCAAAAAGTTACCTACAGAACCTTTATGAAAAAAAATTACAAAAGTGTTTACGTACCACTACGGAATTTTACAAAGGTCAATTGGTGTGAGGGTTTTTTTCTTAGTATTAATATAAAATGAGTTAAAACCCTAATTTATCGTAGATGTTTATGATTAAAAATTCATACAAAACACTCCTCAATAAAAAAACAAATTCACTCATTCAAAACCTGATCTGTATTACTTAGTGAAAGAATAACTTGATCACTGATATTTACAATTTGATATATACGCGTTATTATGTTTACACTTATTTATTTGTACTACTACATATTGCAGTATTATTAGGCTGCATGTGTTTATGCGTACGTATGTGTCTATAGACCTTCCTCTATCTCTTAATCTCTCTCTCTCTCGCTCCCTCTCTTTTGCTTGGCACGGATTACGCGTGTTCAACATTGTAGCCGCTTTTATGGGATGTTCAATGGATCTGACGGTGGCCGAACAGACACTATCCGTTCAAAACAGCATCCTTGTATTATTCCCGGATATGTTTATGAACTTTTTGCTACTAAGTTATCGACACTTGAGTATATACGTAATTTTACTTAGACCAGACTAAGTATGTTTGCTTAAAATTAATGGATGATTTTCAATCGATTTTGAAAAAACTTGACCCAGTTATTGGCCGTGCCGGGCACGAGTGACAGTAGTCCCATCTCCGTCCCTGATATATATATATATATATATATATATATATATATATATATATATATATATATATATATATATATATATATGTATGTAGGCACGGCAAAAACTATTTTCTTTAATTATTGTTGTGACGAAATCTATGCATATTAAAGTGGACGTTTATCATATAAATTAATAATTTTTTTGTGATCCCTTTCATATATTTCATGTTCTGTAAATTACACTTGTCGAAAGTGCTGTCACATTTGATCTGTGTTGGCATAGTTTCTGTCGATGGATTCCCTTATAAGATGTCATAACTCTCTTTTATGTGCGTAAGTGTCCAAGTTAATGAGTAAACGATGATTCTTCTCCTTCTGTGGTTTTCTTTTTCCAATGTTCTTAGAATTTTCTACGTGCATTCATTTTAGCTTTCAAGTTCAGTCTTAAGCGATAAAGTTGGTCTTCGATTTGTTTAGGGTAACGAGTATTTTGCGATTATATTTATATACGAGCAATGATCTGTTAAATCTTTGATCAAACAATTTCTGTTAAAATCCTAATTGAGTCCGCACTATAATCAAATTTAAGCGCCCCCCCATATTGCGGCAATATTACATCTGTGTGCTTTGGAAATAAGTATTTTTTCATGAGATGTACTCTGATAAGCTGGTGGCACTTTTGCTCCCTTTTACATTATCAATCCAACAAATAGAAACAAATAGCAATATCAAACCACCTTCACTTTACAAATCACAACATGGCCTAAATTATCTTCTAATAGTTGTTCGACTACATCTGCAAAACTTCGGTTCCTTTCCGGTTTCTTCTTCTCCGTTTGTACTGATAAGCGCTGATGACAGACCTATCTCTGAAGATCTTCTTAGCGTCCCGATAGATGTGACCCCAAGTAATAGCTTGTTGCATCCAAGTAGTATGGTGCTTCAGTTGATATGGGGGTGAAAATTATAACCCAAACACTAAAACCGCCGAAATTTAATCGGGAACTTTATATACCAAATTAAAAATTAAAATGGTTAAAAGTAGCCATTAAAGATTTTAAAAAAATATTTTTTTTTCTCAGACTATTATTTATTTTCTTCATCTGAAAATATTGCTTATTTAAAAAGCTGAGATGAAAGACGGCATATATTTCTTGTAAACAACATTGAATTATATTAAATATTCACATTTTAAACACCAATAATTTGAACTACGGTAATTCAATAAAGACTTATCGAATTCCGAAAAATTTAATCAACTCACAAGGAAATTGTATTATTTCCGCGTTTATCCATTTCCGTTATTATTAAATGAATACCCTGTTTTGCATCTGCTATTTTACTTATATATAAATGTATATATATATATATATATATATATATATATATATATATATATGTGTGTGTGTATATAAATATATATGTGTGGGGGGTGCAGTGTGTGTGTTTTTGTGTGTGTGTGGGTGCGTATATATATAAATATATATATATATATACATATATATATGTATTTATATATATATATATTATTGCTTATTTAGAAACCAATTCCTTAAGATTTTTTATATCAAGATATAAAATAGAACTTGTAAGAGCATATTCGTCCGTTCAATGGATGAATTTGGTTCATATGCCCTTATATGTATCTATCTGTTACTTTTATTTACTATTAATCTCCCTGTAAATATCTATCATTATCTTTAATTCTATCTTTCCCTCTCTCTAGCTCTCGTTCTCTCTTTCTATATATATATATATATATATATATATATATATATACGCGTACGCACGTACCCAGTACGTACATACATAATACCTACGTATATATATATATATATATATGTATATATATATATATATATATACATATATATATATATATACAGTGTATGAATAAAATATAAAATAACAGTACAAAATGTATAATAATATATAGATTTATTCAATTTAATAAATGGGATACATCAATATGAAGTGTAGCGTAAGTAAGTGCTTTTTATACTATGGTACTTCTAAGCTTCATGCTTTACATCTAAAGAGGAAAGAAGGCACAAGTTGGCATGTAAAAGACATGCGAGTTCAAGCGATAGTTACATTAGGAGCCAAATGATTTTGCAGCGAGATAATTTATATTGAGACTGATAGAAAATTTAAATACATTATAAATCTATGTTACATTTTAAAACATTATCATATAATGACGGTATGTATAAAGGATATGTGAAATGGTGGGGTGTATATATGTGTACATCATTCGTGATTAAACTCCGCGTCAGAATATAACGTAAGTGAAATGAAAGAAGACGCAATTTAATCATATGTATGAATGTGATACAAGAATTAAAAGTGTTTACTTGAAATAGGTCATATATTTATGTCGATATATTGCAACACTATTTTAATGAAATGTAAATTATCAAGAATAATATAATAATAAGACAATAAATATGATAAAGGATAACATAAAGAATGATTTGAAGTGGATCCAATAAACGATACAAAAGAAGTAGAAGAAGGGAAACAAAAAATATAAAAATAATAAAGAAATAATTAATGGCATAGTCTGCGGAATGCAAATTTATTAATTATGAGATTCTAAAGATCAAGATAAAAATAAATATGAAAATTAAAAAAAAATACAAAAGGCCAATCGTGAAACAAATTAAATAAAATGAAAATATGACAATAAAGAAAATTAACCATATGGGACATTCATATAAGGCAGGGAATTAGAGATACACAGTTTTTGGTTGTTGTTAGTGTAAAAATGTATCGAAATAGTTCTTTTTTTTAATGTATATTTATATAGAAGTATTAAAAGCCCAAAACAATGCGAAAAAGACCGGGGGCATGAGAGTAAAGTAAAAAAAAAAAACAAGTAGACGGGCGTGTTTGAGGAGAGACATTTCTAACTGTTTATTCATCTATCATACCTCACTTCGATGCAGTATTATTTTGTAACCATGTTGCTTGTATTTCCGGTGTATATAAAGTCCGTTGGTGGTATGGAACTTTGATTAATTTCGGGAAAAGTGTACCTTCATATTTCAAAAAAAGAAAGTAAAATTATATTGAAGATCGCGGAAGGGAATCGGATCGGACTGCAGAAAGAGGTCAGGACACTAGAAAGTTTTGAGTAGTTTAACCGTATGGAGCTGGGGGGTAATTTAATTTTATTTATTTATCTATTTTTGGTATAAAAATTTGCTATAGATATTTTTTAAATATTATATTGTATACTTTATTATTATTATTATTATTATTATTATTATTATTACTATTATTATTATTATTATTATTATTATTATTATTATTAAGCGGTTAATATTTTTCATTCTCTACAATGATAGTATCGCAGTAAAAATGCACGTAACCTATTGTGTGAGGGAGGGAGAGATAACTTTGCGAGTACTTACATTATCTTTTATTATTATTATTATTATTATTATTATTATTTTTTTTATTATTGTTGTTATTATTATTAATGTTATTATATATATGTTTTTCTACTAGTTTGTTATATATATATATATATATATATATATATATATATATATATATATATATATACATATTTTTTTGTTGTTTATGTTGTTAATTTGTGTTCTTTGTTTTTAGTTTTTTTATATTTGTACTCTTGTGGTATATGTATTTTACATGTAAATTTACCGATATCTGCACGCATTACTCATTTATATAAACAGAGGTAGTATTCGCTCTATACCGCCCTTGGCGCATGACTACTATTTTCTGAGAATATCAATATTATGTTACCAGTAGTTTAGAATTTTATCTGTTACATATTTACACACACATACCTCTACTGTGTTATTTATATAGATCGGTGTGTGTAGATAAAAGAAGATGTCTGTTTATGAGATAAATGTCTGGTGTGTATGATTTGTCATTATTATCCTGAAAAATATTTACGTGATCGTTGGCTTGGCATTAAATATGGAATATCTGGGGTATTCAAAGGTATTAAAAGTGTTTGTGAGCTATTTTAATTCTTCGTCCAGATAATTTGGACTGAAAATTCTAAATGCGCGTAAGAAACCAATTACCATACTTGTTTTTATTTTGTAATTATTGTGTGAATAGAAATGCATGTAATCATTTTTATGTGTAGTATCTCACTGACATTTGCGGAATAGTTTTTGTTTTCCATATAGAATATTAACGGCGTTCATATCTGTTAAAACTCGATTAACGACTATATAACGTTATTAAAACGCTTCCTCTCTTTGACAAAGCTAGTTCCCTCCTTTTTGGAATTTCTAACGTCTTTTTTTCGTTTCTGAAAAACACAGCATCACACTTTGCGCATGCTATATTTTCAAATATTTGCATTGAGTGTTTTGTTTTCTTAATCTGATTCACCCGGAAAAAAGTCTCGAAATAAAAGGAAAAATAAGTGAACACAAAAGGAGTTTTGTTTCTTATTACTCCGCTCGCTCTCTCTTTCGCTATCTCTCTCTCTCTCTCTCTCTCTATATATATATATATATATATATATATATATACATATATATATATATATATATATATATATATATATATATAAGCTGAACGTCTGTGTGTGTGCGTGGCCACGAATAGGCTCCTGTATGGTTGACTCCTATAAACTGATCACATATAATGATCAAATATGAGATGTATCGAGACACAGGAATGGGTATGTTTGATCTGGCATAATGATGATTCATTAAAATTGTGGGATCTGCGTACGCGCCTAGTCCACAAAGTATGGAAATAAAAAATATTAAATTAAAAAAAAATACGTTTCGAAGTGGTGTTGATATAGATGTACATAATAATACTTGGATAAGTATGTTTTAACTTTAATAGGGGTTTTATAATAGAATTGTGGGGTATGTGTTCGTACCTGGCCTCCATACAATAGAAATAGGCACAAACTTTAATAATGACTTTCCATATCTATCAACGTAAGTATACTTTGATAATTATGCTTCAGTTTGAAGAAATATGGCAAATAAAATTATGAGGTGTTTTTGTAATATAGATCCACAGAATATTGAAGGTTTTGTAATATAGATCCACAGAATATTGCGATAAGTTTTGTAGTGTGAACAGGTATGGTATAAATTAAGGGGTGTGTGTATTTTATTTTTACATTTATCATAGTTTTCTTTGGTTTTGATACCCCAAATTCGAAGCTATCTCTTTACAACCCATTCCTTTTAATAACCTATCACACTTTCATAAATCATAGTCCATTTTCTGTAGGCTGTTTTTAAACCTAGTCAACGACGGGCATTTTTGCTAGTATATATATATTAAGATAGATAGATAGATAGATAGATATGCATATTGTGAAATTGCATATTTTAAGCGAATTAAATGGTAATGTTTTTTTTTAAGAAACAACCATTTATTTATATACAAATCAAGCGTTTCTGAGTTCACCGCGCGTGATTGAGAATAGAAACAGTTGTTCTTCTCATGATGCCACCAAAGAAAATAATAATATGGTGGTCTTCATCATCGGTAATAAACACCAGATATTATGTTGTGCGGTTGTAAACCTTTTACGAGAGGTCCTTATGTGAAACAAACAGAGTTTTTTGTCTACTTTCACTTGGAGAAAGACTACCACACAGCATTGACCAAATGGATTATAAATAATTTAAAGAATTATGTCTTACAGGGACACTATTTACACCCATACACGACTTTAACGCCACTTGGCCTTCAGAACAAGAGCAAAGTGTAGTATCTGTCTTCAGATGCTGCATTTCTATTTCCTGTTCTCTTTCGGTGGTGGAGAGATCCTTCATGACTGAGACAATTTTTATTTTTGTACCCTTTCTCCACGTTAAAAAACGCCCCTGGTGTCTAACTCTGTTCCGTGGGGAGGCATTGTAAATAGGTACACTCATACACGACTTCATAAATGATAGAACTTTCCAATTACGAGTCTACACACTCTATCAGAAATTAAGATCAGGAAACAAGAGTTCCACAGAAAACAATTTTACGTGGCTCTTTTCCATTTATTGAGTTACAATATTGTTCCAATATCGTCCTTTAATCAGTTGCTAAGTATAAGCGGATCGTGTTTGATTTATTATAGTGCGAATAATAAAAATACAAGTTTGTATTCACAACGTTAATAAATACCTATTCTACTGCCCATAATTAGAGAATCTTTAAACCCAGGACAATATATATGAATTTTAATTAGCATTGAAAAGTACATCCAACTTCTTTTTTTTAAATATATATCTATGAAATTCCTACAACATGAATTCATATTTACAATATCTGTTAACTTATTGCCTTCATTCTCCAAATCCAAAACCTAACCACGACAAATATTAAAATAATCAAATTATTAATTATAGTAGCTCATACACATTAGGGTGCAGACAAAAACATTGAATAACATTATATATATATATATATATATATATATATATATATATATATATATATATATATATATAAGTAGGTTGTAGTTTGCTTGAAGCATTGTTGAAGAAAATTATAAGGTAAAATTAAAAGCCAAGAACAATGCGAGATTTTTTTTTTATATAGAGTAAAATTAAATGCAAACAAAAGAAATATAAGAAATAAAGTTCTTTTTTTTGTTGTTTGTTTTTTCTTTTTCACACAAATTTTAACTCTAAACAACAGTAATTTTTTTTTTCTGTTGTATTCAATGGTGATATAAATCTCAATATATTTCAGACTTATTAGTCCATTTTCAAGAGAAGACAGCGGAAGAGTGTTCAAAATTGGAAAAGTAGCCGCAGAGTTTGCCACGTGATACCGCGAAATATAGAACAAAAAATGACGTTAGGAGAACGTTAAAATAAATCAGTTGATGCTTGAAATACTTGTTGCGTTTGTGAATCAAGGGAGATGACTATTCAAGCAAGTTTTTTTTTTTTTTAATTATTGTTTTTCTTATGTTTTAAACGTATATTATAAAAGCGGAGCTCAATTCCAGTCTATTGTTTAGTGTGGGAGTACTTTTTGAAATAATTAAAGATTCGAGGATACGAAGTTGACCTACGTTTCTTGAAGAAGCAAGAATGTTGATGTGAAAATCTGGTTCTGAATTAATGCAAGTGCGAATATGTTTATAGAACGACGAAGCAGTAGTGTTTAAGTGCTCTTTAATGCGGTGATGAAGCAATCTGGTAGTGCTTCCGATGTAAGATGCACTGCATTTAGCGCATTGTAGGTCGTAAACAACGTGGTTCTTAAAGCATAAACCTGTGTGTGATATTGGGCAATTAGAGAGTGAACAAGGGGAAGGTGTATGCGATGGATGTTTTCGGTTGAGCTGTTGTCTTAAAGTAGATCCAGTGTGGATGAGTTGAATGTTGAGCCCCTCGCTGCGGATGGCTTTTCGGATTGAAGATGAGATTTTGTCACTGAGGAAGGGTAGTTTTAGAAAACAATTGTTAGAGAAGGGTCGGGTGTTGCGTTTTTTCTTTTTAAGTGAGGATAGGATCGTATTAGGGTAGCCATTTAGTGAGAGGGTCTGTAGGAAATTGTTAGTGTGTGTATGTTTGTCGGAGATGTTAGTGCATTTGTCTTGTATGCGTGAGATTTCGGCATGTGCGTAGTTTAGTTTGTCCTTGAGAGGTAGCGCAGATTTGAAATGTACGAAGAGGCGTTTGCAGGCGGGTTTTCTGTAGAATTCAGTGCATATGGCACCATTTTTTTTATTTGTATTTTAAAATCAAGCAGAGAAAGGGATTCTGAAGAGTCTGGGTGTTCTATAGTAAATTTTAAGTTTGGGTCGGCGTTATTGAATTTGTGGAAAATGTTAATAGCTTCTTCGCGGGAGTATGTGATAATTGAAATGTCATCGATATATCTAGTAAAAAGGAGATAAGAATAGCAGGTACTAAGGGTGTGTCTTTCGAGTTTGTCCATATAAGCAATGGCAAGAATACCGGATAGACTGGAGCCCATGGGTAGTCCAGATCCTTGTTTGAACGTGTTTTGTAGGAAAGTAAAGTAAGTGTTGTCTACTATAATACGGAGGAGTTGTAAGAGATCTCCTGGAGTAATTCCGAAGCATTGTGGGTTTTTAGATGCTATAATGTCTGCCATGAGATTAATGGCTGGATGTGCAGGAATGGAGGTGTATAAAGAAACGACGTCTAGGCTAAATGGGTATCTGTATAGTTTGAGTAGATGGTGTGGTAGATCGTTGAGTCTGTTAATTACTTGGTTGGAACTACTAACATGGGCTGGGAAGGTAGAGAGTAGAGGTTTAAGTAGGCGGGATATTAACCAAGAGATTTTATAAAGGGGACCGTTAACGCTTGAAACAATGGGTCTGATCTGTGTGTGTGTGCTATTTTTGTGGGTTTTAATAAGGTGATAAAAGGTAGGTAATTTGCTGTATTTAGTAATAAAATTTAGTCTGTGTTGTTTTGGGAGATTTCTTTTAAAACAAATTTGAGACCATGTCTTGTTAATGTTGTTCTCAATACGAGCAGCAGTGATATTATGTGCTGGGGTGTAAAGGTCGGTATTGGAAAGATGCTCTATAGCAAGGTTGTTATAAGATTCCTGTGATATAACGCAAAATTCTCTGCCCTTATCAGAGGGTAAGTAAACTAAATCTTTGTCTTTAAGGGATTTAAGGGTGAGGTATTGGTTCCTGGTAAGATTGGGGGTAATATGGTGTTGTTCGCGTTCAAGTAATCTGAGGATTTTATGCTTTAACCTTGAAAGTTTTAGATCTAGTGGAATATTATTAGGAGGTGGGTATAAAGGGTGATCAAGCTGAAAAACAGGAAAAGAGGTGTTGTGATTACCTGAGAGGTTGAGGGGGGTGTCCTTGTTATCGTTCGGGGCAAAAGCGTGCAGCCATTTAAGGTGGTAAGCAGTTCTGCAGAACTGCGTTTCTATGTTGAGTTTAGCTTTATCCGTCAGTTTCATTGTGGTGATAAACTTAGGGCCAAGTGAAAGGAGATCCGTTTCAGTTGTGGAAAGAGAGTTAGTGAGGTCAGTTACGAGAAGATGATCTTTAAGGGACTTGTCGGTGGAAGAATCCTGTGAATTATGTATGTGTCTGTTGTAGACCGGTTTATTAGTTTTCTGTTTAAGCCAAGTAAATTTGCGTATGAGACGTTTCTGTTCATTGTTGAAGCTGGAATGGTATGCGCGGTCGATCAGAGATTGGATGTTGTTTAGCGAATGACCGTTAGGGGTAGATGAAGTGAGTGAATTCCGGAGGTTCTTGACTGAATTAATATGAACAGAAACGTCTCATACGCAAATTTACTTGGCTTAAACAGAAAACTAATAAACCGGTCTCTCAGGTAATCACAACACCTCTTTTCCTGTTTTTCAGCTTGATCACCCTTTATACCCACCTCCTAATAATATTCCACTAGATCTAAAACTTTCAAGGTTAAAGCATAAAATCCTCAGATTACTTGAACGCGAACAGCACCATATTACCCCCAATCTTACCAGGAACCAATACCTCACCCTTAAATCCCTTAAAGACAAAGATTTAGTTTACTTACCCTCTGATAAGGGCAGAGAATTTTGCGTTATATCACAGGAATCTTATAACAACCTTGCTATAGAGCATCTTTCCAATACCGACCTTTACACCCCAGCACATAATATCACTGCTGCTCGTATTGAGAACAACATTAACAAGACATGGTCTCAAATTTGTTTTAAAAGAAATCTCCCAAAACAACACAGACTAAATTTTATTACTAAATACAGCAAATTACCTACCTTTTATCACCTTATTAAAACCCACAAAAATAGCACACACACACAGATCAGACCCATTGTTTCAAGCGTTAACGGTCCCCTTTATAAAATCTCTTGGTTAATATCCCGCCTACTTAAACCTCTACTCTCTACCTTCCCAGCCCATGTTAGTAGTTCCAACCAAGTAATTAACAGACTCAACGATCTACCACACCATCTACTCAAACTATACAGATACCCATTTAGCCTAGACGTCGTTTCTTTATACACCTCCATTCCTGCACATCCAGCCATTAATCTCATGGCAGACATTATAGCATCTAAAAACCCACAATGCTTCGGAATTACTCCAGGAGATCTCTTACAACTCCTCCGTATTATAGTAGACAACACTTACTTTACTTTCCTACAAAACACGTTCAAACAAGGATCTGGACTACCCATGGGCTCCAGTCTATCCGGTATTCTTGCCATTGCTTATATGGACAAACTCGAAAGACACACCCTTAGTACCTGCTATTCTTATCTCCTTTTTACTAGATATATCGATGACATTTTAATTATCACATACTCCCGCGAAGAAGCTATTAACATTTTCCACAAATTCAATAACGCCGACCTAAACTTAAAATTTACTATAGAACACCCAGACTCTTCAGAATCCCTTTCTCTGCTTGATTTTAAAATACAAATAAAAAAAATGGTGCCATATGCACTGAATTCTACAGAAAACCCGCCTGCAAACGCCTCTTCGTACATTTCAAATCTGCGCTACCTCTCAAGGACAAACTAAACTACGCACATGCCGAAATCTCACGCATACAAGACAAATGCACTAACATCTCCGACAAACATACACACACTAACAATTTCCTACAGACCCTCTCACTAAACGGCTACCCTAATACGATCCTATCCTCACTTAAAAAGAAAAAACGCAACACCCGACCCTTCTCTAACAATTGTTTTCTAAAACTACCCTTCCTCAGTGACAAAATCTCATCTTCAATCCGAAAAGCCATCCGCAGCGAGGGGCTCAACATTCAACTCATCCACACTGGATCTACTTTAAGACAACAGCTCAACCGAAAACATCCATCGCATACACCTTCCCCTTGTTCACTCTCTAATTGCCCAATATCACACACAGGTTTATGCTTTAAGAACCACGTTGTTTACGACCTACAATGCGCTAAATGCAGTGCATCTTACATCGGAAGCACTACCAGATTGCTTCATCACCGCATTAAAGAGCACTTAAACACTACTGCTTCGTCGTTCTATAAACATATTCGCACTTGCATTAATTCAGAACCAGATTTTCACATCAACATTCTTGCTTCTTCAAGAAACGTAGGTCAACTTCGTATCCTCGAATCTTTAATTATTTCAAAAAGTACTCCCACACTAAACAATAGACTGGAATTGAGCTCCGCTTTTATAATATACGTTTAAAACATAAGAAAAACAATAATTAAAAAAAAAAAAAAACCTTGCTGTAATAGTCATCTCCCTTGATTCACAAACGCAACAAGTATTTCAAACATCAACTGATTTATTTTAACGTTCTCCTAACGTCATTTTTTGTTCTATATTTCGCGGTATCACGTGGCAAACTCTGCGGCTACTTTTCCAATTTTGAACACTCTTCCGCTGTCTTCTCTTGAAAATGGACTAATAAGTCTGAAATATATTGAGATTTATATCACCATTGAATACAACAGAAAAAAAAATTACTGTTGTTTAGAGTTAAAATTTGTGTGAAAAAGAAAAAACAAACAACAAAAAAAGAACTTTATTTCTTATATTTCTTTTGTTTGCATTTAATTTTACTCTATATAAAAAAAAATCTCGCATTGTTCTTGGCTTTTAATTTTACCTTATAATATATATATATATATATATATATATATATATATATATATATATATATATATATATATATATATAATCAGATAGACTACGGATCTGTCATTTATATTGCCGCACACTATTCCTTTATTAAAAAAAACGGGAACATATATATCACCAAGGTTTGAGGATAGCCCTAAAAGCGTTTCCTATCTCACGAGTTGAAGGTCTTTACATATGGGTCTAGTAAATTCATTTTACCTTGAAAAGTAAACAACTCGCAATAAAAAAAAATTAGGCTCCAACTGTACGCGTATCCAAGAAACTATGCTTTGAATCATGTCAGGTTTTTAAAATTAAATACCATTTCTGCAAAAATGAAAAAAAAGAGAGAACACATACACAAGGGCTACTTTACATTTTAGCTTATATATTGAATGTATTATCATTAATGTGTAAATAAATCATTTTCTAACCAAAAATATTTATACCTCGGAAATTTCCCCTTCGGCATTTAACAGTTGCAATTCTATTACTCTAAGTAGCAAACTATCCCATGATGAAATAGACTCTGGCACCTTCTAGAAGGAATTCCAGTTATTAAAGAAAATTACCCATAATATCTTCACATACGGATGGTTTCAGAATAAGTGAAATAAAAAGATGTGCGTCTATCTAAAAAAACACAAAACCAAATGTAAAATCGCTTCCCACAGAAAAGCGCGCATTAACATTGCAGACGTCACATCACTCGATTAAGCTCTCGATCAAAATATCAGAAAAAATAATGGAAACGATTTATCATTTCCTCAGATTCTAAACTGGTATTTATATTATTAAAAATATTATTAGCAATCATTTCATAAACGAATGATTAATTTTAATAACAATATAATCAAATAGAATGCACCTTAATATTTGCAGAATACGTAGCCACGTTGGCGCCAGAGACATTAAGAAAGACCGACACATTTTTACAATCCAGCAAAATAAAGCAATCTGATACAAAAATTCTATACACAGACTTCCAACAAATAATTAGAAATATATTTTCAGGAAATTGCAGAACTCATATAACTGACTTAATAAGAAATTAAAACGAACTACTCACTACCATCATTAAACAGCAACTGAAACACAGGAAGTAGAGAAGGAACGAAGTTATCTCAGCCACATTACCAATTTGTTATCACTTTATTAAACACAATAATTTTATCAATGAGAAAATGTCCCTTTATATATTATCTTCGTGAAAAATATCGTTGTCTTACATATGTTAATTTCCGAATTTATTCATTGGTATATCTGGTTTTCTGCTCTCTCTCGAATAGTGTTATTCGTTTGAATTCTCAATCTTTTTTTTTATTTTTCTGGCCTTTACAAAAAGCTGGCGAAACAGCTCGTGATATAAATGATGCGTTTTGCACAGACATCACATCCGAACGTGTGGTACAGCAGCGGTTTCAGCTATTTATCAATTGCGGGTAATAACGAACATTTTAAGGTTCTTACCAACACCGGTCCTGGCAAAACTGCACATAAAGTTGTTGTTGAACTTTAGGTCGACAATTCAACAATCGTTCACTATTTAATGCAAATAGGGGGTTCACAAACGTTTGACAAATGTCTACAGCATGAATTGAACGATAATCAAAAATCGCTCGGTTCATGTGTCTTCTATGCTCTTTCTGCGCAACAGAAACACCCATTTCTCCAGCAGATTTTGCCATGTGATGAAGAGTGAATATTCTACGCCTGCTGGCGACGTTCGGCACAGTAGTCGGATACCGGAGAAATTCCACAACACTCCACGAATTCGAAATTGCTCAGAAATTTAAATTTGGTGGGATGCAACCGGTCCTATAAGTCACAGCTTCTTGAATGCGGAAGAAACAGTTACGACAGAGAAGTACTATTGCCACTTTGACGACATGCCCCAAACGCCCCAACGTATGTTTCCGAAGTTGGTCCATCTGAAGATACTTATTCTTCTCCATGGCAATGTTCGGCCGCATGAAAATTAAGTGACTCTCTAAAGGCTTACCGAATTTTTCTACGAAGCTGTGTTGCATCCGCTTTATTCACCGGATCTCCTGCACAGCGATGTTCACCTTTTCAATCATATTGGCAACTTCCTGCGCAAAAAATGCTCCTGAAGTCTAGCTAATTCCGAATCAGCCTTCAATATCTTCATCGCTTCCGGAACTCTGGATTACTATGCTAATGTGATAAATAATGTTGTTTTTCTTGGCAAAATCGTGTCGATTCTAATGGTCTATATTTCGATTAATAAAGTTTATTACGAAAGGAGTTATGATCTTTTGAAGTTTCACGTAAAAAAGGGCATTACTTCCGTGTCAAAAACACACTTTCATACTATAAGATGAATACGTTCCAATTAAACAAGCTAACAATATTTTAGCATACTAGAAATAATATGCGCTACAGTGTCTGAGAACAATTAGACACTATTGGAGAACAAAAAAAAATGAATATCATCCACCATTTTTCTACAATAGTGTTTTACACACCAGAAACGCATCAACAATCTTATCATCTTGTACTGTACTCAGAATAAATATTGCACTTATGATAGTTGGTAGATGGCAACTTAGTAAATTGCAAACATATGACAATTCTAGCATTGATGATAAAAAAGTATATTGATTTTACGAGTATTAAAATAACTAGCACCTTTTTCGTAAATTAAACCATGTAGCCCAGGTCAGAAACGGAGAAATTAGAATAGTCTTGTGTAATAATGATCATGAAAGTTCTGCATTAGCTGTACCTATGCAAAAATTTAATCTATATATAATCAGAGAATGTTATTGTGGTTATCATTGATGAAGACCAGGAAAAAGATTAGTCTAAAGACAAATCTTTGAGGGGTGTATATATTAGACTTCTACTGATTGATTTTTTGTTTATTAAAGGTATAAGGGAAAAATGTTTCATAATTGAGAATACATGTCCAGATATGGTATCGATATTCCTAGTATAAAGTTATACTTTTAATATTCCAGGAACTTTTGCTCAATAAATAAAGTCCGCAATTTGAATATACTCAGTACAGCTTCGTGATTATACAGTCAACAGAGCAGATGTTTTTCTGGGTAAATGAAACTTATTTGCCTGCCATATATATATATATATATATATATATATATATATATATATATATATATATATATATGCATATAAAAATAATCAAACAAAAAAAAAACGCCAGCCGTTTGAAACGCGGTTATGTTTATTTGGATTTCTCTCCGATTCTATGTATATTTAGTTTTAAATAATGTTTGAAGTTCGTCATCATTGTATGCCTTCGGGGCGTGAGTTTTTGTGTACAAACATTTTATTTAAAACACACACACACACAAATAAACTCCAGTCGTTTGAAACGGGGTTCTATTCATTTGGATTTTTCGTCTGATTCTATGTATATTTATTGTTAAATAATGTGTGAAGTTCGTCATCATTGTTTGCCTTCGGGACGTGAGGTTTTGTGTACATATATATATATTTTTTTAAATAGTCCAGCCGTTTGAGACTTTGTTCTATTCATTTGTATGTTTCGTCTGATTCTATGTACTGTTTTTTGTCAAACTCATTGAATTGTAACCATCACCTTCATCCTGATCATTGAGGATATATGGTTTTTTGAACGCTCCTCCATGTGTATTTTATATGTATGCATGTGTACGTGTGTGTATTCATATATTCATATATAAGTACATGCTTATCATGTGTGCCTCAATGTGTGCACGTACGGAATCTCTGCACGAATAACAGGCACGATGGAAACAGTAGTAAGATTGTACAAATATAAATATTTTCTTTAACATCTGATTTTATGGAAATAAATCAATAATTGTAATTGTTTCCTAATAATATCCACATGCTCTCACTGATTATTTTCTGGCCATCACTAAAGATTGCATTTTAAAACCTTTTATTGTTACTTTGATCTCTACATGACCGTCTCAGTCGTGTGCTAAAATTTTCTAGATCGTATATTATCTAATTTTGGTTTAAGTATATACTTCAGCACAGAAATCCTAACTTCTGATGGACACCGAATAGCTATGAGGAAGAAGACTGGAAAATTTCAAGATAAACAGGGGGCATAAATCAAAGGAGTCAAAATGACTACACATTTTGTATTGCGCAAGTTTATCGTTGCTTTATTTGATGATCTAACTGAGCTAGTATGTCAATGTGATTACACTTTTCATTCATTTCATATAAAAATGCACGAAGATATGACGGTGATCAAGGTGGCTAATGCCACGGACTGTCGACGTGAGGGCGTCAGGTTCAAATCTATGTCATTGATAATTTATCTTGAAGTTTGGAAATTTAGAAATACAATTTCAGAGAAAGCAAACGAAATTTTATTGCGCTTCTAATAACGGCTTTGATGATGTTATAGTTTTGTTGCACGTGCTCTATGAAAGCCATTTCCGATGAGAACATTAGAAAATACCTTTCGCCTGCTAGATTTAAATTTACATTTTCACAAAGCCATTGCTAGTGAGCATTTTTTGTTCCATAATTAATGCACAAAGTATATTTAAGCACGCATTAACAGTACAAGTTATCAAAAATACTCACAGAAATAATAAATAATAACATTTAAAATGCTTTCTGTAATACGAGCATATTTATTTTATTAAATCCCTGCTTAGGCTTACGTTGTCTTCCCAACACCTACATATGTTATTCGATAGCACTGCATTGATATGTTATAAGTTTAAATGTAATACAAGAATTAGCTTAAAATATGTTTAAATATACATCAATACAGTTATTTTAATGATTTCCTTCCGAATAAGCATAAACTATTCTCTTTTCATAAACCTCCATACTATTATATATATATTTTATATATTAGCAGGAAGAATCGACGTTGAGAAACAAAAGAAGGTGTACCTTCTATATTGTATTGACACAAACATCGATTAAATCCCCAATGTTACATCAAATTGGTTTCTTGGCTGATCTAGTTGGAAACCCACCGTGTTTAATTAGCAGGATTGTTCACATTTTATTCCGAAGCTTACAATACATTGCAGTCTATATTGCCCTGTTGGCAAACTAATGTTGATTTTATAAAATTATCACATATAATTTCTTTAAATTAAACTTTAAACTGCAAACATCAAGTATAATTAATCGATTGTGGCCTAAACAAAAGCATTAATTTTCTAAGGCGCAACCAGCAACCTTCTGTCTATATTATATGCCGGCAGAAATAACACAGTTAGTTGATTTACTTTACCTATAGTGCCACCTCTATAGAAAAAAACTTTACAAAATTCGTACCTGATTATTTAACGAATATTGTTTTCATATATGTTTCTTCGTGTGTCAATTTTCCTGTGAAAAAAATTGGCGTTTGAATTCATACAGAGAGCAGTACATTTTCAATTTTCCTAAAGCGTAGGTACTGGATTCAATTCGTTTTTGATCCTACATATTTCTCTTCTTTTTTCTTTAAAGCGAATTTGTTACTTATCTTTGAAAGAAAATGTATAACATTTATTTACTATTAGCTATTCTTTTTGATTTTTGCGCGGAAAAATAGCCTGTTCTCGTTAACACTGTATTGGTCGTGCTTAACGAAATCGTTTTTTTTTCTTCCCCGAGGTGCAGTCCCGTCAACCCGTGAAAAGCTTAAAATAATCTGATTAAAATCCCACGTCTTTTTTATACTATGAGATACCTTTGCAGGATTTTTTCTCTCCCAAACGACGCCATATTAGCGAGACATGCTTTTTAGAACGACGGAGTTTTGTTTTCAACATTACTTGTAAAATTTGGCATTCTTTTGTACTTACTAAATCTGTGTCTTCCTAATTCAGTAGTAATAATTCAAAACGCAATTGGATTGAGTTCTGTTTCAACTCGTTTACGCAGTAGTAGCTTTTTTTAACAGCAAGATAAGGCAATAATTATTGTTTTTTTGCGTAGTGCTCATTATCCCGTGTTTGTCGGGGTTTTCGCTCGAGTGGTGTTTTTTTTTCCCCCACGGAGACAATTAGTTTTTCGTTTTTCACCGAACTTTTGAAAAATAAATACATTTTAAGTTTCGAATTTCCTCCGAGTGTAGGAAAACATTGTTTCGAATTTCCGCGAGTGTTCCTTTTCTTGAATGCCTTTTGTCGTCAAATGTTGTTTTGAAATGGCTGTTTTTTTAGAGTCCTAGCCCGAATATTCGTCATGCCGTTTTTGTAAGCAATTGCTGAAGATTGATCCGGGAAGTGCTTGAATCACACTCGTCAGCAAGTTGTTGTAGACCCGTGCTAGGGGTCACAAATGAAAGAAACTACAAGTAGTGTAAAACGTATAAAATATAAGAAGTATTTATTATAAAGAATACAGGAACTAATTAACTACTATGAGAGGAACGTGTTCGTAGCATGCCGTTAAATATCGTATGACTGCCTCCATTTACTCTCTGAAACACATGGTATTCATGGGAGTGGTTGACTTAAATTAATTCTTAAATAATGTTGATTCGTACCCAACAACAATAACACTTAAAATCAACATTACTACGAGGTTAAAAGATAAAATTGTCGACCTATTTTGGTTTTCGAGTTTATGCCAGTGTTACGATAGAGAAACTTGACACTAGAATTGATGCCAGAAACGAAAATTTAACAACAAACCAAATGCCCATCTTTCTTTTCAAACTTTTTTTTATACGGGTAACTCTCTTATGTATTAGGTTTTACGTCTATTCAATGTAGCTGCCTTTATCATCAATCGCCACCTCGGGAACTATGCGATTATTCGGCGGCGAGCGGCACCAGGCTGACTTTGGTCTTGTTAGAGGTCATGTTGGTGGTGTGCCCGACGTATAAGAAACCCAAGTAGTCCAGCGGATTCAGGTCGTAGAAAGAGGGTGGGCAGTATAAACAGAACACAAACTAGTAGATATTCTTTCTGAAGTAAAGCCTGAGTCCTTTTGGAGTTGTGGGTCGGTGCAGAGTCCTGCTGCCACACCCCCAGTCTGACAGTTGCCAGCTAATTGCACCAGGGGACCACCGCATTTTCAGTACAGCCATGTAAACTTTTTTGTTGACTTTCAAGCTTGCTTCGAAGATGCGATATGGCATAATGCAGTCCTCACTGGACACCATAGCAAATACCCTAAATGGGAGAGCAAACTTTGTTTTCCTCAACCACCCACCGGTTGCTCGAGGCTGACACGTCATGATTTTTGCGTTTGCTGGAAAATATCTTGTTTCATACGTTTGACCGATAGATACCATCAGTTGTACAGCGGCTCATCTCAGATCTCGCTTGTTGGACATTGTAGCACTTTTAAACATGATAGAACGTTTCTAGAGGTCTTTCCATTTGGACACAAGTCACTTAAGTAGATGGTGTGCAACGACAGCAAAAAAGTAAACCGATTTTCATCAAACAGTAATGGAATTATGTCGTCTTTTCTGCGGTCACAATTTTACTCTTCCACCCTGCATACGGAGCCTGCGTATATCCAAATAAATTAATCAGCATTATATTTTGTTTTTATATCATAGTTACATCTGCATGTATATGCAATGAAAGTGATCTATAATTTACCTGATAACAACTCGTAATCGTTGCGGCTATGTGCCCTTTCTAGTGTTTATATGGGAAACAAAATATTGTACAAAGATTATTATAGAGTATAACTAGAAAAGTCCCTTGTTTATTTACCTATATTTATAAAGGAGAAGAAACAAATAGAAAATGTACTATCTAAATAATTATAATAGTTTATTCACACCCTAATTCGTTACTTAAATAAGGTATCTTTAATTATAGAAAGTATTGTACTCATACCAAACAATGTATTTGATGTCTTTCTTGATATGTGTATGTCCTAATTAAGTGTGTGTCATTATATTAGGTAAAATAACAAGTTTAACTTTCACGCCCCGTGTATTAATATTATGTTATATATGTAGATTTGGTTTAAAGGAGCTTTCCTTTATTTCACAAAAAAACACACAGGTTTAATCAATAAATTTATCTGCCTTTCATATTGACCTTCTTCATACAATAACTACAGAATATATTTTGCAACTATTGTCCAAATGGTTCTCTGATGCGCACTTAATGCTTACAAAAACAATATATAAAGTAGAAAATGATAATATAAATAATTTAACTGATTACACGTAGAAAATTGACACTAAAAATCTATACTTTTTCAAAGTGTAATGGTATTTGCGAAAGAGCAACAAATTAAAGTTTTGTATGAAAACTTTACAAAAAGTCCATTTGAAGAAATATATTGTAACAGTGCATACTGTTACATAACGTCTTTGTACACGCGTCAATTTTGCCTTTAAATGTATTCATAAAGTGTATATATTATTGTCATAATGTCATGTGTGAATGCAAATAAATGGCAATGTAACAGCCGAGGAATTCAAGCGTAAGTGAACGCGGGAATGTCAGAGGGTGCTTAACACAATAAATATTCACGGCAGCGAGACGAATAAACAATAATGAAAGACAGTTCCTTCCGATGGAAATCTTTACATACCCTGCGCCACTCGAAGTACGAGGTTCTAAGCAGCAAATACTCCATGCTTACGACGCGTACACCGGCTCCTTTGTTCGCGGACAATGTCACTCAAATAGAATACAACCCTTTCAATTCTGATGCAGTTTACACAAGACAACTCCGATACCGTTTACACAAGACAACTTATTGTTAACTATAAAATTATTTATATTTCACGGCCATCTTTCCCTGGTGTTCAACCTCGTAATGCGAAGTTCTATTTACTAATTGTAGCATCGTGTGCCACAAACGTTCTCTTAGCTTGCAGGGCATACAAAAACAATGCTATAGTTATGCTTATAACACAGTAACTAAAAATTTACACTACGCCCGAATAGTTTTTAAATTTAATCAAAAATATTTATTTCCTCTACTGAAACCAAATTGTGTCGTCTATACAATATTCAAATGGGGCCACCCTTTGTTCATGCTTTAGATGTGTTACTGTTTTTGTTCAATTCGGTACGATTATTATTGTTAACAATTCCATTACTGATCGGATGAATTTCGATTTGTCACATTTTTAATATTATTCAAAATTTATTTTTTGAAAATAGCAAAAACCGATGAAAACATGCATTATTTTCTACCTAATACATTCCGGCATATCGTAGGACATAGATCTGTTACAATATTAGTAATAACCTTGTTTCATGATGGGAGTAATAATTTAGATACCACGTGATTAATATGTAGGCTTACTACGCTATTGTTACCATCATCTTGTATTTTTCTAATATAATCAAGCAGTTCCGATTCAGGATAGGAGTGGTTAGCTTTTTCGCAACTGTTTCTTCATAATTAAGGGCGAGCCGTCGATCATCCGTGGTAATACGACAATTCCTGTATATGTAACGGACGAATATCACTCCTTCTGACAATGCTTATGAATTATTTTGGAATAGAACGAGGAATCAGCGGTAACACAGTGAGTTTAAGACCCTAAAACCAACAACTATCGATAATTTTTTTCAGGCGTTTTAGCATTTTCGAATGGTACAACGATGCTTTGAAGTGCTAAATATCTTAAACACACATCGACAATCAAAATACAACAGCATTTATTTATTAACGTAATACGAAACTCACCTTTTGTTATACAAACTGAGATAATCAATGTTTATTAAATGACATTAAATACACCCAAAAACAATTTTAGTTTAAGGATTAAGATATATATGTAATAAATATCGTTTAATTTTTCTAATTATTCGTGATTTCTAATTACTAAACTCACCATCACAGAATACTTTTGATGAAATGAAATAAACTTATAGTGATAATGCCCCATCATATGACCTTATAAAATGCAGGCATCGTGATTTCAAACATGGCTGGAAGTATGTGGAAACAGCTCCTAGACCTGGTCGCGCCCCCTCTGCCATTGAGAGGCACCTGTCCGTAAAGTTGAGGCTCCCATTTTGGAAGATCGGCGCATTACTATTCGCCAAATATCCCAAGATGTCAAGATTAGTACAGGATCTGTGGAAACTATCATTAATGACCATTTGTATATGCATAATGTGGCTGCCAGATGGATTCCCATGTTGCTTACACCATTCCAGAAGTTAGAACGCGTCGCGTGCTCGAGCATTAATTTGAAATGTTCCAAGCAGATGAGTCAAAGTTTTTGAAAAGACTGATGACACAGGATAAAACCTGGATGCATCACTATGATCCAGAGACCAAATCCCAATCAATGCAGTGGGAGCACTTGGACTCACCACCTCCAAAGGAGGCAAGGGTGCAGCCTTCCACTGTCAAGGTCATGCTTACAGTCTTCTGGGACCAGGACAGAGTAGTCATGGCAGATTTCCTGGCAAAGGGTACCAAAATTACAGGACCCTATTATGCTTCACTTTTGAGGAAATTAAGGGAAGCTATCACAATGAAGAGGCGGGGCAACGTCAGCAGGACAACGCTCCGGTTTACTAGTCGCATGTCGCCAGATCAGAAGCACGGGCTTTTGGTTATGAAATCCACCTCCATCCTCCCTACTCTCCGAACCTTGCCCCCTCTGACTTTAACCTCTTCCTTGCCATAAAGTTGTTTTTGAAAGGAAAACGTTTCCCAGACGAGGCACACTTTATTTCTGAAGTCACGTTGTGATTGGAAGACCAACCTTGGGTGTTCTACAAAAACGGTATCCAGAGCTGCATCAAACGATGGGAGGAATGCATAAATCTGGGTGGTTCCTATGTAGAGAAAGACTAATAACTGTGCAAATTTAGTTGTTCTACTTCTATGGGAGGTGTGGCATGGGAATTATTATTGCACGCCCCTCGTATTCTATGAAGTTACACGCGAATTTCTTACTGTTTTATATGTGTGTTAATTTCCTCCAGTAAACTATTTCGTTAACTTGAATTCGTTTTTGGAGTTAAATCATTTGTATTAGACGTCTCTAAGATTATGTAACCTAAATAGTGTTCATTATTATTGTACAATTTTAATTTGCTGCGTGCGGACCGATATGTGGGTCAATGCCTCATTGGGTATGTGTAGTTCGATATGACGGTAATAAACATCATTGTATAGTAAAATCAATTGTGCTGAGATTAATTAATAATTACAGTTCCGGTAGTCGCGATGCAAGATAATATTATATCTTCCTACACTTGTGGAGAAATGCGTGACTTACCTGGATAGACCACGTGCGGGTCGGACACCGAAAATAAATAAAAAGAAAGAAAAGAAACGGTCAAGACTCTTATTTATAGAGTAGTGATCACGTGAGTTAGAAGAATATGCAAATACAGGTGAACGATTTTGCGATATAAAAAGCCTGTGTTGTTAAGAGGAGGGGGAGACTGTTGGCAGAAGTCAGTGCTGTCAGACGTGCTTTAGAGTTTTGTTATTATATGTTGTGCTCAATTATTGGAGAGAGAAGAGAAGAGGAGGAACCAAGAAGACATTCTGAAGGTACTTTGATACAACGGGGGCGCAATTCAACAATCAACCATTTCCTTTGGTTTAAGAACACAAAGGAATCGAGATACTTGACTTTGTGTTGGTTTTAAGCTATTTCGGGGCTTGGTGTGCGGTTACTAAAAATGGACAGATTCGACATTCGCTTAATACCCGAGTTCGACGGATCTACCTCTGGACCGGCTGTCGTCGAATTGATTGAGAAGGCAGAGAAAATCTGTAAACTGTGCAAAATTAAAGAACCAGCCACAGTTATCCGTTTGAGGCTAACCGGAGGGGCCTATGGAGTCTACCAACAACTCGCTGATGAACCAGAATGGGATGAAATCAACAGTGCCTGTATACAGCGTTTGGTACTGATCCATTTGTCGCGTGGGAACATTTCACGAGCCGGAGACTTCAACTCAAGGAAACAGTCGACGTGTACCTAGCCGACCTGCGAAAATTATCTGTACCGTTTGGTGGGGTCAACGATAAAATATTAAGCTGTGCTCTTTTGGTAGACCTACCCGAGGAGGTCAGTAAACTGTTGCGGGCATCATCAAGAATCGATGAATTGTCAACTGATGAGTTATTGGCCCGAGCTCCAAACATCTGTAAGGAACAGGAACCAATTGCATCAGCAGCTCGTTTTCGACATGGAGGCAATGTGGACTCTCTCCCAGATAGTAATAAGCATGCCACCCCAGTGTGCTATAAATGTGGGGAGGCAAATCATTTTGCTAAAGAGTGCCGGAGTGATAGGAGAGGTGTATATCCACAATCAAAGAGACCAGTGCAATGCTATCGCTGCAATAAGTTTTGGCACATATCTCGCAACTGTTCGGGAAACGAAGTTGGGGGCAAGGTACTATCGCTACCCTTGCCCGCTGCCAACCAATAAACACAGGATTGCCTGTCATTAGCGTTAAACTTGATGATGTGCAATGTTCAGCACTTATAGACACGGGGTGTTCCCGGTCTATAGTTAGTGCCCATTGCTGCCCGGTGTGGCGGAGGAACCCAGTCGGCGTTATGACCATCAATGTCTTATCACGAGTATGTTGTGGTGAAGGGACAGTCACAATCTGTACTGAGAAGGACGACACAACTAAAGTTGACGTACTGGTGATGCAGGAGTTACCCCTTGCCTACGACATGTTGCTTGGAATTGATGCAATACAAGCACTAGGAGGCGTTACAATCACAGCAGCTAGAGATATCAGGCTTGGAGAAGGGAAAGACGTCTGTGCAGCCATGTCGATTGAAGAAAAGGACTTCTGTGCTACATTTGATGACAACGAAAGGGTGTGGACTGCAAAGTTGAAATGGGCCATGGGTCAGGAACCAGATCGGCTGTGCAACACGATTCCAGAGTATGCAGTTTCTACCAAGAATAGGGGGGCATATGAAGAAAAACTTCAGATGTGGATTGACAACGGTTGGTTAATACCATACCCACAGGAACGTCTGGGACCACCCTAGGGATTAATTCCGCTCATGGCTGTTGAACAACCTACCAAAGAAAGAATTCGTCCCGTAATGGATTACCGAGAGTTGAATCGGCATGTTGATGCGTTTACCGGAAACGCAGATGCGTGCGCTGCTAAACTGATAGAGTGGCGTCAAAAAGGGAGCAATGTAGCACTTCTGGATCTAAAGAGGGCCTACCTGCAGATACGTGTCCATGAGTCATTATGGCCATTTCAGACAGTACTACTCAAGGGAAAACTATATTGTTTAACACGTTTGGGTTTTGGCCTAAACGTAGCACCCTTGATTATGACAGCCATTATTAAAACTGTTTTGATGCAGGATGAGGCCACAGCAAAAGCTGCTTCAGCCTACATAGATGATATCTATGTTAAGGAGGACATAATGTCTGCGGATGCAGTTCGAATAAAACTGAAAGCGTTTGGGTTAATAAGCAAAGACCCTAAGCGCCTAAAGGATGGAGCGCCCGTGCTAGGCCTAGAGGTCTGGGAGGAGGGCAATACGTTTCGATGGAAGCGAGGGAGCCCACTTCCAAAGTTACCCAATGTATTAACAAGACGTACGGTGTTTTCTATCTGTGGTAAATTGGTAGGACATCTACCTGTCTGTGGATGGCTCCGATCGGCAACAGGAGTGGTGAAAAGACGAGTGACTACAGTAACAAAAGGATGGGACGATGTTGTGGATGATGATTCTCTCCAACAAATGATGGCTGAAATGTTGTCCAGAGTGCATAGGAATGACCCTGCCCGGGGTGAGTGGCAAGTGTCTGGAAACGAACTAAATGCATGGGTTGACGCAAGTTTGTTGGCTACAGGTGTCGTGTTGGAGCAACTAGGTGTTGTTGTGGAAGATGCATGCTGGTTTCGTCCGAAAAATGATGCCCAACATATAATTTGGCAGAACTTGATGCCACGTTAAAAGGTCTTAATCTCGCATTGCAATGGCAGACTAATGTTTTGCATCTTCACACTGACTCATTGTGGTTTTACCATTGGTTAAGCGACACCTTGACTGGAAAAGCTCGAGTTAAGACTAGAGTTGCAAGTGAAATGCTAGTACGAAGGAGACTAGCAATAATTAAGCGTCTAGTTGACGAATACAGCTTGCAGGTAGACATTACGTTAGTCTCGTCGATGCAGAATTTGGCTGATAGCCTGACTCGAGTACCAAAGTGGTGGATCGATGCAATGAGGCAGGGATCCGATCTTCAACAACAAACATGCGCGACTGTAACGGATCAATTAACACCTGACCAGATCCGTATGATACACCAGCAGAGTGGGCATCCTGAAATTCAGAGGACTGCATATTTTGTCCGAAGAGTATCCCCTGCAACTACAAAAGCATCAGTGAAAGCAGCCATACGTTCGTGTGAAGAGTGTCAGAGAATTGATCCGGCACCATCCCAATGGCAAAAAGGGAAGCTCGAGGTGGAGGGCAACTGGTAGCGAGTAGGGATGGACATAACACATTATGGGGACAAACATTTTTTGACCATGACGGATTGTGGCCCGACGCGTTTCACAATATGGCGCCTGTTGACACGACAGGATGCAGCCAATATTATACGACAGTTGAGAGCCGTCTTTTTTGAACGTGGTGCCCCGATTGAAATTCTGACTGATAATGCCACCACATTTCGATGTCAAGAATTTCAGAAATTCGTGCACGAATGGGGGATTAAAATGCATTATCGGTGTGCATATTATCCTGAGGGTAATGGTATAGCAGAACGGTGTCACCGCACCATCAAAACAATTGCAGCCAGGACGCAGTGCTCTATTCCAGAAGCTGTGTACTGGTATAATATAACACCCAAGGACAATGCAACACCAGCAACTGCACCAGCCAATGGGATTTACCAATATGAACAGCGTGTGAATGGAGTTGATGCCATACCATCAGTGGTGAGTGTTGTCAATACACCATATCAGGTGGAAGACCTTGTTTTGATAAAACCCCCGAATGCTGGGTGCACTACGAATTTTTTTCGGGGAAAAATAGACGAAATCATAAGTCCTCAGACCATGTTGATTGGTGGCATACCACGTCACGTAAAAGATATCCGCCCTTGTTATACCTCTTCTGATTCTGAGGACGATGAGGAGGATCACGCACCGTTCAGAGATGATCCTGATCACTTACTGCCCCTTCAGGTGAGCATAGAAACACTACAAACAGAACCAGACGAGGGAATGATGGGACATACCGATGACAATAGTGATGAGAGCGATGGACACAAGGAAGTAATGCCTCATCGAAATACTCGACAGAGAAGAATGCTGCCGACCCCCCGTGATTGCGAAACCCCGCGAGAAGGGATGATGGAGCACACCGAGGAGATGACGCCTCCGAGTCTTCGGAGAAGTACCCGACAAAGACGGATACTGCCCTACTGCCCTTATTGTGAGACACCGCCTATGGAACCACGTGACGGGATAATGGAACAGACTAGTAGTAATGATGGTGGTAATGAAGAAAACAGCAATGAGGAAGTGCTGCCCCCGATTCTTCGAAGGAGTACCCGCCAACGACGATTGCCCGCATGTCCCGTTTGTGATCATGAGATCAGGGGAGAGTGTGAAGAAATGCGTGACTTACCTGCATAGACCACGTGCGGGTCGGACACCGAAAATAAATAAAAAGAAAGAAAAGAAACGGTCAAGACTCTTATTTATAGTGTAGTGATCACGTGAGTTAGAAGAATATGCAAATACAGGTGAACGATTTTGCGATATAAAAAGCCTGTGTTGTTAAGAGGAGGGGGAGAGTGTTAGCAGAAGTCAGTGCTGTCAGACGTGCTTTAGAGTTTTGTTATTATATGCTGTGCTCGATTATTGGAGAGAGAAGAGAAGAGGAGGAACCAAGAAGACATTCTGAAGGTACTTTGATACAACGGGGGCGCCATTCAACAATCAGCCATTTCCTTTGGTTTAAGAACACAAAGGAATCGAGATACTTGACTTTGTGTTGGTTGTAACACTCTTTTACGATATCAAATAATTTACATCCGCCTTCATTGTCGTGGCGGAACCACTGTTTATTCAATGGAAACAAACATTCAACAACTTATAAAATAGTTGCATTAAAGAAAGTATGCGTATATATGTATTATATTTTCTGTAGTATGCCTATCAGTCTAACTGTCGGTGATTTCTCTCTTTACTCGTAAAGTACTAGGCCGATCTGGTTATATTTAATAACCGATTGCTCTCGCTATGACCGTAATCTATTTGAAAAGCTTGTCGGAGGATGAGATAAATAAGGAAGTAAGACGTGACTTATCAATCGAATTTCAGAGAATTGTCAATGTGTCGTCTCAGATTATTACCTGTGTGAACGGTCCTAGTAAGTAATAAAAAACAAATGAATAGAATATAAAAGTAATCTTAACATACATTATTCTCAAGAATTGTACCTAGATGTAAGTATATTGTAACAGGAGTTAGAGCATTGCCTATGAAAACAATAATATAATAAACGATTACAAGAGATCACGCATCTTTTCTTTAAGTCTAAATAACGATACAAAGAATATGTATTAAAATCAGATCATTACAAATAAGTATTTTCATTTTACTTTCATAATAAGAAATGAGATCTTTAATTATAATAATAATAATAATAATAATAATAATAATAATAATAATAATAATAATAATAATAATAGCATGTCACCGTTCAGTCTGAAGAAGTAATAGATATTCCCTGTAATGATATTTGCTCGTTTAATTCAGAGCAATGCTTGAAAATAATTAGGGCAGGTCGCCATGGCTAGTACAGCAAGATGAAACAATAACAACAACAGCAACACCAGCCACAACAACAGCAGGAGCAGCAACACCACCACCACCACCAACAACAACAATAATAATAATAATAATAATAATAATAATAATAATAATAATAATAATAATAATAATAATTACCAAGACAAAAAGTCCTGTAAAATCGCACACTTTGCCTTTTCTAGGGTGAATATTTAAGAAAAGGAAAAACGGAGCACATGCACAGATCTAGCCAAAAAGCTGAAAAGGATACGGGCGATGAAGAAAATCAGGATAATGCATATAATAGCAGGATCATTAGGAACAATTTCCATAAGGTTTGAAAAAAGAATGGGAAATATTAGAATACGCGGAATAGCTGGAAAGATACAGCGAAGTGAAATAATGAAAACAGCTGAAATATTAAGGATAACCATTGAATGCATAGACTATAATAGCTGAGTCACATAAGCGGGCCAAACAAACCGTTACAGAGAAAAAAACATGAAAAAGCGTTACATGGAACAAAGAGTTGCACACCTACGTTTGCTAACCCCACCCCACCATCCCATCCCATTAGCCAATCTCTGATATTTCCATAAAAAAGAGTAATATGAAATAGCCGAGAAGGGTCAAAGAGGGTGGAAAGGGGGAGGAGAGAGCACTGCCCAGACTTCCACTGGACAAGAGTGAAGAGGACTGCGATTTTGGAAGGAGGTTTGCCACTCTAATTCCACTGAAGAGCAATGGTTGCTGACAGCGGAAAATCAATGGTAAGTACGTGTTGCGATAACACAAATTCAATTGTAAATTTTAGCGAAAGAGGAAGAGAGAACTAAAACCATAGGAAAGCTTTTTGTCACGCACCTTCCAAAAACACCACAGGTTATTTCCAAGGGGTGATCTACTTACTAGTGTTAACACCCTTTCTTAGCAAATAATAATAATATTAATAATAATAATAATAATAATAATAATAATAATAATAATAATAATAATAATAATAGGCAAACGCGATAACGCATAAATTATTGAAAAGTGAGTAACCTTAATGGAAAATCGTCGTAGATATCCTGTAGCCCAAAATAAGAGGAAAACCATCGGGTGTCCCCAGACGTCTAGCTCTCTCCCCCTCCTTCGATAGCATTTGTAAATAAATTGGCATCATCGCAACAACCTCTTACGATTGATTTCTCGTTGGCCGTGGTCATTGGTTCATACTGGAATTTTAGTGGCACTAAGCCTCCCCAAGATCCCAGTTCTATTCACGCTTGTCCAGCGGAAGTCTAGTCAGTGCTCCCTCCTCGGTCTTTCCATCCTCATTATTATTATTATTATTATTATTATTATTATTATTATTATTATTATTATTATTATTATTATTATTACAGAGTATATGAACTTACCTGTGAAAAGAGGTATTTATCACTTTTTTCATGAATTTCACAACGAAATCAACGTGAACCAAACAGAAGATGTAGTTGTGGCCCACCGATATATTTCAGTCTACCAATTTATGAACGTTATCTGCGATCCCCTGGGAATAGATAGATTCCCTCGTTAAAAAGATATATATATATATATATATATATATATATATATATATATATATATATATATAATGCTGTATTTACTTGAATTGATACATAAACGCCTGAAAAAAGCATAACATTTGTGATGAATCATAGAGCAACATAATCTGACAAAGGAAGTTCTTTGATCAAGTTGATTAATGTAACAAATAACACAATATAATACAGCTCAACAAAACAAGACATGCTATGACAATCAGATATGTGAGTTCATTCAATGCTGGAATTACATGTAAGTTATAATATTTATCTCCACCTATTTAAACTGACACGTTTACAATGCGATGCTCACAAGCTTGACAAGCATGAACAATATATATTTTACGTTATCAGCGATCAATACATTGTCTTAACATGCTATTAATATATTTTGATTAAACTTTTCTTGCCAGGCATACCTCAACAAATGTATGGCAGATTTTTTTTTAAGAGTCATCATTTATCAAGGTCAGGAGACTAATCGTGGATAAGAGGTAATAAATTGGATTACCTAACATATATCTGGTTAATGTTTGTCAAGATTTTAGGTATCACAATGTAAATCTGTCCGTTTAAATATGTGGAGACAAAAATTATAACTGACATGTAATTAGCAGAATTGAATAATTCTATGCCAACATTTCCCAGCAAAAAAAAAAAAAACATCAGTAGGGTACAAACATTTCATAATACATTAGTAATTGGCTTTACATTAATTGATTTCTATACATTCTCCTTTCAAAAAAGCGCATTTTAAATAATCATTTAAATAATAGGTGCGCAAAACCATTAGCTACGTCTACGCCCGCCAAGACAACATCTATGGTAAACTTCCAATAAAAATAATACCTGGTTTTCCTAAAGTATCCTTTCCGCCCGACTAAATAACACGGCGTAATGAACTTTAAATTTTATTTTGAACGGACACACCTGACTGCTGAAGATTACAACCCTTCTAAAATACCTCGCGAATAAATTTATTTTCCAGTTGGGAAAGTCGATTAAGACATGTTGAATTTACGTGGCAATTCATATGGGCGGTTTTCATACTTATATTTAAAATATACGATATAGCATAAACATCTACTTCACAAGATCTCCAGCTATAAGATAGCTGGACATGTTTTTTCAATTATTACATCATTTCTCTCCGATGAGTTTGCATTGGTTGATGGGCCGAAATCAGAAGCTCTCAGTATAAATGTTGGTGTCTCCCAGGCGGCCATGCTGGACCCAAATCCCTTCCTGGCGTACATTAATGATCTTCTAAATCACATCCTTACAGCACCTGTATATATCTATTCTGACGACTACAATGTATGGTAGCACAGCCATGACCGAAAACAAACCAAGTTCTCTATTGTTCTCTTTACTGTGATATTGAACTCTTTGTAAAAATGGGGAAATATATGTCTTGTTACTTTTAATGCATATAAACTGTTTTGTTTTACATCATCAACGCTCTGATGCTAATCTGGCATCTCTTGAAATGAATTCATCTCGGCTTGGGCAGAATTCCTGATTTGACAAGCTTTTGGCCTTGAAATTACTCCTGATCTGAAATGGAACACGTGCATTAATTCCTTTGCCAACGTCGTTGGAAAAAAAATATAGGATCGTTCTACCGCTCCAGTAGATATCTCCCTCCAAATGTCATTCTCTACCAACATAAAAACAGGTAGGGCCACCGTTGGAGTAATGTTGCAACATCTGGGCAGGAACTGTTAGAAGCAGCTCATCTTGCCTTAGCAGAGTTTAAAATAACATTACTAACTTAGTGGCAGATTCTCCTTACCCTTTCCTGAAACCTCTTTTCCACAGAAGAGACGTTGCGAGCCTGTCTCTGCTTTATCGTTATGTTCATTACATGTGCTCGTCTGAGCTTCAATCAATGGTAACACTTTCGCCAAACTTTCGAGATCAACTATTCAAATCATCAAGAACAATAAAACACAAAAATATGAGACAAGTCCGAAGAATACATATCATATTAGAATTCATAGAAAAGACTAAGGCATCTAAGATCAAGTCTTTCAGTGAAAGAATCAGGTTGTTGTCAATTTCCACCTAGTATTTCATATCGAGGTACTCTCATTCATAAATCGTCACTCATATAGTACTGGCAAGGCTCGACGTTGGGTAACTTATGTTACCTCGCGTTGTTTATACTACGACCTAAAATACCAGGTTGGAAAACTGGTATAGTCTATCCTTCTCTTGAGGGTTGATGGACATCTCTTAAGCCTTGGTAGTCACACCATCTAGTCGGAATTCTACATTCCCTAGACATTTTCACGTTAGAAATAAGCAGCCTGATCCGGCCCAACGAGCGTTTATCAGTATAAAAATTGAAGTTCAAAGAAAAGGCGACTGCTTGTTTTTAATCCACAAGTTTCATTGAATTTTTAAAATGATATTCCTATTTGATTGACTTCCGAATTCATGCAGTAGTCCTAACTAAACATTTCTTCATAACTTTAATTTTTGTTATTTTTATCGTACTTAACAAGTTGGTACAATCGCTTTCCTAATTGTTGTTAAAATAATACGAGTGCGTATTGAACTGCCCGACGTATATATAACCAGAATATTATTCAGAATCAAAATATAATTAATGTACAATTTTAGTTTCCCGAAGACAGTAATATACATCAATTAATTTATAGGTCTATTGTAATTAGAGGTAAGAATAATTGCAATATCGAGCCTACATATTCGAATTCCGATGACAACGTAAGACACAGCAGTGATGCCGTTGTCTAAAGTTTTCAATTACTGCCGATTGCAAAAATTGAACGTCACTATTTAGTTAATAGCACTCTTTAAACTCTTACATTCTACTATACAAGCTTGCAGCAAATGATCTACATCCGACTTGGCCTGCTCTAACAGAACAACTGTTTATTTAATATGAGCGAATACTGAACGACTTCGAAAATAGTGGCATTCAACAAACTATGCACACATGTGTATTGTGTTTTCATTTCTCTTATATTTTTCTATATATCAATTATGTTGATCTTTTCTCGGAGAATGATGGTACATTGTAGTTTATCTCAATAGCATGCCGTTGTTACAATAATCTATTCGCAAATGTTTTTAAATGCAAATGTTATGGAAAACCTACAACAGTGTAGTAAATAATGACCAATCAACAATTCCTCCACTAACCAACAATCACGAAGTTGTTTGCTCAGCAACTGACAGGGCTAATATGCTTGCCAGCCGGTCTGCTTCAAACTCCACACTGGACCCTTCCAACCACCCCCTGCCTCACTTTACTTTGCGGACACACGCCACGCTAGACGATCTACAAATCACTCCTGCTCAGGTACATGCTATCATAAAAAAACCTTGACACTTCAAAAGCATGTGGATGCGATCTCATCCCAGCTGTGCTATAAAAATAGTGCTCAGCCGAAGTAGCTCCAGGTCTCTCCAAAGTCTACAACCAATTCCTTAGTTAATCATGCTTCCCGTGCTGTTGAAAACTGCTTGTGTGGTACCAGTATTCAATAATTCTGGCGAAAGAACTGACCCATCAAATTATCGCCCCATTAGCCTCCTCCCACTTTTCGCCAAAATATTTGAGACCATAATTAACCATGCTCTCGTCCGTCACCTTACAGATGCATAACTTCTGACTACCAAACAATATGAATTTAGACAAGCCCGTTCCATAGCAGACATCCTCACTGTAATCTCTGAACGTATATACTATTCACTGGACAAAGCGGGGGAGGGCAGAGCGGTAGCTCTAGATATATCTAAGGCTTTTGACAGGGGATGGCATGAGGATCTCCTCAGGAAAATTAAATCATACGGTATCAGTGGTAGAATACTTAACATAATTAAATCCTTCTTAGATAAGAGACACATCTAGGTTGTCCTCGACGATCGTACATCTAAACAACGGTATATACATGCGGGGGTGACTCAGGGGTCTATCCTTGGACCTCTATTGTTCCTAATATTTGTTAATGACCTCCCCGACAAAACTGCCTCTGAGATGGGTGTATGTTCTGATGACACCACCCCCTATAGAAGGCATGACAGGAAAACAAATGTACACACAACTAAAGAAATGGCAAAAACACTAGAGGATGGCTACCAATCTGTAGTGGAATGGGGGCAAAAATGTATGGGCACATTCAATGCTGCCAAGACTAAACTGGTTTCCTTAAATAATTACAAGAAACCTTCTCTGCCACAAATAGCAATGGCCAGTGGCTCCCTGTCTGAGAGTACATCTTTCAAACTGCTTGGTCTAACGTTCACAGGAAACATGAGTTAGAACAATTATATTGAAAACATTGTCAGGGCCGCTGCGAAAAAAAGGTAGGGCCTCTCTACCGTGCTAGAAAACTACTGACACCTGAAAGTATCCTGTACCTCTATAAGGCCACCATTCGCCCATGTATGGAGTATTGTTGTTACATTTGGGCTGGGGCGTCTACTACTAGTCTCTCGCTCCTAGACAAGGTTAAAAAAACAGTCGCCAATCTGATAGGCGCTGAACTGGCATGGAAGCTTCAGCCTCTGTCCCATCGACGAAACGTTGCATCCCTCTGCGTTTTCTACAGCATTTTAATGGTGAATGCTCTGACGAACTGCAGACACTTGCGCCCCCACGACGTAGACACCGTCGACAAACGCAACAGGCAGCTAAATTTCACCTCCACACAGCAGAGATCCCTTGATGTAGAAGGTTTTTCTACTCCAATGGTTTCTTTACCAGAACCGCTAGACTGTGGTATTCCATTCCAGGTCCCTGCTTCCCCAACTGTACTGACATGCAGAAGTTCAAGTGTAACGTGAACCGACATCTTGCTGCTCAACTCCCAACATAGTGTCCCATTAGCTGTTCCCCCATATAGTAGCCCCTACACCACAGGGACAACGTACATTGTTTTGGGTGAAAATGTAATATATATATATAAATATAAATATATATATATATATATATATATATATATATATGTGTGTGTGTGTGTGTGGGTGTGTGTGTGTGTGTATTGCTGTAAGTTGTCTATTGGGATGACCAGCCTTAAAACTCCAAGTAGTATGCACAAAATAATAAATCTAATATAAACAATCCATTCACCAGAAAATATTCTTATCAAACATTAAAGCGTTGTTACTATAAAATTGTACACATCAGCGACTTATAAGTAAACACACAAAGAGTAGTATATCCAGTATGTTGACAAATAAGGATACACTAAACTATCTATGTAACTCAGGGATCTATTAACATTTATTATGAGACAATAAATTACATCCTTCGAAATGATGATTATACTAATAAGAATAGTAATATAATAGTCTCTCTTAAGTTTTTAGATATAATGGATATACTCTATAACGGTGGATGCGCGTATAACTAGAATCAATGTTTGTCTATTCGTCAAGGATACATCTCATGATTTGTTCTGCTTGGTTCCAGAAGCAATTAGATGCCCACCATAACGGAAAATATACAGAGATAACCAGATTTTACATACAACACCTGGTATTATCGAATGATCACTCAGGTCAAATGTCCAATGTCCAATAATAATAATAATAATAATAATAATAATAATAATAATAATAATAATAATAATAATAATAATGATAATAATAATGATAATAATAATAATACTAATAATAATACTAATAATAATAATAATAATAATACTAATAATAATAATAAAATTAATAATAATAATAATAATAAAATTAATAATAATAATAATAATAATAAAAATAGTAATAATAATAACAATAACAATAGCAATAATAATAATAATAATAATAATAAAATTAATAATAATAATAATAAAAAAAATAATAAAAATAATAATAATAATAATACTAATACAACTACTACTACTAATAATAATACTAATAACAATAATACTACTACTACTACTAATAATAATAATAATAATAATAACAATGACAATAACAATAACAATAACAATAATATAATAATAATAATAAAAATAATAATAATAATAATAATAATTAAATTAATAATAATAATAATTATAATAATAATAATAACAATAGCAATAACAATAACAATAACAATAATAATAATAATAATAAAACTAATACTAATACTAATAATAATAATAACAATAGCAATAACAATAACAATAATAATAATAATAATAATACTACTACTAATAATAATAATAAAAATAATAATAATAATTATAATAAAATTAATAATAATAATAATAATAAAATTAATAATAATAATAAACTAATACTACTACTACTAATAATAATAATAACAATAACAATACCAATAACAATACTAATACTAATAATACTAATACTACTACTACTACTACTACTAATAATAATAATAATAATAATAATAATTATGATTTCGTTTATCAAAATCTCTCCGGAAAGGGATGGGGTTAATTTTCAGAGGATTTAGCTTTATCTTGGCTTCAATCGAGGAGCTTCAAAAGATCAAGGGTTTTTTTAAGGATTTTGGTGGTACTTACAATTGCAGAGGTCTGAAGGCCGCCAAAAACATCAGGGATTTGTAGTTTTTCCCCTTTTTCTTTCCAACTTGATACTACCCCTATTGTTCAAACTATGATCAAGTGTATTTGTGTTTTTACCCCGTCTATACGCCTTATCCCCAAGGCTAATGAAGCATAATTGCCCTACTTCTCATTCTCCATCTCTATCACATTCCTGTACCAGGGTACTGGAGAGTCTACAATCTGCTAGATTTTGTAGACTTTGTCAATGACGACCAACTCCGGGCGATTATGTTCCAATTGCTGGGTTGGTCGTTATGGCACTTTCGTCCCACCATACGCCTACGTTGCCCTCCTCACTTGTTCTATCTTAATCAAGCACCTCCTTAAACAATTTTTCAGCAAATTTCACTCAAATACTCTTACACACCTCCCAATATATCCGGAGACCCATGCGATCGTATCTTTTGGGGTAGTCTCTCTCTGAGCCAGTCCACTACACCCTGCGGCAAGGTGCGCAATTGATTCTGAGGTCTTACAACAAGCAGTAACTTCCTCTACTAGAATCACTTTTTTGAACAATCGTGATCCTAATGTCTGCTCTTGTGCTGCACAAACAAAAGCTTCAGTACTATTAGCCAGATACGCATTTCTAAGTCATTGCCATGATCTTTCATCAGCCACTTCTGCTATATTCTCGAAGAACCTTCGATGAATTTTCTTCATAGTTAGTTCATCTGCCGTTACTCTATCCATACGTTTAATATAATCAGCCTTTGCCTCACATACCTCCCCTTCATTGGCCACAACCTGAAGCATCCACTCCTCACTTCTAACCATACGCTCCTTCAACGACACCTACTCGGTTCTAACACAATCTTTTACACTTTTCAATCCTCTCCCACCGTTTTCCCTCTTTTGATAACAGCCTTGCTACGCTACTTCGAATGCGGAACATACCGCATGTTTCTTAAAAAAATGTTTTGTTTAGATATCCATGACATGCAAATCCTTGTCAGACCATTCTAAAATGATCGTACTGTATCTCAAAACACTGAGTGCTCATGCATTCACTGCTTTCATTAGGTTTCCCCCATACAGTTTCGACTTTACAACTAGTTTCACTCTTCACTCCTTGATTTCTCTGTTCCTGATGACTACACACTCAAAGACACCGCATACTTTTATCCTGTATCTTATATTTCTTTCATGAATTCTCCATTTGGCAGCACTATTTTATTCGAATGAAACTTAACTCCTCTTTCACCATAGGCACCGCACATTTACTAATCCCAAACTCAATTCCAATGACTTTTTAGTATGTCCTGAAAAGGTCTACTATTCTCTCCATTTCCTTTTTAGTAGTACCGAATATTTTCAAATAATCCATAAACAGTAGATGGTTGAGGCGTTTGTCACCAGATCTTTAGTTACACCACAGTTTTTTTCTCATCAAGATAATGCTCAGTGGCGTCATTATCATTACAAAAAGAAGTGGCGATAAGGAATCTCCTTGAAATATTCAAGGTTTTATGCCAATCTGACCCATCCCTTCTCTGATTGCAGTCAGCACCGTTTTCCATTGAGCCATATTTGCCTCCAAAAGCCTTACAACATTCTCAGCAACCTTCATCATCAATAATTTTCACGTATCCATGAATAAGAAACCATGTCATAAGACTTTCGTTAATCGAACAATGGTACGCTTAGCTTCGTCTTCTTCTTATTTGCATCCTGATATATTCTTTATCAATTAGTAGTTGCTCTTTAGTACCTCTTGCGCCTTTCCGGCCCCTCTTCTGTTCGTCAGGAAAACACCATTACTGTCAAGATGTTCATAAATGTTTTCAACAGATATTCCAGTCCACTGTTTCCCCATTAGTGGCAGACATGTAATTTATCTATAATTATTGGCAACTGCTATCTTTGCAGGATCCTTCCTAATAAGTGTTGTTCATCCCTTCACAAGCCAACCAGGGGCATCTCCGGATTCTACAGCCCTTTGCAGGGCAGCAACTATAGTTTGATAAAGGCATGGAAACTGTTTAAACCAGAAGCTTAGAACCCCATCTGGACCAGGTGCCTTCCAGTTTGTCATCATTCGTATGCCAGCCTTAACGTAATCGATCGTTATCCCATCTGCTGCATTTCTGATAGCCTTTCTCTGCCCTCTTCCAACAAGCTAGCATTCTCATTATATCGCCCTGCGACAGACCAAATCCCACTCCCGACCTTCCTGACATTCCTTTGCATTTGGAGTGTTGTTATTTCCCGCCTATTTACTACCATTGAATTATTTGTATCGCTGATACTGATTCTTCCGGAAAAGATTATTCTGCCGAACGACAAGATTTTTTTCAACAAAGTTCCGAATTTTCATACCAACAGTGTGGATATTCTCTTACAACATTGTTAGAACGCTCATGGTTTCCTTTTCCAGCAATCTATACCTCCTTTCAATTTCATCCTTAGCTTTCTGTCCTAGTTTAACTTCTTTTCCTATTTCTTCGATTATACTAATGTCTTTCCGCCACCGTTTAATACTTTTTTCAAGCCGCCTCTGCCAGTGTGGCTTTTTATCCTTCATTTCTCTCTTTTTCTTCCTTATTAAGACAAAACGATTTGCAATAACGTGTGACGCTGCATACAGAAGCCCGTAAAGTTCCGTAATCGATATGTTCTTTTTTATGATGTTGCGAATTACCCCTTGAAATATTTTACCTCGTTTTTCACATTCCGCCTATAACTACTCTGCATACTTTGAATATATATGATCTCGCCTCTAAGGAGACCCTCTTTTAACTTCCGAAGTGCTTCTTTTTACAGTAGTCAAAGTTCGAACTTCATCACCACTTCTCCATCTATCTGCTCTTTTCACTGGTTTCAGATCTAGTTTCATCAATTATAATTTCGCTATTCATTTCATTCCTTACCATCCGTTCAATAGCTTCTCTTGCAATCACAGAAAGTAGGTTGTTATTTTTAATCTGTTTTAACTGGGATACCAAACTCGCGACACATCTATCTCCCCCTCCTTTCGAATCATATTCTTCCTTCACTTTTTGCATATATCCACCAGATTTGGTTCTTCCACTTCTTACAAAGCATTCCCGCAGTACTCTTCTTTCCTCATCCATCCATGGATTTTGCCATTTCCTGTTCCAACTCTATTCGTATCCTGGGACCCTCTTTGGCAATTCTTACTTCCCTCATATCAAACCACGTCCTCAGAATTTCAGACGATTTTATGATGACGACAAGACCGATCCTATTGACCAGTGCGACACTTACCAGACGTTAGACCATCGCAAGATGTTTCAGCCTCATACATGTCATTATTTTTAATATGTTGATTTGACATTCTCCCATGAATGGGGATATTTGTCAGAACTATAATAATAATAATAATAATAATAATAATAATAATAATAATAATAATAATAATAATAATAATAATAATAATAATAATAATAATAAAATATCTACTGTTCGATAACACAACTGTCTGCCATGCTGCCCCTATTGACGCGAAAACGTATAGGTTATTTTTTATAACATTTTACACGCACAACCTGCTGTTTTCTGCCAGCGTTCTGATAGATTTGGTATCTGTAGGTTTTCGATATTTATCGATAATCGCAATGATCTGTGGAAAGAAGATAGAAGCAACTACCTAACACCACAAGTGCATTTGAGAAGTGTTATTACCACAGAAGCCGATAGGTGTGACATATAAGCTCAACAGTAGCTTCACAGTAGGTTTTCCACTAATGCAAGGGTGCGTTTGACATGAATGGTTCTTTTTAATGTACACTTAAAGCACCATAGGTTACTGTTTCATTTTAAACTTAAATTTTAGCTATTATTACATCACACGCAGTAAGACCACGCATATTAAAACAACAGTATGCACTTCTTTATTATAGGGGCATGTTCGAAATGAACATTTTTGTTTACATCACAATGGAAGCATTATATTTGACTTAAAAACTTTTAACCCAATTCATGCATTATGAATGATATAGTTTTATATATCAACAGTAGTCTCTCTACGGTGCAGTGTTGACTACAATGTCTTGTGCATTAAGTTATTACATGCTTGGTTACCTTTCGCTTGGCAGCGCGGGCCACAAAATAGAGGAGGTCGTCAATAAACTTATTGGAAAAATGAGCGATTTCATTGATTTAGATACGAATAAAAATATTGGAGTGTAAAATATTCGTTGACTATGATTCAAGTGTAGGGAACGTCGATTTTCCATGGTAGTAATAATAATCATACATATGATATAGAAGAAATATATTCATTCTTTTTTATGCAAAACAAATTCCTTACTGGATAGTTTATCATGTTCGAATGAAATTGGTTTAAAGCCAACAATCCACGGACACATCTAGTAATATGTTGATTTGTCTCTTTCAATTCATGGTCGTTATCTCTGATAGCAAGAGGACATAGAACTTGCCTATTTTAATTAGACATTTATCATACGAACACAAATGAAGCTGACTAATGAATAGAAGAGAGATCAGCAGAATATATGATGAATCAAAGACCAGCATATTCTGACAGTAGTCGATAATCACGGTACATGATAACAGATTTCTTATAGACAAGTATACAATATCCAGTCAAAAGACTTCGGCAGCTAATAATCCGCAGTGACTTTGTTGTATTATGTTTAACAAGATGAGTTTAAGAAGAATAGACAACTGGCATATTGTTTTTTTTTCATCACTATTTTGCTTTGCCTTATTTTTTCCTAATATACTAGAAGCGTTTTGCGAAATTGTAGAGATATAGCAACATCATATTGTAACATCATGGAAGTATCACTTTTCTAGAATTGTGTGCCATTTTTCTTGCAATTAAAACGAGCAACACTCGTGATAATTTATATAAGAATTACGTACAACCGCACTTTATAACTACGACACCAAAAAGCATTGTACAACTAATAAACAATTTGTAAATGTAAATCTTTTTTGTTTTAATATCTATATGTGTTCACTTCAATAAATTCTCAGAAATACAATAGTCTTAAAATAAATCTAAACAGACACCACAAATTGTTAAAATTACTATTATACCTTGAAATCAAACAAATGCATCAAACAAATACCTCTGTTTTCCGATTGTGGCGAACAGGATTCTTGATGTACATTTCCACGTCTTTGATTTTCTTGTCAATAAATAGAAAAGTCAGTGAGATGTACGAGGAGCTTCGGGAAGAAATGCCTCCTATTTTATACAGCTGCATGGATCAACAATGGTTGAAAATAGAATTCTTATGATAATTGAACTTATTACTCCATGGCGAGCAAGTTTGATATCTCTATTGCAGCTGTAGACTGTGTGAGGGATGAACCTTACTGAAATGCATAAAATGTATGTAATGCTAATTAGCGAAGCGGTAGTAGTCCGTAGGTTTATTTAGTCTGTTTGTGATGCGAAGGAATTTTGTTGCGATTATTATGTATTAATTTGTTTGATAGCTTATGTAACCGTTCAAAACAGTGAAAGATGGATGCATATTAGAGTGCAGAAATGAAAGAAAACAATATAATCGGTAGAAAATTCAATTGACAATTTTAATGGGGGCCGGTAATTTCCCTGAAAATAAGGTGTGGTGAAAAGATGAAAAAAAAACACGATTTGAATGTAAAAATCCCTGTCGTTGATGGAAAGGTTTCACTATGAAATATACGCTCCACTATATGATGGAAATATGTGAGGAAAAAAGAATTAGCGAGAGACTAATGATGCTATCACATTGAAATGTGCTGTATTTATAGAGAATAATATGCTTATTTTTAAAAGTGAGGCATAATTTCAAAAGAAGTTAAACATTATATACAAAGATTGTGTAAATATATTGAATTTGTTTGTGTAATGTGTGTTTTTCCAAGCTATACGATCTTTCTTGTAGAGAGAGAGAGAGAGAGTAAGAGAGGGAGAGAGAGAGATCAACATTTTTTAAAAACTCATTTTACTTATTATATATTTCAAAGTAATGTTATTAATCATATTTAAATGCAAAACTAAGGATATAAAATGTAAACTAAAAATAAATATTGACTATATATAAACTTGAAGTTAACATATGGATATATATTATAAAAATTAAATATATATTAACCTACATACCTATAAAGATGATATTTCTCGCCTTTTAATTGATATTAAAAGCATATATTCATGGATATATGAGTTACTACAGGAAAGATTGCTAATTCAAATATTCCATTATACATACCAACATGAATTAGTTCTTAAGTTTGTGTCGTTTTATAATAAATAAATTATTTCATTTAAATATAGCTTTTAATCCTCTTCAGCATGTATAGGTCGTCCATGCTGCATAGTTGTTCAGGATTTTATATGGAAATGATGCATATATATATATATATATATATACATACATACATATATATATATATATATATATATACATATATATATAATTCCCCAAATTAAAAATGTGTTTCAGTAAATACTCTTCGAAAGGTATCCCTTGCAATATTTAACTTATATAAATAAAAATAAATACAAATGGGTAAAAGCATTTAATAAAAATGGAAAAATATAACTTCACAAATACGAAAAAATTTTATATAAGTTAAAACAGGTTCAGTGTTGACATAATCTTCGAAGCACAAAAGAATGACAGAGTGTTCGGTTTTATGAATAAGGCAGGTTGTTCTATAATGACGTTTTTATATTCTTGGTTAAGGCACAAATCTGCAATAACATCTAGCATCATATTTTTAGTCGCAAATAGAAACAGCATCGTAATTGCAAGTTATTGACAAGTAAGTAATGACAAAAACCTTGATATTTGCAACTTAAAAAATTATTACATTACATGATACATGCTCTTGAAAACAAAAAAGAAGCATCTTTGAATGCGGACGTTTTTCCACCAACACACACATACACGCATGCACACAAACACACACGGATATATATGTATATATATATATATATATATATATATATATATATATATATATATATATGTATATATATACGTATATATATATATATATATATATATATATATATATATAAGGCCGAATGTTTGTGTGGGTGTGTTGTGGGAGTGGGTGTGTGTGTCTGGTCACGATCAGGATCATATACTGTTGATTATTTTAAAAAAAACTGATTACATATAATGATAGAAGATGTATCGAGACACAGAGATTGGTATATGTGATCTGGCAGAACGGTGGTTCATTAAAATTGTGGGGTCAGCGTTTGCGCCGGTTCCACAACGTATCGAAATAAAAAAATAAAAATCAAAACAAAAAACGTTTACAAGTGTGTTTGATATAGATGTACATGAAATACTTTGATAAGTAAGATTTGACTTAAATAGGGATGGTATAATAATATTGTCGGGTCTGCTTCTGCAACGGGCCTCCATAGAATGGAAATAGGCACACACTTTAATAAATACTTTTCATATCTATCTGCATAAGTATACTTTGATAATAATGTTTCAGTTTGAAGAAATATGGTATAATAAAGTTATGGGGGGTTCGTTCGCATCTGACCTCCATAGAATTGAAATATGTCACAAAGTTTAACAAAGTTTTTTACTATAGATCCACAGAATATTGTGATAAGCGTTTCAGTGTGAACAGGTATTGTATAATAAATTATGGGTTTACCTATTTTATTTTTAATTCATCATATTTTTCTTTGGTTTTTATACCCTAAAATTCAACCCAAATTTAAAACCCTTCCTTTTAATAACCTACCATACTTTCATAAATCAGAGTCAATTTTTCGTAGGATTTTTTTTCCATCGAGTCAACGATGGGTACGTTTGCTATTGCATATATATATACATATATATGTATATACATATATATATATATATATATATATATATATATATATATATATATATATATTTATATAAAATGGGTTAATAAATTCCAACGAAAGAAAGATGTATATTTAAATAAGGAGGTGGTCCATAACAATGTGTATTTTTTAACATTATTTTATTATTCCGTGTCTTGGTTTTTCATTGAGAATTATGTTTGGATCATTGTAATAATGTTTTTAAGTCATTGAAATCGTTTACGTACGTTTCAGACGGTCTGATGCGTCCTCGTCAGAAATTATTTTCAAATGTGTAAAAATGGCGATTTTCGTAGTTAGTTTGAAGTTTTTCCAGTCTCTGTCTCTTTCTGCTAATGTGTTTTTTTCTTTTCCTTTAGGGTGGTGTAGGGTGTGTGTGTATGTATGTGTGTGTGTGCGTGCGTGTGTGGTTATGTGTGTGTGCGCGTGTGTGTGCGTGTGTGTGTTTGCTTTTATTGGTTTGGGAATGTGTATTTTTTATAGTATTTTGGGGTTATTTGCTTCCTTAGGAAGCCGGCTCTGGTCCGAGGTCGTTACTAATGTGTATGTGTGGGGAGTGGGGACTGGCTCTTCTGAAGACACGGAATAATAAAATAATGTTTAAAAATACACATTGTTGGTGACTACTCCCTTATTTAAATAATATATATATATATATATATATATATATATATATATATATATACATCAGCAAAAATATTGGGTAGGGTTTTTTATATATGTAAAATACACCATAAATAAACCTAGCATTTTTTTAATTTAACATTTCATGCGTATATAAGCTAGAATCAACATCCAAATGAATGCTTTGACGATTATTACGGTTTTTAAAAGGCGAAGAATTAAAAGGTAAATAATTATATATATATATATACATATATATATATATATATATATATATATATATATATATATATATATGCATATATATCTATGGGGGCTACGTATATATATGGGTGTTTGTATATGTATATATATATATGTGTGTGTGTATATGTATATGCATACGTATATGTGTATTTTTTAAACTTTTTTTAAAAACATATTATTATAACCTTATATTTAAACCAAATTTAGATTTTTAATTTTGTTCAATTTTATTTTTTATCCTGAATTAATTTGCTTATCAAGTAAATATTTTCCTTTTTATGTCATTCTTTACGGATACATCTGCCTTATTTAAAAATGCTAGGTTTATTTATGGTGTCTTTACATATATAAAAAAGACCCTACCCAATATTTTTGCTGATGAGGAGACTTTGTTTTAAAAAATACTATATGTCAAAATTATTGTCCGTGGCTTAATGTCTATCATAACAAAAACATTGTTTTCCGAAACGATCGTAAAAATTATTGACTTTGTTGTTCTTCTTTCTTATGAAACATATTTCTAATTTTTATTTTTAATCCTAATTTGAATTTTAATTGTCAATCACATTCCTAAATTACATTACATTTAATTTTTAATTGTCACTCTCATTACTAAATATTAAATTAGCTATAGGATATTTAACTATCGAGCTTATTATATATGTGAATTACGACGAACACTTTTTCTTTTCTTGTATTTTAATCAAATTAGTAATTTTACTATTACATTGAAATGTACCTCTGCTCTTTAGACTGATTCTCTACTTCCATTTAAATTATATATATATATATATATATATATATATATATATATATATTTGTGTGTGTGGATGTGTGTGTGTGTTTGCATTTTTTATTCCAGTTAAAATATTTGTCTTTACATAATTTCTAGTTTTTTTCCTTATAAGTTATGTTGTTTATAGAATTAAATGAACTGATATAAATGTGATTTACTTAAGTAAAAGATAATTATTAAGGACCAGAACCAATATATATATATATATATATATATATATATATATATATATATATATATATATATATATATATAAGAATTGGTTGTATCATTTGATTACAATTTCTTAAAAGAAAAGGATGCGCTCTTAATACAACACACTCCCAATCCAATATATATATATATATATATATATATATATATATATATATATATATATATATATATATATATATACATATATACACATATATATATATGCATATATATATACATATATATATATATATGCATATATAACTCACAGATTATGTTCCACGTATGTAAATAAAAAAGCGTTTGTGTTTATAGGTTGCTTTAATAACACCTAAGCATTACTTTTCTTTAAAGGTTTATGTCATATCTTCTGTGGCTCTCAGTTTGTGTAGATCATTTTGTATGTGGTTTGTGTTTTTCTCTTCTTCTTACACACAACGCCTTATAGAACATATCGGACTCAGCTACAGTATATCCTTATTATTTTTTAAAACGATCCGCAATGATGGAAAAATAGCCATTTCTTCCAAGCGCCAACATACTACAAGACGAACATTGTTAACCACTAATAACATGTGTTCCGTCTGTGCAACGTATAAGCTCTGGAAATTTTCACGGGTACTTTTTATCAAAGTCTTGTTCAAATAATATTGTCCTGATTTTGTTCTCTTTTTCCATTCACACAAAGTACAATCACTCCATCAATTATTCTTAATCCTCTCATTATATTTTTCTCCTCTGAATTAACAATATTTTCCGATCATACCTTCTCATTTTCTTGTGACTCGGTCTCTGGTAAATGATGATCTATATACTAAAAAGGGGCATTACATTCTGTAGTGGTTTAGTAAGAGTATGAACAAGAGTTACAATTCGTTTTTTTTTGGTCGGGGGGGGTAATATATTGAAAAAAAAAGTAATCACAACAAATAAAAAGTTTGGTTTAACGGCAGTCCTATAAACAATCTGTCATGATTTCCGCTTGTGCTGGCAGTACGAGACCTACTCTCACGACCATTATATTTAGTGTAATAGTTTATTATTATATGTAGGGGGGATGCACTACAACACATTCAAAATTTGTTTAACTGAGACCAACACATTTATATTTGGCGGATATTCCTTTCTTAGTGTACGCGAGAAAAAAAAAATTGAAGGCCTTATTATTTATGTTATTATTTGATTTGTATAATATGGGGTACGTTAAAATATAAATTATTTCAATATAAATAAAACACCGTTTTAATGAGCCGACGGGGAATTAAACAAACTGAACTTTCCTTGCCCGTACTAAATTTCCACTTTGTAAAAAAAAAATATATATATATTAATTCAATTTTTGAAGAATGCTATCTTTACTAGACCGATCAGTTGAAACAAAGACAGTATTTTCCATTTAAGAATCGAGTAAATAGAACGTACACAAAAACACTAATCTAAATAGTAATAGTGTGATTATAGATACCAACAAATTTCCACCTTAGAGACTAACAATTTGGGTTCAATATTAAAATAGCGTATGACAATGACACGACACTAGACATTATTGTTGAGTAGTTATTGTCCTTGTAATTTTCATATAGAACTAGTGAGATCTATGGAAATTTATGTCGGCATTCTGTGGTTGGTCAGCGTAAACGGAGAAACCCTAATCATATTGCAGACCTTTTTGATAAAACTGCAAATCTATTTATTTAAACTAGAAAGGAAACCAGGCGTAGGTTGGTTTTGAAATATGATTATATATTATATGTCAATTGACACCAATTCCCTATATAGTACTATAGAGTCCATTCTCCATCGATTATGAAATATTATACGGTTGTGTTCACTTTAAAAAAGTATATTTATATTACTTGCCTACATGATCTGGAATCGAAATCGAAACCAAAAAGTATAAATAATATATATATATATATATATATATATATATATATATATATATATATATATATATATATATATATATATATATAAACTTGAGTCTATTCAGCTTTAATCGAAACCAAAACCAACACCTATAAGGCATTATTGATAAAATTATTTATTACAAGGAATGGTGGAACGTAATAATATTTAATCGACAGTTACACAGATGAAAAAGATGTTAGCTTGACATATAAAATAACACATATGCTATCGTATTTATGCATATATTTGTAGCAGAGTAAGGGAGAACATTACCTGCTACTAGAGGTTAGAGATAAGAAGCAAGTACATAAGAAAATATGACCCTTGAATGCACATACTGCCTGAGCGATGTCTTCAACAGGGAGAAAGGAACTTTCGTTATCACACAAGAAACCTTAAATGTAAGGTCATTACTATTGGTAAAATATATATAATTATTCCACTGAGCAAGCGAGCCCTTATTTTTTTCGAATATTGTTTAGTTTAGAAAATAGTATATATTAAAATAAGAACTAGTATATTTTAGTATTTATTTTTATCAAAATAAAATCACCAAGCTGATCCTTAGGAGTGTCACGAAATTGTAGTAATGTACAATCAGGTTAGCCACATTTTGCACGTGCTCGATTTTAACTTATTATGTAATATTGCTGTCTCTAGTAGAATCTATACTGCTTTGTATGTGTAATAGTGGGCAACAGAGGAAATGCATATTATCGTTCTAGGCACGCAGCTGCCATTTTTCAGGAGTATGTTAAGTGTATTTCCTAGTCCCAACATGGATTGACTATTTTGATTTGCTTACGTGGTGTTCCATCCCCGAATTATTGCTGTTTGCCAATTCCGCTTTGCATGTTAATATTTATTATAGGAATTTAAATATCATCATGAATTTTTCCTGTCTTTAATCTGTGGTATTCTGTTTCTTTTATAAGTAGGGTGAACTTAGTATTCCCAACTAGAGTACTATTTCTGGTTATCCTTTTTTACACTACCACGATATTATACCTACAACTAAACGAAAAATCCACGTGCAAAGTTTTTTTCGCATAATCATTCGCCTGGTTTATGAGGATCGGGGGGGATGTTTCCAATCGAACTATAGCTTGTCGGTTAAAGTCAAACGTAAATAAGTACCTGTTTTGCCGCCCATTAAAATAATAAATTTCTTTCCAATTTCTACCATTTTGATCATTAGAGAGTTGTCTTGTGACACTATTAACCACCTACCTTTTGTATGTTTCTACACTTATAGAATAATTTTGCTTTTTTCTTCTTTGCCTTGACATTTGTCAGACAACTTGAAAAACGATATTGAATGAAGGTTTCAAATAAGCGACTGTTGATATTAACAAAATGACTTTTCCTTGAGAAATGGATGTACAATTTTTTACGGAAATGCTCATTCTTTTAACACGTCGGATGTCAAAAACTATTTAAAAAATATTTCAAACACATTATATGGAGAAAATAATTTCTTGCGCAAAGACTTACTTTATCGACTCGGCGGTATTTCGTTTTAATATTCACCCCCCCCCCAAAAAAAAAGTCCACGTACATGCGCAGGATAAAACATTCGCAAGTACATAAACGTAAATACATGTAATACATCACAGAATTTCATTCTGAAAAATTATAAAGTAATTTGATCATGTATTTCACTGTACAAGTGGAGAATTAAAATATAACACAAAATGCCTGCACTTCATGAACATTAAAAGTAACTCTAGGTTTTAATTGTAAACATATGAAAATATGTATTTTACTTGTTTAAAAAATATTTGTGTGTAAACATAATCAATACTTGATAAATGTTTATATAGCGTACACGCGTTATTTTATGACTTGGTTCAATATTGTTTCTTCTTATTCTTGGTTAGTCTTTGTTATCAGAAAACATCATTGGATATTGGATAATATATGTTTTGAATACTAAGTGTTTTACCTTGTCACAGTCGAGAGTCTACTATTTGAATTGAAACGACTATAAATAATTAAAACATTACAAAATATTTTATTTTTAATATAAAAACTATGCATCTTTCTATTTCTAATTGATGTTACACGCACACATACCCACCCACACACACACATGTATGTATGTGTGTATGTATATATATATATATATATAATGTTGACATGCTTTAACTTGTAGTATTACACATTTTGACTGTAAATGTTTTATTTTAAAATTAATTTTTTCATTTAAATCCCTTCCCTTTATAGATAAGTACACGCCGACGAAGCTCCATGACATATTTGAAAACCAAAGTTGAACCAAAATGTCATAATGATTGCTGTATTTTCTGCGACCAGTCACATCCATTAGTTTTTAAATGCAGGCGAAACATTTACGACGGCGAAGTACTGTAAACAAATTGACGAAATTCATCAGAATATACAACAGTTTCACTCAACATACACAACAGAAAATCTCAATATTTCTAGGCGAGAATGCCAACTCGCAAGTTGCCAACTGACCCTGCAGAAGTTGACCAAAAGTCCCACTCATGGCCTATAATTTTTCAAGCATCTTAGCAATTTCTGCGTGGAAAATGATTTAAAATCATACACCATATAAAAAAAACCTCGACACTAGAAGGCACAAGATTTTTGTTACTGGCACAAATACATGTTTTTTTGTGTAAGCAGACGTGTGTTAATTCTGCTGACACTTAGTTGGGACGAAAATTATGTGTTTATATCGAGATACCATTAAAACTGTAACTTACCTTTGAACCTGATATATATATATATGTGTATATATATATATATATATATATATATATATATATATATATATATATATCAGATTGCGTATGATGACGTTTATAAAAGTAGATGATCCAAGCATTTTTTTGCTACATGCTTAAAATTTAGTATATAGAGTATTTTGACAGGTTTACACATTTTTAATTAGATTTAATCAAGAAAATGGATGCTAAATAGGTTAAATTTAAAAAAAAATGTACGTGTGATTGATCAGGTTTTATTTGTTTGTTAAGTGTTTCTCGAATGCGCATGCTATACGTTCAAATTGCAGATATGTTATGTTTAGAATTAGAATGTCGAACTAGCTACACCCTCTTCAGATTTATGATTCGATTTAACTCGAGTATATTTCTTCTTACTTATGACTATCTATTAAGGAAAAAAGTTAATACTCATATGCATATGTCTCAGGTTCTGTATGAATTCAAATATAATATATATATATACACACATTTTCGTGTCTCAAGACTGGACAATACCGGGCGGTTTGCTAGTATATCTATAAAAGTGCCAATACGTGTGAGGACAATTTCAACTTATATACTTAACGAATGTTTTTAGCTGCAGATGTGAAATCAAATATATAGGGCATACGAACACGTAGCATTTTTCAACCGATTTTCATCCGGAGTAATGGACAGCTAGTGAGTCAAAATTACAAAATTATGTAGAGGGTTTTATCTGAACATGGAATACTTTGACAATCGTTTAGGTTACAGAGTCTTTATGTTATGGATAAATTAATTTAAACACTTAAAAGATCGAGTCAATCTCGCTAATTGTTTTTGTATTTGACTTAGTGTCTTTAGGTTTTTATTTCTGTTTCTGCTTAAGTAATACTTTTACTTAACAGAAGTGAAATGTTTAGAAAAATATAATAGACGCAGTTTCGTATGGATGTTCTATTTTATTCATATTTAACGACCGGGCAATGGTGGGCGTCCTGAATATAAATCAATAATTGTAAGCTGTTTATACGTTTGTTTCATAAAAACGACTGACCCAATTTTAGCAATTACTGATTTGTCGTAGTTTTTCTTTCCTGTTTAAAGTAGACACATATTCCCTTTTCTGAATTCATCAGATTAGGCTGATAATGTATAATATTTGGCACCTTAAGAAACTCGATGGTACACCAGCCGAAACTCTACGCGAATAACATACATGATGGAAACAATAGTAAGAGCTATACAAATATAAACATTTTCTTTAACATATATGAATATGGAACTAAATTAATAATTATAATTATTTCCTAATAATATGCACATGTTCTTACTGACTACTTTCTAGTCAGAACTAAAGATTCATTCTAAAATCTTCTAATTTTGGAGTTACTTTGATCTCTACAAGTGCGCCTCTGTCCTGTCCTAATCTCGCAAGTTTTCTAAATCGTATATAATCTAATTATGGTTTAAATACATATTTAGCACATACCACCTCATTTATAATGTGCACTTCTCATGTAGCACGAGTTCTTAAGTAGCAACGTACAAGGAAGAAGACTGGAAACACTTCACAGATATGCATGGAGTCTAATGACAAATATCAAATGACATACTCAAAAGGATCAAACGTTTAGTATTGTCCAAGTTTATCGTTGCTTAACTTTGATGATCTAATTGGACCAGTGTGTCAATGTTATTATACTTTTCATTCCTTCCATATAAAAAATGCACTGAGAGATGGCAGTTGTCAAAGTGGTTAACGACACGGACTTACACCGTGAGTGTTACAGGTTCAAATCTAGTTGGGCACAAAACAATTATATTTACTCACAGCTCTCGTAACATTGCTGTTCTCTTTCCCTTAAATAGCCAATGTCTTTCTTGGAAGAATTCTAAATACAAAACTATTGGGAAAACCGAGGAAAACGATTGAATGTTATAAATTATACAATATGATGATGAATTAAATACACGAATGCAAAGAGACTTCATGTCAAAGGCATCTATTTTCATAGAAAATCTGTATATTCGTAGAGTAAATAGTGATAGGTATGTCTAATCTATTATAAAAAAGACGCAATCTTTTGCTTGTAAATGTTTACCGGATTTTATTTCGATTTTTCTTAATCTAGTTATGCTTCATTGTTCTGTACGTGGAATTTTGTCCAGGATATATTCGTTTCAAGGCATTATTTTTTATTCTACGAAAATATAGTGAAACTAATTTAAAATAAAGACATGAAAATAAAGAATTCAGCGCAGTATGTTCTTTTTTAATTCAAATGGAAAACATATTTTCTATTTAACAATTTCTACTTTTTATAAAATTTTAAATTCAAATATGTCTATCTGTGACATATAATTTTAAGTTTCAGATAATATTAACCAATTTTCTGCAAATGTTGAAGCCCCTGCATTAGAGCCATTTCATCCTTTAAAAACCGATTTATTTTTGTAATTTTATATTGTTTGATTAGTTAAATCAAATTTTTTAATGTTGTCGTGCACACTTTCTGACAGTTGCATCTCTTTGGAATTTTTATAGCAGAGAATTTAGATTCTGCCGTTTGAGTGTTTCTTAAGAATCGTCGTGGAAATGATGTTTCATTTCAATACCAGCATTGAAAAGAAATCGAGTTATTTCAGCGCGAAAAGACAAGTTGAATCAATCCCTACGGATAAAGAACTTGGTGACACTCTCTGTTACTGATAATTTTTTTTAAAATTTGGAAATTCTAAAATACAATTTAAGCGCAATCAAACAAAATTATATTGCGCTTCTAATAACGACTTTGAAGATGTTATAGTTTGGTTGCACGTGGTCTCGGAAAGTGATGTCCGATGAGAACATTCGAAATACCTTTCGCTTGCTGGATTTAAATTTAAATTTGCACAAAGGCATTGCTGTTGAGCTTTTTTTGTTCCATAATTAATGAACAAATCTATTGAAACGGATGTTAAAAGTGGGCTTATCAAAAATACTCAAAGAAAAAAAAAATCTACAATGCTTTCTGCAATAAAACAGATTTATTGAATTAAATGCCTTACTGGTTTAATGCTTTATTTAATCGCACTGCATTTATATGCTATTAGGTTAAATGTAATACGACAATTAGCTTAAAACATTTTTAAATATACATCAATACAGATAATATAACGATTTCCCTCCGAATGAGCATGAACTATTATCTTTTCCTAAACCTACATAATATTATATATTATATTTTATATAAAAGCAGGAAGAGTCGGTGTTGCAAGCAATAGAATGCAGGACAAAAAATGTTGCACCTCATGTATTATATTGTCATAAAAATTTGTTTAATCGCCTATTTTTCATCAAATTGATTTTAGCCTAATCTAGTTGTAACCCACAGTGGTGAACCAGCAGAAAAAGTTCACATTTTATTCCAAAGTTTACTATACATTTCAGTTTATAGTGTGCTATTTACAAACTACTGTTGATTTGATAAATTTATCACATATACTTGCTATGAATAAAAATTTAAACTGCAAATGGCATGTATAATTAATCTAATGGGCCTCTAAACAAAAACAATAATTTCGAACGCGTGTCTATTATATCCAGGAACCTTCTGTATATATTATATGCCAGCCCTTTGCTTGAACCCGCATATATTATATCCAGGAACCTCCTGTATATATTATATGCCAGCCCTTTGCTTGAATGTATGTGAACATGTAAAGGTTACTACCATGGTCTAATTACGTACAAAGCAGCAATATTCATTCTGCACGTACCCCGTTTCATATCAATGAATTTACTGTCGATTTTATATGTTTTCATTGCTGGTTATTGAATAAAAATGGCTTTAACTTAAGGTTATTTTATTTTAAATCAAACACCGATTGTGCTTAAAGCAGAAATATTCATTTCAGACGTGCACTGTAATATCAAAGCAATTGCTGTTGATAATATATGTTGGGGTTTCCAGCTCATAAGGAAACGAAAATCTCAAAGACACGTGTGATGTAAATCTGTGTAAGATATTAATTGTGCCAAATCATTTTTTTATATCATCGAATTATTACGATTATAGAGCATCAGTACTCATTGAAGACATTTCGACAAACTTAGCTAACAAAACTCACAGCCATACATACACACGGACCCACTGACAAAGTTCCTTTTATATAATAGTAGAAAAACAATTTAATATTTTATGACACGATTGGTATACTACAATTAAGTGCATTACCACTAATAGCAGGATGCAATATAAGTGAACATTTAACTACATTTAATTTTATATCATAATTTTATCACGACTGTAAAATACGTAAAGTTCAGAAAAGCATCTGTTAAATATTAAATTTAGTATGACTGATAACATTAATATTATTTCTTTTATTACCGATTAAAAGTATGATGAAGTCAACAAATCTCTGTGGAAATAATAGTCCAACATTATTCTCGATGTTTTAAAAATCTGAATTACAAGAAGTGATAATACTTTCGATTTCATTCCACAACAATCAGTAAACACTTCAGGACATTCGCCCGTGATAAGTATATTCATAAGCTGTACGAGTTACAAAGTTAACTAGTACAAATATGATCATCCAGGAAGAATGAAACAAATATATAAGGATGAGCTTATAACACTTATTACTTTTGTTTATATGTAAACTATTACATACATATTTCTCTTCTAAATAAGAAAATAAGGAAAGAATAGTGAATCTATGTGTCAATGAATTAAAAAGCAGGTATTTCTATACCATTATTAACCAAGGAAGCCTCGCTCAATAACCTACAAAGAGTTCATTGCATACATTTAGCTTATAGTTGGTTATAAACGTTACCGTGATGATTTTTGTTAATTTATATATGCTTTTAAATTTTCCAATATTCTCTTACGGGTAATGCTAAACATTAAGACGATAGAAGCATGTAATATATTTTAGTCCCGTGTAAGAGGTTACAATTGAAAGAAACCAAAAGTAGGATAAAATGTATAAAATATAATATGTATTTATCATAAAGAATACAGGGGCCACTAAAGTGGTATCAGAGGAACCTGCTCGAGCATGCGGTAAAATATGTTATGAATGTCTCCATTTAGTCACTGAAACCAATGGTATCCATAGGACTGGTTTATTCCACGTAGTTCTAAAATAGGGATAATTTGTACCTCACAAGACACCCCTCCCAACAGTTCATTCCCGTGGAATGATCGTATAGCTTTTATCTGGGGTTGATCTCTACCGGATCGGGCTTTTTCCCCCTTTTTTCTGGAGGCCGGAGTTGTCCGACTGCTTGTCGTGTTACCAAGTCGAGCGTGTCGTATCTCTTGTCCATTGCTTCTTCTTTTAAAATTTGTTTAGGTGAATTGCGTACCATCGTCTGACACTAGATAATCAACAACACCAAACCTAGCGAACAATTCTTGAAAAGCACTGTTTTTAAAATCCGTCGTTGGACTTTTCCATCGAAATACCACAGGCCAATTTAAAAATAAAACCCTACCTCTATGAAATTATAGTTTCTCTTCGGTGGGACTGCTTAATATTCGTGTATTCTTTGTCATTGGTGGTCCGCTTTAAACCACGGGTTGAATTGTATTAGGGGCATTTTGCAGTCAATTACAATCACTTACATGGTTTTACCATGCCATTTATATTAGTGTCCATACTCTTCCAGTAAACGTAGGATCTCATGAGGCTGTTCATTCGTGACCGTATGGCACTCCCTTAGAATGTTCTTTTGTAGTGTAGCTTTCATTATTATTCTTTCTCGGTACAAGAGCACCCAATTTAACAGAATAAGCTTCTGCCGCCGATTCACCCGATTGAATTTTGGTTTCTTTTTGTGATGAAACCATCCTATTCAGCCTCCCTTATACTATCTTCCACAGTTACTGGTAGTTCCTTGGCCGTATTTCTTAGTATTGATGTATAATCCTTTCCCCTTTGTAGTGACGCTATTACTGTGTCTTCCAGCTGTTCCGTTTATGTCGTGATTGATTCCGACAATCAGTCTGCGTGGCGTAATTCCAGATGTAAGAAATTGCATAATGAAATCGTAATTCAGTAGAATTGTCCCCCATCTTTGCAGTTGTTGGCTGTGTAAGCTGGCAAATCTTTTTAGAGCCAAATGTTGCTATGATTGGCTTATAGTCAGTTTGGGATTTAAATTGACGACCTTGTAAAAGTCAGTGGAATTTTGTAACCCCGAATATGATCCTCGGTCTTTCTTTTCCGATTTGCGAATAATTCTCCCTGCCAGGCAGTAAAGTTCTCGACGCAGGAGTGATCAGCTTAGTGGACCCATCAGACATCTTGTGTAAAATGCACGCCCAGATCCCATAAGACCTTGCGTCAGTTGCGACAATAATCTCTTGTTTCGGATTGAAATGAGTCAGGGATAAATCTGACGGTAATATATTTTTTTACTTTCTTTAAAGCTGCCTGGCACTCAGGCGTCTGCTCCAATTTTTGTACTTTTAATAGTACATTAAATGGTGCACACAATTCATGCATGTTCTTAAGCCGTTAAGTTTTCGTTCTTGTGACAAAAATCAATCATTGGCAAGTCCTACAATTCATTTTGTTAGTGACAAATAAATAACTACTTTACCCTGCAAATTTATTTTTTCACCAGTTACCGATCTTTCGATTTATTCGTATTTGTCATCGTGGGGTTTCCCATTCTCTTCCACGTGTGAAAATGTATAATTGTTTTCAATTATAAATCCGACCCTGAATAGAGCTGCGTTTTCATGTTGTTATTTCTGATGCTGACCGGGACATATTTCCTCATGTTCTATGTAGGGAAGGGGTAATTTTTGTATGCTTTAAGTAGCTCTTTTTTGTTACTGTTGTTCTCCAATACTGCAATAATGTTTTTCATTTGGTACTGATATGCATTGTACCCAATAGGTCCTTCACATTTGCTACAAGGGGTCCTATAGGTTTGTCTATTCTGATATTTTTGTGAAGGTTCCTTTTGCCTCACTGGTAATTTTTGGCGAATGAGTGTCGTTTATTTTAGAAACGTATTTTTTTTAATGTGGGAGATTCCTGCTTCCTCTATGTTTCGGGAATCTTGATTCATTGCCACCTACCGCTGACAATATTCAGCTAGTTTCTGATGAGCCAAATCAGGTTCTAATTCCAATTTATTTAGAGCACGATTTCTTATATCGCCGTCTTTTGTGTCTAACAAACCTTCTGTGAATATTAAGCATTTGACATTGTCAATCGTTAATGACGACACTTTAAAATCGTTACAGTGCTTATTAACTTAGACGGAAAGTCGTATAGTCCTGAGTCTCTGTACGTGTAAGATTCATGTATTTCCATCTTTTATGAAAAAAGCTTCTTTTGGTCAGTATATCTCCATTAACAGTTTGACTCTCTCGTCAAACGACAATTCATTGTTTTTTCTTGGTAAAAAATAGTTCACTAATTTCTAATGTTAAGATGTACCCAACAGCCGTAGCAAGGAGGGGACCTTCTCTTGATCCGTCCATGCATTGTAATCAATCTGAAAAAATATTCAAATCTTTTGAAATATTCCTCAGAATCATTGTGAAATAGCTGACCAGATCGCATTTTGGGAAAAAGCTGTGCTGGTTAACTCTCCGCTAAAACGTCCATTATCAAATCCATTTTTTACGACTGGATGTTCTGGTCTAAATGTACTTTTTTTCAATTCCAATATTTGTTCGTTAATTTATTTCTCTTCCCTTTCCTGTTTTTCCTCAAACTATTTCATAAATTCATATCGCCGTTCCAATAGTTTTCATTCAGTTATCTCTTCCTCTTCCCTGATTTATCCTCGAGGTATTTCGTTAAATTTAACTGTTTTTCCTCCGTCTTTTTTTATTGTCAGTTGTATTATTTCGTTTTGCTTCTGTATAGCTACTTGCTTCCCCTGTAGTGTAAATTGCTCTTCTCGGAACCTTTTTCGAGTTCTCATCAATTATATTGTTGGAAGTTCACTATTTCCAAAATCTGCTTTGAAAATTGCCCATTCTGTTTGTTTTCTTGTTTTTTGGAAGGTCTAGAATTACTTATGATGACAAACCGAGTTTTTCCAGAAACAACATAATTCGTTGGTTTGCTTTTCTTATAGTACCAACTCTATAGGAAAACACCTTTACAAAATTTGTACCTGGTTATTTTCCGAATATTTCTTTCATATATTAATTTCCTTGTGTGACAATTTTCCTGAGACAATAATTTGGCGTTTGTATTTATATAGAGAGTAGTAATTTCGTGTGCCATTTTTCAATTTTCTTATATGTATGTATTATGTTCAATTTCTAGTTGATCCTACACATGTTTCCCTTTTTTTCTAGAAAAGAATTAGTTGCTTCTCTGTGAAATAGCATTCACAGTATTTATTAAATACTGTTTTTTTTTTAATTTTTGAGCGAAAAAGAATGTCCTTTTTACGTTAACACTTTATTCATCGTGCTAAGCGAAATATTTTTGTTTACCTGTATTTACAGAGCCGAAAAAAAAGTTGATTTCTTTTTTTTTTTACATACTGAAAGTTGGTGTCGCTAATTCAGAAGTAATAATTCTAAACGAAATTCTCTGAAGTTCTGTTTCAAATCGGTTTACGTCTTTAGTAGCTTTTTAACAGAAAGATAAGGTTTTTGACAACGTCTTTCTTAAATCAGTTTTGCGGCAATAATTTGTGTCCTTTGTCAAATTGGTTTTAATCCTCTGCTTATGGATTTTTACGCTCGAATGTTGTATTTTTCTCAACGTAGACAAGTAGCTTTTTCCATTCTTTTCCGAACTTTTGAAAAATAAATAGTTTCCGTCGAGTGTAGGAAATTTTTTTTCGAACATCCTCGTGTGGTCTTTATTTTTTAAATCCTTTTTATCGTCAAATATTGTTTTTAAACTGATGTCTTTTTAGAGTGAGTCCTTGCTCGAATATTCGCTATCTAGTTGTTGTAAGCAATTGCTGAAGACTGATACGGAAAGGTCTTGAACCATACCTTTTTGCAACTTGTTGTAGTTCCGCGCTCGGGCTAAATATTAAAGAAACCACCACTAGTGTAAAGTGTATAAAATATAATAGCTATTTATCATAAAGAATACAGGTGCCACTAAAGTTGTACGAGATGAATGTGTTCGAGGCATGGGATTAAACATGGTATGGATGTCTCCATTTTTTCTCTGAAACGAATGGTAATAATAGGACTGGTTGATTCCGCTTAGTTCTCAAATATGGGTGATTTGTACCCCACAACATTAACACCTAAAATCAATATAAATACAAGGATAAACGATAGAAATGTCAACCTACCTTGGTTTTAGCGTTTATGCTAGTGTTACGATACAGAAACTCAACATTAATATAGATGCCAGAAACAAACATACTACAACGAACCAAATGACAAGTTTTGTTTAATTTTTTCTTCATTACACTAATATTATTATTCGTGTAACATCATTATGTATTAGAGTTGACGTCAATTCAAAATAGCTGCCTTTATAATTAATCGCCACTTAGATACAGTGCTGGAACAGAGAGGAATGCCTCTTTAACAAGGGTGCGAATAGCTCATATATAAGGTTTCCTGTCAGTAGACTAGAAAATTGACAGCGCAGTCTGGAGAAACTATTTTGCACAGATAGAAAAAGCAACTTTGTACACACAAAACCATTACCCACACACAAACACACACACACACACACACACACATATATATATATATATATATATATATCTGTTCTAAATGACCAAATAATTTAGTGTTACCATATATGCGAACACTATCGTATTGTAATGATGTATATATATATATATATATATATATATATATATATATATATATATATATAATACATATCATTACAACACGGTAGTGTTTCCATATACGGTAACATCTCAGTTTTAGTCATTTAGAATTACCATATATGCAAACACTACCGTATTGTAATGATATATATGTATGTATATATATATATATATATATATATATATATCATTACAACACGGTAGTGTTTCCATATATTTTAACGTTTCAGTTTTAGTGATTTAGAATTGTTCTAACGCTTTACCGCCTACTCAGGTTTAGACCACATATCAACTGATTATTATAGTTTATAAATCACTTTCTCAGATATATTGAGAAAAAAAAACAATTTTCATTCAGTAAACAAAAGTTTGATAAATTTAGTGGTATTACAAAATCATGAAAAACGTGAGGTGAGCGACGTTTTTAATGATAGGTTTCCATAGCAACATGTTGTTTTAGCGATTTCTGTTGCTACTTCTTCACTCCTCTTGCTTAAAAGAAAAGTAAAAAGTGGAGGAAAGAGAATTACAGAATGAACGGGAGATAATTGGGAGATTTTATTGAAGCAACCGAGAGCCGTACACTGTTATTAAATATGGATATGTTACGTAAATTGGAAGAAAATAAAAACTGAAATTACACAAAAAACAAGTTTTAACAAGAAACCTTTTTCAATTCCCATGCTAAGATTAAGATTTACCATATTACTTTACATGTTCGCAATTTATATATATATATATATATATATATATATATATATATATATATATATATTTATATATATGTATATATATATATATATTTATATATATATATTTATATACATATATTTATATATATATATATATATATTTATATATATATATTTATTTATATATATATTTATATATATATTTATATATATATATTTATATGTATATATATACATATTTATATATATATATTTATATATATATATTGATATTTATATATATATCTATATATATATATTTATATTTATATATATATATATTTATATTTATATATATATATATTTATATATATATATTTATATTGTTATTTATATATAAATATGTATTTTTATATATTTATATATATATTTATATATTTATACATATATATTTATATATATATATTTATATTTATATATATTTATATTTATATATATATTTATATATATATTTATATTTATATATATATTTATATATATATATATATTTATATTTATATATATATTGATATATATATATATATGTACATATGTATATATATATATATATATATATTTATATATATATATATATACTAGCAGTGCAGCCCGGCTTTGCTGGATCCCTCTGTGCTGTTCATAACTTTATGTGTATATGTATATATTAAATGTCAGCATATGTACAGTAATGCATTTCATATAATTGGCATTTTAACTACAATAGAGAAAAGTTTTTAGAGACATCAGAGGACATTTTTTGTTTAATTGTACCCCAATTTCGACCCTTTACGATGTATTATTTTTAGATAAATCAAATGACATTGTTTGGCCAATGACCAAATGTTACCTGGTGGGGAGTATTTTTAGAAGTACCAAATACGGAACCTAATATTCGTATCATGTTATGTAATTCTTATTAGAAGAGGACTGTTTTTATACGTTAGTGTTCATATTTGTGAGAGTCTTAGAGTGATAGAGACAGTCTTCGGAAGAGTATTGGTGATGGATTAGAGTCTTAAGCTTGTTCATGTGTTGAGTGTCTATATGTCTTCAAATGTTCATGTTGTAAGAGATAGCATATTGTGGATAGAAACATATATATATATATATATATATATATGTATATAAAGAGAGAGAGAGAGTTCTATATAAACGGGAGTGTTTCCATAAATATTGATACACATATTTCTTACTTTTTTTGGAGATGATGATTTTCACAAGTTCTTATAGCATAAATGAGCTATCCCTTTTCTGTTGAATCACAACACGAAGACGCAGATGCAAAAGATGATGGCGTCCTTTATTTCATGATAGACTCATGATTTCGCTTGAGGAATTCAAAGTTTCGTTACATGGTTATTTCTAAAAACCCGGTCCCTTCTAACGGAGAATCGGTCTGAACCACTCCGCTTCTCTCCGACTCTTCTACCAGACTCCCATATTGAATCTAAAAACTATACCTTGATTGAGAACTCGTCACCTCATCGCATGATTAAACATGTGCTCATAAAGCACGTTGGTAGACGTGCGTCACGTTGCCAAACTTGACATGGCCCCAGGTTCAGTAATCTGTTTTTAAAATAATATGTAAAAAAAAAATACGTTGACAATTTCAATTGACGATTAAATTCCTTAACAGAAACAAATCTCATTATTACATTCCTTTTCCATATACAGATATATAAGCTAAACAATTGCAATTGCTTATTTCAATAACATTATGTATTTATTTTAACTTATGATTGGATTTTCAATGCCAGATCTAGCTTCGCAAGTTCGAATCCTGGACTATCCAGCCCTTTTATCATGTAACACAAGTAACTTACATCTTAAATTTCAAGTGTTCAGACCGAGAATTGGTGATGAATTTAGTAGAGTCTGCACAGGTAAACTCTTTCAACTCTAACCTATTGTCAGCCATACCCCCTCCTAAAAAAAACTCCAGGGCTTTATTTATTTCTGAATATTCGTTCTGTAAAATTTCAATTTGGCTTGATTGTTTTGTAGAGATTGCAAAATTGTAGCTTACTTTCGGCCAAAAACTGAGTAGAAGCTTCCCTACGACTGAATAGACATTTTGTAAAAGTTCGCATTTTTAGACAAAAATTGTGTGAGTTTTTTTTTTTATTTGACCTCAATTATTACTCTTTAACATTGATTGTTTTGGGCTGGCATCAAATTTGAAAGTTGGATCCATGGCCAAGTAACCTATACTCAAATGCTCACGTGTTTTGACCCATACTTTTCGGAGCAGCTAAATCCCTGGCCGAAAACCGATTAAAACTATTTTCCAAAATCTCAATACTCTTTGACAGAGTACTATGCTAACGAAATGTACACAGCCAGACAGATAGACAGACAAACAGAAAGACAGACAGAGACATTTACACTTCCTCGTATTCCTGTCTCGTTTAACAGCGGCGATAATTCCTGTTTTATTTTTTGGCGATTCCTCTGTACCCCATTTTGAGGGGCAAGGTTTTAACCTTATGTTTGAGTGTAAAAAAAGGAATTGCCAATTGTTATGACCGTTGTAAACTCGTCTATATTCGTCTTAATTCAGGTGATTAACGTTTTTTTAATGCGTTGTGTTTGTTTATCTACAAAGACGTTGAAAATCCTTTAAAATCTTGTAAACAACTTACATATGTAACCACGAGCCGATGGAATCACACCATTAACTATTTATTCGATTTTGGTTTGATCAAATGAACAAGGTTGTATATACATTCTGCCCAGTACATAGTAAAAGATGGTATATCTTATTCTATTTTTTTTATTAATATGACCATCATTATTGTGATTATTGTGATTATTGTGATTATTATTATTATTATTATTATTATTATAATTATTATTATTATTATTATTATTATTAATAATAATAATAATAATAATAATAATAATAATAATAATAATAATAATAATATTTACATGATCCGTGTCGCTTATATAAATATATATTGTGTGGGGCATAGCCGTGTGAATCCTACATAAAACTGCTTTTCATAAAAGCAACATAAAGATAAATTGGAACCAACCGCCTGCAAAGATTATCTTGAAGACTCTTTATTGTCATGCAAGCTTAACGTATTGGAAACTGAGTTCTTTTTGTATGCAATTGTAGAATCTCATGAACTAATAGGTAATCTTTGAAAATGTCATTTCACAATTAGGTACATAAGTATACAGTGCAGCTTATATCATATGAGTTTGCCTGCGTTATACACTACCTTGTCCCATTCAGCACCATAGTCCTGGATAACACAATTGGCGAACCAGCTATTATATTTAATTGGTGGTCTGACTATTAAGGATACACAAAATGTTCGCCAATATTTGAGTAAATCTTGTTACTAATATCTGTGAAGGATTAAACGACCAATACAATATTATAGGTATTCTCATTCTTTTGGACTCTTTGAATCTCGACCACCTTTAGAAGTATGGAGGAAAACTCACTACGGAGTTGATTACTATTAAGATGGCCACGCATGTTTGCATATAATATAACAGTATCAATGTACTTTTACAAATATGGCATTGTGATGTAAGCATTAACCTCGTAAACAGGACATCCATCGTAAACAATAGGGAGTGTTCGGAAATTCAACCGGTTATAAATGTGTGTAGCAACTCATGAAAATATCATATATCTTGAGATCATGCTTTATTCTATCTTGAACAGCTTAAGATTTTTCTGTGTCTTGGTAATTTAATCTCAGGAAAATCATCGAAGAATTATGTAAAGCTTTACAGAAATGTATATGTACTTTCAGCTTTTCTACCATTAGCAATTAAAGTTGTTTATCCGATTAAGCAACGACCACAGTTATTTTGGCTTCTGGCCATGTTTTGCAAAAGTTAGTAAATAATGTATTTCCTGTAATCACCGGTTGCATTAACGAATGTTAGAACACAATAATTATGCGTCTCTTGTTTTGGTTATGCCGAGTTATTTTCATTTTGGGTATTATTGGCACAGCGTTTCGGCTGTTTTATCCTACTAATATATTCTTATACTTGTCCGAGTAGCCAGAGCAATACAGAAATATTTACATCTAATCTAAAAAAATCAGAATTGCATTAACACTGACGATCTTTTAAAGTATAAACTACAGTACGAAGTCATGTCATCTCGAACAATAGATGCTTATTCATATAGTAAATAACACCTTTCTTGTGCCCAGGCAGTAATAATTAGACAAGTCTAACATCAATAAAGTGAGGTAAGATCCTAGTCTCAGTGTTTTACTATTAATCTAATAAGCCATATCTTTAAAACAAACCAGAGCTATATTGAAGAATTGTCTCCTGTAAATGTTATATCGGTCCTATATGTTGAGTCTGTGGCACAAGGAAGATAATCTTCACTGAATACCTTCTTTTATAAATTTCAAAACTTCACTAAATTCTACTTTATGTTCATGAAGAAGTCATCGAAAAAGACATTTCATATGTACTCAACCAGCTGGCAAACACATTTCTCAAATATAACATGGCTTTCGGTATAGATGCGATATGAAATGTGTCACCCCTGTCGTTATCATAATCAAGTAACCAATACGCCTTACATACATTTCTGAAATTACAAGGCGGCTGTTATATTGTGAAACTAATCAGTCATCTACAGAAAAACTGTTTGTTGCAAGATAAGGTAACTGTTGTTTGAGAGTTCTTTGCTACACTAGATAGGCTGTGATATAGTGGAAAACAATGTTAACCGACTGAGTTTCTTTCAAATCCTCCCAAGTATTTTTTTGAGTTTTGTTCTACTCTGAGATATAGGTAAGGTATCGACATATCCCTATAATAATGTGTTGTCCAATGATATAATGTAAAACTGGATATATAAAAGTGACCGGAATTTCTGCACTGACAACTACAGTGAATTTCAATTTTTGTTCAAGGAAAATTATACAATGGGCATGTGACTCTATTAATTTCTGCCGCTAAACAGCGTACATGTATGCTACTATCGCTTCTAAATGTTACTTTCCGATAGTAATGTAATAACGATACTTAACTTAGTATGGGCACTCTTGTGCTGCCAGTCATGTGGTTGTTTATGTGTAAAGAGTTGATCCATAAGTGTACAGCTCTGTGATTTCTCAGATATACCATTGCGTATCGAAAATTCTCTCATTTTTGCATTGTTACTTAGCAGGCCCGATCAGCCCGATGGGGAGAAATAATCTAAGGTAAGATTTTTATTGATGATTTTTCCGGTTTAATTATGATTTATTTTCTAAAAAAAAAATCCGACACTATCCTCGCCATTAAGAAATATTTAGCTGATGTTGCCCCGTACGGTTCAGTAAAATGTATTCGCTCAGACAATGGGACTGAATTTACTAGTAAAGACTTTGAACTTCTATTAATTAACCACATCATTAAACACGAGAAATCGGCGCCGTATTCCCCCTTCCAAGATGGCACCGCTGAAAGGGCATGGCGAACCATTTTGTAGATAACACGATGCTTACTTATCGAATCGAAATTAACGCATAGTTTATGAATATACGCTTTAATGACAGCAACATAGCAATAAAACGTTCAATAAGAGGCTAGGAAAAATGCCGTATGAAGCGATTTGCGGTGTAAAACCTAAAATTTACAGAATACATCTAATTGGTTCTGATTGTTTTGCATTTATAGAAAACATTAGTAAACTAAATACTAAAAGCATCTTAAGGGGATCATACTAAAAGGGAAAAATGTACTTTCGCAGGTTACGATAAAAATAGCCCGACATACTTAATCTACTTCGCAGCTCAAAATGCCATAAAAAGGATTAGATATGTAAAATTCAACGATAGATTAAATTTTTAAAGTGGCGATCCAGTGGAGGAAAAACGTGATATATTACCTAGCATCTTAATCGATCACAATGAAAATATAAATAACGACGCCATTTACAGTACTTCTGACGAAAATACTAACCAGAAATGTCGATACCCACTAAGGGAGCGAAAAAGGTCAGACTTCTTACAAATTGAAAAGATACAAAATTATGCCGTGGATTACTGTTATTTGTTGAACATCGCACAGGAATTTATAATGAGGGGATTAATTCAGAAAATCATCAAGAATAAGAACAAGCTATTGTGTCCGAATTGAAAGCTTTATCTGAAAATAACACATCCGAAATAGTGGAAAAACCAACAGATAAAAATATAATTTCTTAACGATGGTTTTTTTTTTCATCCAAAAAAATCACAGCTTCTGGCAGTGAAACTTTTAACGCAAGATTTGTGGCAAAAGTTTCTCAAAAATTTCTGGAGTGGAATATTTTGCAACATTTTCACTAACGACAAATTTAACGACAATTAGAATGTTATTACAACTTGCCACTCAATACAATTTAAAAATAAATCAAATAGATGTTAAAAAATGCTTATTTTAATGCTCCAAATGACTGTGAAATCTACATTCATCCTCCAGAGGGATTTAAAATGAAAAATAAAAACTGGACAAAAACAAAGTGCACACAATTGAAATTTAACACTCCATAATTATTTAATTTTAATAGAACAGGAATTCAAACAATGCCCCGTAGATGCGTGCATGAATACCAATCATGTAGGTAATTAATTTTTGATTTTGTTTTTTGGGGTTGAGGATATATTACTCGCCTCCAACTGTGACAACACTTTAAAAGATGTTAACAATGAATTAAATAAAAAATGTAAAATGACTGATCTTGAACGACTGTCATGGTTCCTTGGTATAAATGTACCTGTGAAAATGAAACTATAACTATGAACCAAGCACGATACATTGAAAAAATTCTACTCAAGTTCGGAATGCAAGATTGTAAACCGCGTTCAACTCCCGTCGAAATTGACATAAATAAAATTATAGGGACCGAAACAAAATCCACAGATAACCGATTATACAGGGAAATGGTAGGGAGCACCATCTACTTGATGACCGCAACAAGGCCTGACATATGTTACACTGTAACGAAGATATCTTCAAACTTATCGAAACCGACAAGTAAATACCTTAATCGTGCAAAACAAATCCTTCATTATCTAATAGGAACAAAGGAACAATCTTTAAATTAAAAAAAAAAATCTACATATCCTCTGAATTTAGAAGGATTTTCGGATTGAGATTGGACTAACACTGAGGATAGAAAAAGTATAGGGGGGTATTTTAGACTGTCAAAGACTGGACATATGATCTCTAGGAAAACTAAACAGCAAAAAATTATTGTCCTTTCTACTTGTGAAGCAGAATATCTGGCTCTTACTCTTTCCGTACAGGAGGCAATTTTTCTGAACACTCTTCTAAAATCTATTTTAAAACCAGATCTAAGTACAACACATATAGTAATTCATTGTGATAATCAGAGCAGTACCTTATTAGCAAATAATTCTATGATTCATAAAAGGTCGAAGCATATTGATATCAGATATCATTTTATAATGGATGAAATAAGGAAAACATATATTCTCTTACTTATGTGACGTCTGAAAATAATATAGCCGACATATTCACTAAACCTATAAAAAGAATAAAATTAAGACATTTTATAATCGAACTTTTTGGAATCTAATTATGAATAAATCTATTTTCATAAACACAAAAGGAGAAGCATGAACAGTCAAAATCACACACACACACACACCCACCCACACACACACACACAATTGTAACTTGTCCCGGGCACGACGTTAAAGTGCGACCAATTCTACCTTACTAAGCAAATCAACCAACTTATAGCTAATATAATATTTCCAGTTTGTTTTTGTTGCAAAAAAAAAACAAAAAAAACTGGTTAAAACCTTTTTGTAAACTCCCTAATTGTGAAATAGTTCTTTGTAGTATCTTTTTTGGCAAACATTTCATAAAACAAAACAAAAAAGTGTATATTTGTGAATGTTTGTGCATATGTTTATATGTATTTGAAAAGTATTCTATTTGAATGTTTATATATATTTTAAAAGTGTGTTTTATATGTATGAAAAATGGCTTCTTTTTGCACACATTATACAGTTTATATTCATTTTCATTTATTTATTAATCTATTTTTATTTCCTTTTCTCAAGTAAAACAAAAATCGAATCCGAATGGATTTTTCAAATATATCAAAAAAAGGGGTGTGTAAAATGTTTATAACTCCTGATGGGGTAGTTATTTATTTGCCGCCCACCTAGGCCAAATGTGGCACACGGCCGGAATGTGGAGATCTAGCATGATCCCCTAAAGAAGGGGCACTACTGCAATTGTAAAATTTGCCTGAGTAACCCCGTCGGCATTCCCCGGTTGGGGTGCCTCAGGCAGTAAGCAATGAACTTACTCAACCGGAAAGCCCAGTGGCAAAGCCTGGGAGGGTGGGCCTCCTAGGTATTACCAAGGGGGCGTACCTCAGTCCAACAGATGCTGGGCCGGTTCCCTGCCCAGCACCTGTTGGGCTTAGTATCAAGTGACGAATCCTTGACGAGTACTACTATCCTGTCTCCCGACGGCCGAAGCCGCTAGGAGACCTTCCCCATGAGACGACTGATGGGGGTATTTATTTAAATGCTGCCCACATCAGCATTATGTGGCACAAGGCCGGAAGTGGGAACCCCGCAGGCTCCCCTGAAGCAGGGACACTCCTGCAACTTAAATAAGTGCCCGAGTAACCCCGTCGGCATTCCCTGGTCGGGGCGCCTCAGGCAGCAAGCAATAAACTTGCGCCACCGGAAAGCCCGGTGGCATGGCCTGGGAGGGTGGACCTCCTCGGTATTACCCAGTGGCGTACCTCAGGCCAACAGGTGCTGGGCCGTTTCGCGGCCCCTCACCTGTTGAGCTGAGTGTCAAGTGACGAATCCTTGACTTGTACTACCCTGTCTCCCTGCAGCAGAAGCCGCTAGGAGATGAGACGAATAGATTCGCCAGTCATTTTTATAACTAACGACTGTGCTAAACAACCAATGAAAATGTTTAAAAAACTATTATAAAAATTGTCGAATTTTGGATTCAATCAGTTTGCCGTTAACTACGCCACGGACCGCATTTGATTCTTGGCCGCCATCTTGGTTACTGATCTGAACTACGCGGCCATCTTTGTTCAACACAATATCTGAACGCTTAACAGAGTTCATGCATTGACTGATGTGACACATGCAATGTTGCTGGTTGCATTGAGAATTGGCTCACATTTTCAGTATCCCCATCAATATTTTATGAGTCTCTAAAGAAAATATAATCGGACATTTTAGCTCTATTTAATAAGAATGGTTCTAGGTAAATAAGTCTGCCATGATCTATTTTGGCGTACATGTCGACTATACATTGCTAGAATTGCTTCATAGACTTAAAGAATATGTTTAAACTCCGGTGTCCGAGCAAAGTCGTTTATGCATAAAATCGTTGCATAATATTTTCGCATTGTTTTGAGGATTTGTTATTCATATAAATACAAACAAAAAAAAATACTTTCCCCAATGGAATATTGGGTAGTGTAAACAGTGTATACTCAATCTTTTTCAGCGATAATTTGTAGGCGAATGTGTCTGAGATATTAATAATACCCCTGATTGTGCAGCAACCTCAAATGTCTCGAGAATATAAAATCCCCGTTGATGTTTATCTCCCGGAGATTTTTCAGCATGATAAACCAATTTAAATTCCTCTAATGCAGCCTTACCCGCAATTTTTTAAAAGTTTTCTATATATTTGTTATCTCGGTGGGGCATATTCTCTGTACCAGGATAATATCAAGCGTTCTTTTATATACAGAGTTGTTTCTCATTACCACTTGCTGAGCATTGGCAATAAAATATATTTTAATATGTTTTTCTAACATGGAAGGGATGTAAGGAATTAACTGTAATAACACACCTGTTTACGAACTTTAAAAGTCGGCATAACAGGCCATATTCTATTGCTTGTAATACTGAAGCAGTTTTCATAACTAAGGTTGTCAAAATGTGTAGAATACTCCGATCTGTTATTAACACATGATTTTAACAGTTCGAAATGTGCACGATACATCTTAAAATATAATTTTACCACGAACAGAACAGAGATCTGGTTATTTCATATACATTTTTGCAGTATATTGTCTGCAATTCGTTCCCTTTTTCAATGTGCCTATTTACAGATCTGGATGCAAGTTATAATTAGGGGGCGCGTTATATTTACACCTTTTTAACACCCAGATCAACGGAGAGTTCTATGTGAAATTGAGCCTGTATGGATTCAAATATATCACGTGCTTTGATAAACGATATGTTCTGTAGATGTGTTTATATAAATACGCTGAGCTTATCCTACAGTATATGTCTATGCGACATAATCTCGGTAATGTGGGACAGAGATTCGAGGTGGATATGTATTGAAGGAATACCATTTTTTCTTGAAAATGCTTATAATTGTTCTCTCTAATGAGACAACAGCTGTTGTATCACAGCAAAGGAAATTAGTTATTTGAGGCATAACTCACGTGATTAGTACTTAGTCGTAATCGAACGTGAAAATAATAGGCTGAAAATGACATAAATTTGATATTATATAACTATATATATACATATATATGTGTGTGTGTGTGTGTGTGTGTGTGTGTGTGTGTGTGTGTGTGTGGGTGTGTGTGTGTGCTCAACTAATAAACTTGTGTTCATCGTATGACTGCTGATTATGGCCGACTTCTGAAACTGAATGTAAATAATTCATTTAAAACGATTTCAATTGAACACTGTTGGCAATAATATTTGTTCAGTAGAAAGATGTTCAGTACTTGCATATTTTATTTTCATAAGTATGTCTCTTTTCTCAGAATCAAAAAAAAATAATATCCTTCATATAATATTTTTTGTTAATGAGTTTTATGTCCAAACGTTGATATGATACTCCTATCAAGTTGGGTGTGATTTTTGGAATCAATCTGTGCAAAAAGAAACGAGATAGTAAAACGTGAACCTTACCAAAATAATTAACACAATACATTTATAAATACTATTATATTATATTATGTTTCTTACATTTGATTATAAAACCTGAACACCTATCCCTTACAATATGTTTATAAATTTAGCTTATCCAAAAATACATTATTCATAGCCAAATACGCTTGAGCATGACTCCACATCAAGTGAGAACACATTTTTCATAAAGCTAATTACTGAAACCTCAAGATATAATGTACTGTTTACAACATTGCTGAGACGGAACTTTTCATTCTTTTACCTATTGTATTAGTAACAATACGGTAATAATCGCTGCTAAATGTTGATGAGAGGCTCAACTGTTTTTACTGTGGACCGTATACCGTAGAGTAGGTATTGACTAAGTGACGTGATAGGATGATACAACAGAAAAAAGAATAATAGACAATATTACGAGGGATGATAATTTTCCTTGACATTGCCCAAAGAAACTAGTTAGAGATTTATAAATGGGTTCCAACAGTGACTGTGTTTTCTTTATTGAAAGATAATGTTTTTTTAACACTATCTGAAGTATCCGGCATTGCCAGGTTGTATTTGATACATTTGATAAATTAATTCATAATACGTTTTTTCGCATATCATCCGTGAGGTCGGGACAGTGAGTGCATTTTATTTCATAGTGGTCTCGCGAGGAACTGTAATCATCTGTTCTTCTTTTATCCTTTACCTTTTAGTTCTTTTTTTCTTTCAAGATGTGATATATCGAATTGCAATTATTACTTCACATGATAGTGCATATCTGAAAGCTGTTAAATCTCGTTTTGTTTTAAATATTTAATGTACACTATATATTATGATTGTATTCGTAATCAATTCTGTTTATGAAGAAATGTAAATCTACTTTAAAGCTCTGCATGTCTTAACATTCGTAAATGTGAGTTTCAATACAACCAACATTTTCGAGGTTGACCTCTAACAGGTGTATGAATGTAGAGTTTTTCAGGACTTCAATGCGTAAGTTACCAACATACAACTGGCCATGAGGATAGCAATGTGTCTGAAGATTAAGTTCAACAAACTTGAGAATTTGTCTTTGAGCTTTATTTACAGGCATTGCAAAACGAGTTTTTATTAGAATTGTAACACGTTTGAACTGAAATGCCATATCAGCAGTAAGTAGGAAAATCGAGAAATTAACTCAGTTCATATTTAAAATTTCCAATTATTATAATGGCTTTCACACATTATTTTTCAACGATTTTATTGCTAGCTGAGTGCCATTAAATTCTTTAGGTGAATCAAGTTCTCTTAATAATATAACTGGAGCTGCTTCCTTTAATACCAGATTACAATGTGGTCATCCAGCCGGTTAGCGTGCATTCTACAGAAATGTCCACTACATGATTTTCATCAATAACGCAATCAATGAATTAATAACTCTGGCAAAAAAATATAATCATTCATATCAACTATTTAATTTCTAGCGATCGCGATTGCCTTTTTACGAAGCCACCCAACATTGCAAAAAATGTATAGCCATGCCTGGGAAAACCTTAATCGTCAGGTCAGCAATTGAATTTACTGTCTGACCAGATTGTATGTAGTATAAGTGAGTATCTCTATTCGAGGATATTAAACCAATACCAATGAAAAAGAAGGTTATTTTATAAAAGTACTCCAAAATGCTAATCAAAAAAATGTGTCCTCACAATAATACTATCTTAATTGAAAATCGTAAACGTTGTGGTACGTAGTGTTGCAGAAGTGGACGATTTTTAGATCACATTTTAAATTGGGGAAAACTCCGAACCGAACTCAACGTTCGATTACCAAGACCAGCTGCAATTATTTTCGTAGATATACAACAATTAGCAACTGTATTTTTTCTTAGACCTATGCCTTCTTTTTACCGTTCTAAGTTCACTTAGAGTAATACCATAATTAAATATTATTAATGTAAAGTGCTGGTGCATGATGTTTTCGGAATGCTATGTAAAAATGCTACAATTATACGTACAATATAATAATCAATTGGCAAGTACCGATTAGTACTTTCTTCTGACACGGGGTGAAGGAACATACACTTTACAAAATTTACTGGTTTCAGAAAAATCAAATTTGATTGAATTTAGTTTTAAAATAATCTGCAAGTGTAATTCTGGTGATGTTTGAATAATTGCTTTCATGCAAAACTTCCATAGGTTAATTTCAGTCTAATGATCGTTTTGGATTCTAAATATTGATTTTTATAGAATATTGGGTATGCTGACAACGAATGGCACAGTTAAATATGGGCTTAATAGTCGTTTATCAGATCTGAAAGCATATACTATCCAACGTAAACCTAATGAAATCAATGGAAAATGTTTATTTTCACAACAGTGTAGTTAGTAATGAGCATGTGTGTAACTAAAATAGACGAAAAAGCAAATAGTTTCACATCCCTAAATAGAAAACAAATGGGCTGTTTATTCCGAAAGCTTCTTTTAACATAGGGAGATTGAGACGTGTTTATTCCGAAAGCCAAACTTTAAATTAAAAACGCGGGGTGCTTCTTCCGAAGGGCTGTTGTTTTATTGGGGAACTATGGGTGGTTATTCTGAAATTCCTTAGCATAAGGATGTCAGGGATGATTATCCCGAAAGTTTTTCTTTACATAGAGACCTCAGGTTTAAATTCAGAGAGCGATTAGGCATGCGGAGTACAAAATCATCTGTTGTGATAACATGGCGCATGCGTAAACTGGAACAGATGCTGCCGCAAGGTCACATTCCGATTGTTTGCCGAAACTTAGTACTCATTGCTACAGAGGTGGCGAAGGTGGACACTGGGTCCTTAACTGTTCAGAAATCGAATAAGGGTACGAGGTTTAGCACCAGCCAACCCCCACCACCACCAAGATGTAACTGCAGTGCTTCAAGAGATCTTCGTCTGCGTTGATGGGATGCAGTGCTAGACATTAATTGAGAAAGGGATGCCCACATACTATAATAGATGCGGATTGATGTACTGGTTATTGAAGACTCGGTCCGCGCGTACTGTAGTCAATATTTCAACAAGCGATAGTAACTATGTTAGAATCGACACTTTGATTGTGCGTGGGAAATTACTAGGATTTGATCTGTTATTTGGGATCGATGCGATAAAAGCATTGTTATACTTCACTGATAGACGAATGGTGCAGTCCTAATCGGCGGCGAGTAATCTCCACGTGCGCGGCTGTCTGCTGCTTTTAACCGAACAATTCTGCTGTTTGATCATCGGGAACGGGCATTGATCGTGGCATGGAAATGCCCCGAACGTCCTACCTGAAGAACTACGTAATGCAGGGGCGTAATATCGAGTGCACCTAACTTCCACCAGGTAATAATCAAGAACTCTGGGCATAGATGGGCAAGGTATGGCTTGTGCTATATCCGGAAAGGAGACTTTGATTTCCAAAACGGATTAATTTCGTTGATGGGCGTGATGATGCGAAGGTGCGACTTGTGATAGACTTCCACGAAGGTAGAAATCATGTAGATGTATCCACTACGAATACAGATGCTTGCGCTGCTAACATTCGTGAATGGCGCTAACACTGGGTTGTCATGGTTGTGTAACCTTGCGCTTTACACAGAGGCGACCGAGAATAGATAGATGGATTGATTCTTATGATAGCGGTAGCTAAGAGGCAGATGTGAAGTTTAATGAGTTCTTTATATAGAAGGAAAGTGATTTATCAAAGAGTATGTGACACTCAACGTTTATAATGGGGCGTTCAATATAATGCAACTGAAAAAAAGACAGACAAATAGCGCATTTACTAAATATAAGATATTTCTTCATCCAGTTGGTGGTTATGATTCGATTCCTGCTAACGCTACTAGGTGTCGTATTTCCATTCCTTTTGCATCGTTGTAACACGAGACGTGACCAGAGGGCATGACCGAGATAATTAATCCACAGTCCGTCGTGATGGAGAGGATGATACAGTATACTCTAGTAAGAGAAGATTTCGACGACATAAACACTTCGGAGAACGGGGCACAAACTCTGATACTGGATAACGAAAAAGAGCTGGAAGATGGCCATGGAGCAGGGGTAAGAAGAAGCACGCGCTCCATATGATGCCTACTGTTATGTAGAGGCTCCACAGTAACGAGAAAAACACTTGACAAATACGTTCACCGCGTGGACTGCAGCATATGTGATTATGAGATAAAGGAGGGGCGTGAAAACAGATGTAGAAACAAGCGGCTAAAGCTGGCGTGCGTGGATTGTAAAAAAGGTCACTGCCACTATAACTCGAAGCCAGACAGACCGGAAAAGAATAGATGACGTATACTAATTAACACGCGGTCGGATTAGAGCATACAAATACCGGTACAGTAGAACCCCGATAGATGATTGCCTCGGGATACGGGTTTTCAGGATGCAATGTGAAATACGATGTTTCCCGACATCCGATTACAATATAAACGCTGTTTTACGGTGTTATTTATCATGTTATTTGAATGTATACATGTGTATTTTCTACTGGATTTTATTTTGTTACTAATTTTTAGTGCCGTATTCCGGGGTTCTATTGTATTTCTTTCATTGCCTAGAACATTCATTTTTAACTCGGAGTTGTTGTAATGTAAAGTATATTCTCGTGTCATTGTGAGAAAAGAGATACAGATTTCTTACAAACGTCTACACGGCAAAAGAAAAAAAGAATAATCGTTTTTGCATGTGCCCCGAACGTCCCAAACTCCAAGAAAAAAATCACGAACATTTAACGGTATTACGCAGTTACGGGGTAAACCTCAATTTCAACACTTCATAATTAAAAATCAGCAAAACTACTAAATATATTGAGCAATAACGAGTGTACATATACACAATCCGTCTTTAAAAAAAGGACTAAGAAAGAAAACATATGAATTGTTCCGCAGTAGAAAAAAATAATTCAAAGCCAGGTCTCATTTAAGAAAAGATCGCGATAATTATTTTGCGCAAATTCTGATCATGAAGTGATATCGGTGGGTAGTTGTTCTATATATTTCACGAACTTAAAAAAATTTGAACAATTAATCTCCTCATTTTTCTTCCCTCGTAACATCTTTGAGGGCACGTCAATAATATCATATGAAAACCGGTAAATACATTATGTTCTACAAAAAATGACGATGAATGTTCGTTGTAAACTTTCGAAGTGACAAAATTGCGGTGGAGTAGGTGAGGCCAATACAATAAATGGGCATATTGGGTTCTAATTCAAGTAACTAAGAGTTGTGAAAAATTAATTTATGTTAGAGTTCCGGTCGAAAGTTGTTATATTTTGTGAACGCTGGCATTCGAAAATGGCAAAAAAATATAAATCTAATGACCAACTAGAAAAGCAAAACATCGAAGTTACTTTTAGCTGAGATTCGGAAATTGAGAAGCAAGATGAATAGCTCAGATGTAGGCGCAAGCGAAGGGACACAAACAACATAGAAACACTTTTGTTCAGTGCATCTAATGTGCATTGTTTATATCGTTTTCTATATTGTGGTTATTGCGTTTATAAAATTTGTGCTAGAGTTTTTTTTCTACCATCCATCGATTACGCTTGAATATCAACATAGCCAAGAAAATTAAGAACGAACCTAAAACATACGTGTTTGAATAAGTTGCCGTTTTGTGAGGTGGGCCTCGTTATGCCCTAATAAAGTGCGTTTTTCAATTGGAATTTGAATGATTAGCTTTCGTTTTGTTATTAAATAATAATTTGGAGTGGTTAAACACACACTTCTAAGTGGCCTTTAAAACCTGTATTTATTTCTTCACATTTTAATGCCCTAGTTATTATAGTCCTTAATATTGTGTACGTACTAGAAATACGAAATTGAACGCAGATTTATGAACAAAGTATATGTTAATACCCTTGCGTTTACTACTTTCATGTTTTAATATCTCAACCCGTACTTCTTTCTTTGCGTCGTTTCATGTTACAATTTTGAAGGTGTATATACTTGTAAGTATACATCCACGGAAACACGGAATCAATAACTTTTATGGTCGCCCATCTATGTATTAAAGCGCTAGGTTTTAGAAAAGTCTCTAGTGGTAAACAGGGAGTGATAAAAACAGTCTTCTAGGATCTACTTAAAATGTTTCAAATAATTATATTGCAAAATGTACTTTAAAAAATATACTTCATATCAATAAAGTTTTCTGTACTTCTTCGCATTATTGAACATGCTCCAAACTCATACATACATGTGGGTATCTTAATCATATAAATTGATAGATTTCTTAATAGTTAAATTGTTTAACAAACAAAGGTGTTTAGTTAATACTTTCACATCAAAAACGAAAAACAACTAAACCTTGTAAAAACACATTCAAACTCTTGGCTACTAACCGGAAAAAGTTACACTGATAAAACATGGCCAAACACAAGCATCCACACGCACCCACACAGCCACACACATCTACAAACGAACACATGTACATACACGTATATATATATATATATGTATGTATATATATATGTACATACGCGTATATATATGTATATATATATATATATATAGATATATATATATACATACTCATATAATACTTTCTATTACTAGTGTCTAATCTAAACAGTTAATAACATGCATATGAAGAAAGTTTGGCATTTAAACTTCTCGGCATTTTACAATAGAAACACTTGCCTGTTCTATTTTTCATCATATGTTTTCCATTATCGATATCGATTCACATCGAAGACATTACATTTCAAAAGAACCCTGCGAAGCTCATAATGTACCTTCGTGTGAAATTTCATAAAATAATGACCGAGCCATTTTCGAAAACCTGTGTCGATGATTAGTACAGCTATTTAGTGCAGCTAGTATATTATTCTTGTATGGGTTTTACATATAATCACATAGAAGATAGTCAGGTTATCAATTCACGACTACGAGACGGGCGCCGCTCACAAGTCCAATTTTTTGTACTTTACAGAAGAAATATATACTAGTAAATACCATATACCTTTATAAACAAAAATATTAGATAAGACCTATTGACAAAGAATTAGTTACTTTAATATGCATGCACACCACGTACATTTTTGTCAGGTTCAAGATATATATATATATATATGTATATATATATACATATATATATACATATATATATATATATATGTGTGTGTGTGTATTAAAACTCATTTTCAAATTGTCCAATTTCTACTGTACACTCTTTAACCCGTATCTTCGAGTGACCTCTTGACCTTGATAAGTTGGATGACAAAGTTAAAAAATATGTACAAAATTAGTGTGCAACATTCATTGCTTCCTTCATGGCACTGGAATATACAGATTGATATTGAATTAATCTGCATTTCATTTTTTGTTAAATTACAATTGAATATATCGTTGGAATGGATATGTTCCTTCATCTGCCTTTTTGATACAATAACAAACGATCGATTTCTTTTAGATTTATTTTAAAAGACAACATAAATTTGGTATTTCTATGCGTGCTTTTTGGGATGTTATTATGTAACCACCAGAGAGATGTGATTGCTACGTTCCAATTGATCGATAGACGCCCATTTATTCACACAGTCCCATAACCGACACTATTCTACGCATTGTTGCTAATGAATGTGATGTTGTCATCTTAGTTTGTTCACACCAAAATGAGACGACGATAACCCACGCTAATAGTTTTAGCAGATTTGCTCATTTGCTCTTTCGAGAATGTATCAGGTAGGACTGTTTATGTTTTCATCGTCTGAAAGTGGTATTCTATAACCCCCACCCCCACCCCGGCCACCCTAAAAACAGACATCTACAAACCGGGTCGCATACTTTATGTTTCTATGTGTAATTTGGCATGCACACATCGACTTGTGCGTCCGAAGTTTAATCCGTGGGGCAGGGAAGTATAACAGTTAATGCCTAATGCGTCTCATGTGAGATCACACCGTGATAATAAGGGATAGTGGAAATTAGATGAGGCCATTTATTTTATATGGGGGATTAACGAGAACCTATTTACGTGGACTTAGATATGGTCATGATTTAGACAGCTTCGAAGCCACCTCGCTTTGTTGTGTTCCACTGATGAGGAGTTCTGTTAAAAATATCAAGAAGTTTCGTTAAGTGCATATAAGGAGTTATTGCATTTGTCGATAGTGTTTGTAGCGAGTCGGGTGTTTGTTGCGAAAGGCTACTGAAATTAGCTACAAAGTTAAACTCAGTAAAGTACCTGATATGAAAATAACTAAATCGATATATACACGGACTTGGAGTCTACATTCGTAACACCTTACTAGAGACACACACCTAGAAACGGACGATCAAGCCTTTATGTGCTTTAGACTAAACGTACAGCACAACAATAGCTACTTTTATTTTCTCTACCGCTCTTCCTCGACCCAGGACTGCACCATAATAAACAAAGTATCTGACAGTATAGACACGACGCTCTTCCTCGACACAAGCGCCCAAGTCCATGTATTTGGTGACTTTAATGTTCAACACAAAAACTGGCTTGGATTCTCTACGCACACACATGCAGCGGGCAGCACAACACATAGTTTTGCTATATCTCACTCCCTATCACAAATAGTTACGTTTCCAACCCGTTTCCCTGACCAGCAAGAACAACAAGCATCACTTCTAGATCTGTTTCTTACTGCAGTTTCCGAGGATTGTACAACAAATGCTAACAGCCCACTCGGGAACGCTGACCATGCAGTGATAATGGTAGAAATCGCCCTAAATTCTATACCCAAAACTGAAGAGCCATTGATCAAAACAACGAGATCTTATAAAAAGGCTGACTGGGAAGCGATCAGAGAATTAATAACAGATGCCCCATGGGGAAATATTTTTTCTCTTCCTGCTGAACAGTGCGCAAATGAGGTCACTGTATGGCTCAAAACCGCAATGGAAGCACATGTTCCCATGCGGAAAATGTATAGCAAGCCCTACTCTCCCCAATGGTTTACTTCGACTTGCCCAACTGCCATTGCTCAAGGGCAGCATGAATACCGCAGATTTAACCGACATAAGTCCAGTCCAAACAAACAGAAGTACATAGAAGTACGAAATAACGTTAAGAAAGAAATAGCGACAGCCAAGAGAGAATTTACTGAAACTACAAAAAAAAAAGCATCGAAGCACAAAAATTGGGAAATCGTGACTTCTGGCAAATCTACAACAGTGTAGTAAATAATGGGAAATCAACAATTCCCCCACTTCCCAGCAATCACGAGGTTGTTTGCTCAGCAATCGACAAAGCTAATATGCTTGCCAGCCGGTTTGCCTCGAACTCCACACTTGACCCTTCCACCCACCCCCTGCCTGACTTTCCTTTGCGGACAGACGTCACGCTAGACGATCTAAAAAAAATACCCCCTTCTCATGTACATGCTATCATAAAAAATCTGGACACTTCGAAAACATGTGCACCTGATCTCATCCCAGCTGCGCTGTTAAAACAGTGCTCTGCTGAAGTAGCTCCAGTTCTCTCGAAACTCTACAACAAATGCCTTAACGAATCCTGCTTTCCGGGCTGTTGGAAAACCACTTCCGTGGTACCAATATTCCAGAATTCTGGCGAAACAACTGACCAACCAAATTATCGCCCCATTAGACTCCTGTCACTTTTCGCCAAAATATTTGAGACCATAATTAACCATGCTCTAGTCCGGCACCTTACAGATGCTAAACTTTTGACTGACAAACAATATGGATTTAGTCAAGCCCGTTCCACAGCTGACATCCTCACTGTAATCTCTGAATGTATATACCGTTCACTGGACAAAGCGAGGTAAGGCAAAGTTGTAGCTCTAGATATATCTTATGCTTTTGACAGGGTATGGCACAAGGGTCCCCTCAGGAAAATTAAATCATACGGTATCACTGGTAGAATACTTAGCATAATTAAATCCTTCTTAGATAAGACAAAAATCCAGGTGGTCCTCGACGGTCGAACATCTAAACAGTGTTATATAAATGCGGGAGTTCCTCAGGGGTCTATTGTTGGACCTCTATTGTGCCTGATATTTATTAATGACCTCCCTAACAAAACTGCCTCTGAGATGGGTATATATGCTGATGATACTACACTCTGTAAACGTCATGACAGCGAAACAAATGAACACATATTTAAAGAAATGGCAAAAACACTAGAGGATGGCCTCCAATCTGTATTGGAATGGGGACATAAATGGATGGTCACATTCAATGCTGCCAAGACTAAACTGGTTTCCTTCAATAACTACAAGAAACCTTCTCTGCCACCAATTGCAATTGGCAGTGGCTCCCTGTCTAAGAGTACATCTTTCAAACTGCTTGGCCTTACGTTCACAGGAAACATGAACTCAAACAATTATATTGAAAACATTGCCAAGGCCGCCGCAAAAATGGTAGGGTCTCTCTACCGTGCTAGCAAACTACTAACACCTGAAAGTATCCTGTATATCTATAAGGCAACCATTCGCCCATGTATGGAGTATTGTTGTCAAATCTGGGCTGGTGCGTCTACTACTAGTCTCTCGCTCCTAGACAAGGTTAAAAAAGAGTCGCCAATCTGATAGGCCCTGAACTGGCATCTAAGATTCTGCCTTTGTCCCATCGACGAAATGTTGCATCCCTCTGCTTGTTCTACAAGTATTTTAATGGTGAATGCTCTGACAAACTGCAGACACTTATGCCCCCACGACGCAGACACCCTCGAGAAACCCGACAGGCAGCTAAATCCCACCCCCACACAGTAGAGATCCCTAGATGTAAAATATCGTTCTACTCCGGTAGTTTCTTCCCCATAACCGCTAGACTCTGGAATTCCATTCCAGGATCCTGCTTCCCTAACTCTACTGACATGCAGAAGTTCAAGTTCAATGTGAACCGACATCTTGCTGCACAAATCGCTACATAGTGCCCAGTAGTTGCTGACCCTGATAGTAGTCCCCTACCTCAAAGTGGCAATGTGCCTTGGTTTAGGGTGAAAATGTAATATAAAAAGAAAAATAAGAAGAGACAGGCTAGCAACGCCTTTGCTATGAGATTGCAGAAAAAACACAACCTCCACCAGATAACGGATCTGTTTTTTCCCTGTCAAAAAGGAATGTGTGCTCTGGGCAGTTATTTTCTAGCTATGCCATCAGTAGACGTATAACAACAATATATTTTTCTAATTATTTTGACGCTCACGTTTACATTAGTAATTTTTTCAGATAGAGTGATTTGGTGTTCAATTGATTAATTGTATGATTTTAGATAGAGTGATTTTGTTTTCAATTGATCAACTTTGTCTAACTTGGTAGGGTATATAGTCGAGAATTAAAACTATGAAAGGAATATTCTCTTTTCATATAACTAGTCATAACTGCAATGACTTAGGACGTATTTGGTGCAGATAAATCATAATATCGGGTGTAACATACATTTCAAACCAGTAAAGTCGCCCAATCATTATCCCGACGCAATGTACAAGCTTTAGAGCAACCATTACAGTATTATATTACAAACAACCACCCTCTTCACAAGTTTGAACAACCCGTTTCTGCAGCTACACAAAGTTGTTTGTAATATCTGGATTATTTGATTTATTGTTCTCATCCTCGATGCTATTCTCAAACAATTTCGATCCGTGTGAGATTCAAAATATAAAGGCACATCTTGCCAGACTCGGACATCCTTCTGTTAAACAAGGACCGATTCACGTAATTACGCTCCAAGCACTTTATTTAATCAACTGATGCATTTTTTTCACGTTCTATAAGTCATAACTGAGTAAGTATTTTTTTTTAATAAATCGTAATTTTATTCTTAGTATGTATTATTATACTTTCTTTACAGTACTTGATCTCCGATTATTGTAGTGTATTGAATACAGCTATGAATAATAAAAAAGGCGTGCCTCATTTACTTATATGCATGATATACTTCATTCGTTCAGTTGCCTAAGAAAAATTGAAGAATATAATTATCAAACTAACTATATGTGTGTTTCTTTTACATTTTTAAATATTAGAACAATGTTTTTTTTCCCTTTTTAATGTTTTGAACTTTTAAATCCCAGAAGAGGAATGGCTCGCGCTACAAGCTGTGGTGAATAATCACCTGTGAGAGGTTGTTGTTGAACTCGAATTCGGACTATATATATGTTTCTCTTTTCTAATAGCTGCACCAATAAGGGAAAGGAAAGCAGCGGATGAAACCAGCTAGTATTGATTGTGGTGAGAGGATAACGGGATAAACCCTTTCTCTCTCTATCTCTCTCTCTCAATTATTTAATTATTATAGTAAAAAAATAATTATATATATATATATATATATATATATATATATATACATGCGTATATATTTTGTTTAAATAATGTTTCCTACAAAATTGCTCCGTCAAGTTTTGTTCTACACGCATGAAACTTTATATATGAAACTTTATATATCAGGCATTCTAACTCATGTCAAAACTCATTATTTTTGTTTTAGCTGACACAATCGGTGCAAAAGTGTGAAAATTTAAAAAATGCAATTTGCCAGGTGACGGTCGAACGGCCGCATTATGAATATGCATGTGTGACGTAATAATTATCAGTTCCAGTGTAAATTTTTAGCTGTGAAGTAAACATGTTTTTATAGTACAGTCATTAACTGCAAAGTGAAAATGTTTTGGTTTCGATTCGCCCTGGTGGTGCACGTGTAATATTTTAAAATCATATATTGGTTTCAATATGATATAATAATGAATACTAAAGCTGAAATAATCAAAATATCATATTTTAGCGTAGCTTATGACCGGGAATCCTGGTTGGCCTGCTAGTATTTTATAATACTGTACACCGAAAAAATTGTTATAATTTGAACGCGTTCTTAATCGGGTACCTTCACAGCATTAACACGCGAATAGCATGTATGTATTCGCTCATACTCGTAGTAATGGCTTAATGCACGTTCTATTTCTTTCTAGACTTTGACTGATCTTATTGTTAAAAAAGAAAAAATATCTGAGGAATATCGATTAACAGCTCCGGTTAAATATGTTTTAAAACAAGTTTGCCGACTTCGATATTATTTTTTCGTTGAATTAAATTATACCGCCGAGTTGGAACCGTTTTAGTAATTAGGTGTTACGTTCGTTGGCGTAGTTTATACCGTTTGCCGGTCCAAATGCTGCTAATTCACTTCGTAAAATATCGTGTCTTGGAGCTGCTTATTAGATTAATTTTAAAATAAAGCACGGAATAAATAGGAAAAAAAATGAATTGAATGAAAAAGGTTCCATGTTGGAAGCCGGCACATGATTAGATATTGGTGGAATTGAAGAGAAATAAAGAAAGGAAAGGTTTGAAAACACATCTATCATTCGAAGTGTAAAATAAAAACAAATATTTGAAATGGGACTGTAGGGTTCTAGTGAAGGATGGAAATACCTCTTACTTAAACCTAAAATTTTAGAATATTTTGAAGAAAAACATTTTAAGGTAACACACAAATACAGACAGCAATAAAATCTCATGTGTTAATCACAAAGAAGATAATGATTTCCAAAACAGAAATTCAAAATAAAAATGTTAATATTAAAGCGAATGTTTACATAAAGAAATATAGAATTTCTCTCCCTATTTTGAGATTCCTCCCAGAACAATTGTTATTTATTAGAAGGACGTGTTAGTGAACAGTTAATTTGCCCGATTTCTTTTATGGACCCCGCATAACGCCATTTGATGTACGAGACTACAAATACTATTCTAAGGGGGAAAATGCGAAAATATAATACGTGTTATGTGTAACAAATTATGATATATATAACGCCAATTGTTATTCTTTTTGTCAGAAATATCGCTCACAGAATGCGAGGGATAAATTAGCAAAATTTCTGAGGCGAGAATTAATCAATCAGCTACCGAAAGTAAATTGAAGATTAAATTTTTAGACTCCGCTAATTATCACGGGTCGGAAAAATAGTAATTAAACTTTGCCTTTAACAGCATATACATTTGGTTAAATATTTATTTGCTTATGTTTTAGAAGGTTCAGTGAAATATATTTGTGATATTAAAACGAATAAGTTTATAAATTTCATGTCTTTGTGTGTGGATGTTAGGCTCTGTTTAGTTCAGGAGTGAATCTTGTGATGAAGTGTGTTTTCCTGTGTAAGTAAATAAACATAATTGCCCGTTTGGAAGATTGGCATTATTTTTAAGCTGTTTCCACTGCATATGTGTACGTGTTTTGAGACATAGAGATGTCTGTTATCTGCAATTTTGATGTTGCTCTTATGTAAGGCCACTCTATTGCTAAAATTTTTGTTGGCGCCTATGCAGGATTTTTTGCATGCTGCGCATCTTAGTGCATATACTACATTTCTGGAGGTGCAATTTAGATAGTAAATAATGGACGGTCAACTGTTCCCCCACTATCAAAAAATCATGAGGTTTCTTGCACTGCAACTGACAAGGCTAATCTGATTGCCAGTCAGTTTACCTCAAACTCCATACTGAACTCGGTACACCACTCACTCCCTGATTTTCCTCTGCGAACAGACGCCACACTAGACGATTTGAAAATCACCTCTTCTCAGGTACATGCTATTATAAAAAAAAACCTAGACACCTCAAAAGCATGTGGACCAGATCTCATCCCGGCTGTGCTATTAAAAAAATGCTCTGCCGAGTTTGCTCTAGTTCTCTCCAAACTTTACAATAAATGCCTTAACGAATCTTGCTTTCCTGACTGCTGGAAAACGGCCTCTGTGGTACCAGTCTTCAAAGAATTCTGGTGAAAGAACTGACCCAGTAAATTATCGCCCCATTAGCCTCCTCCCGCTTTTCGCAAAATATTTCAGCCCTTAGTCAATAACGCTCTAGTCCAGCACCTAACAGCTGCTAAACTCCTGACTGACAAACAATATGGATTGAGGAAAGCCCGTTTAACAGCAGATATCTTAACTGTAGTTTCTGAACGTATATACAATTCATTGGACAAAGCAGGGAAGGGTAGAGCGGTGGCCCTTGATATATCTAAGGCTTTTGACAGGTATGGCACGATGGTCTTCTAAGGAAAATTAGGTCATACTGAATCACTGAAAGAATTCATAATGTAATTAAATCCTTCTTAAATAATAGAAAAATCAAAGTTGTCCTCGACGGTCGTACATCCTAACAATATGACATAAATGCGGGAGCACCTCAGGGGTCTATCCTTGGACCTCTATAATTCCTGATATTCATAAATGACCTCCCTGATAAAATTGTTTCGGAGATGGGTATATTTTCCGATGACACCACTCTCTATAAAAGATATGAGGGGGAAAGCAAATGAACACATATCGAAGGAAATGGCAGAAACACTAGAGGGTGACCTCCAATAGTGTAATTGGGACAAAAATGGTTGGTCACATTCAATGCAGCGAAGACTAAGCTTGTTTTCTTCAATAACTACAAGACACTTCTCTGCTACCAATAGCAATAGTCAAGAACACATTGCCTGAAAGTACTTCTTTTAAACTCTTCGGCCTAACGTTTACAGGGAATATGAACTGGAATAGATACATTGAGAGCATTGCCAAGGCTGCTGCAAGGAAGGTTGGTTCCTTCTACCGTTCTAGAAAACTACTTACGTCTGACAGTATCCTATGCCTCTATAAGGCCACCAGTCGCCCATGTATGGAGTACTCTTGTCACATATGGGCTGGTGCATCTGCTGCTTGTCTTTCGCACCTGGACAGGGTTCAAAAGAGAGTCGCCAACCTGATAGGTCCTGAACTGTCATCTAGGCTTCAGCCTCTGTCCCATCAACGAGATGTTGCATCCCCTCTGACTCTTCTACAAATACTTTAATGGTGAATGCTCTGACGAACTGCAAACAATTGTACCTCCCCGCCGTAACTACCCCCGACAAACCCGACAAGCTACTAAGTCTTATCTCTTCACAGTAGAGATCCCTAGGTGCAAGAAAAACTTTTACTCCAATAGTTTCTTCCCCAGAACTGCGGGTCTTTGGAACTCCCTTCCGGGATTCTGCTTTCCAAACTGCACTGATATGCAGAGGTTCAAGTGTAAGGTTAACACACATCTTTCTACTCGTCCCCCTTCATAATAACCCCGCTAATTAAGTCCTTGATAGTAGCCACCTGCTTCAAAGTGGCACTGTGCCTTGTTTGGGGTGAAAATTGAATTTTTAAAAAATCCTTTTTTATTTTGAATGTTTGTGTTGGGGTTTCGAATGTGTATGTGCTTCCTTCTATTATTATGTTACATACTCCACTTCGCGGTTTGTTGCATCACATCACTAAAATCTAAGACTCCAAAAAATAAATATCAAAATAGAACGAAAGCACACCTACCCTTATTTCAGAAATGCTGGTGCCTCTCCCCTCCTCACACATACACATTAGCAACGACCTTGGATCACATTCACCTTCCTAGGGAAGCAAATAACCTCATAATACTATAAAACAGTACCCAAATTTTCAAAATAATAAAAAAACACACACACATCCTATTCTACAGTAAAAAACAAGCAAAAAGAGAGATTGAGAGAGAGACACACAGAGAGAGAGAGAGAGAGAGAGAGAGAGAGAGAGAGAGAAACAACACTGGAGTGACCACAACCCAATAAAGGAGTAATAAAAATTGAACATTCCAATGAATAATAGACACTTACACGTTTCCACCTCTTGGAAACACTTCAAATGAACTACGAAAATGCTATTTTTACATCTCCAACACATTTTGAAAATAATTTCCGAAGAGGACGCCTCACAGAGCGCCTGAAATGCGGTAAAAACGATTTCAATTTTTTAAAAGCATTATTACAATGATCTAAACATAATTCTCAATGAAAAACCCAGACACGGAATAATAAAATAATGATAAAAGATACACATTGTTGGTGACTACTCCCTTATATATATATATATATATATATATATGTATATATATATATATATATATAGAGAGAGAGAGAGAGAGCGAGAGAGAGAGAGAGATAGAGAATGAGAAAAAAGAAATCGAGAGCGTATGCAACCTTTCATCCACGTAACCGTCACCACAATACAAAGAATATACATAATTAAAAATTTTAGATCCTTTCCATTTTTTCCATATATCCGATTATTAAATAGTTATGTGTCGATTATTTTATTTCAAGCAAAAGTGATAGTTCTTTATTTAGGATGTTTATTTCATGCTTATATGTGTTTCTTATGAAAATAATGTCTATTAATTGGTTTTCTTTATTTTTAGTGTCTATATTCCTTTATTCTAAAATTAGTCAATTCAACTATTAATTAGCCAATTTACATTCGAAGTTTAATATCTTAATTAAGGTACCATGCGTTTTTTTTATTATCAAGAGTAAATAGTAAACAATGAAAGAGATAAATATTTTAAAAAGGTCTAGATTCAGAAATATAATTCCGTATGTGGGGGGGAACACCTAGTACATGATTCATAAAATAAGCTATTTCAACTTGATTTAAAAGTGTCTCACTACAATCCGTGTTCTCTGTCGAGATGTAAGTATCCCGGAGTTATTTTTCTCGCCAAGAATTTGTATAACTTTTTTTTATTTACACCGGAGTGTAAATGGGAAAAATTCCTTGGTAACGGTCATTTAACAACCCTTAGGGTGTCGCATACATAGATAAGACTCAGCTTTCTGATGGAATGGAATCGTCTGGAGGCACTCAGTTGATATTGAACATTTAAATCCATTTAGCATTACATATCTAAGCCAAATATAAATCCAGTTATTTAGATAATATTTCTCTCTTACTGCTGGTTATATTATTTCTTTTCTTGTAGATTGGGGTTTCCTGTAGAATAAACTCTATATACAACCAATTTGGTAGAATACTTTGCACTTGCTAATCGATCGGGTCATACAAAAGAATTACATATTGCAATTTCTTCCTTCATTCTAAAGTACACATCAATATATATAAAGAAGGAGCAATGGTAATGAATCCGTTCAAAATATCTGGTATATGCTTAAATTACATCTCGGTGTAATAGCTAAAGAAAAATATGTTCTCTAATCGTTCAATAATACAGTTGACCACTTATGGCGTATGCACATACAAATATTTACTCTAGTCTACATCATTTTTATATATTTGTTATTCCTCAGCATGAGGCATAATTTCTATAAACGTTAATTTTTGAGAGAGAAATTTTCCTATTTTTTGTAAGATACTGGTTGTTATAAATATATTTCATGATACCCCTATGGTGTCCACTTACACATTACATTGCTATTTCTACTTTAATCTCTTGTAAAATCACGTTTCAATTAACTTAAGATATACGGATGTTGTATTTCTTTCTTTTGTAATAATAAACATTGATCTATTCCGAGTTTCAGTTCAATATCCTAATGAATCATTCAATTCCGTGTATCAGTTTTCGTTTGTCAAATGATTATATATTCCTGCTTATAGATCCCTGAGGGGCATTGTATGTGTGTGTATATTCGCTATAGATAGATTCGACACTGTAAGTTTTTTTTCCTTTTACCCACATGTATTTTACGTACGAGTGAGTGTTCATGGGATTTGTATCAGAGTACCTTTAATACGTATTAAAAATCAGAAATCGAATAACTCTTATCAACGAAGCAACATTTCAATCTTGATCAAAATCATAATATACACTCTACAATCTCCAGTACCTTAAAAAATATTACCGCACAATGGATGGGCCTGGCGTTTAAAATCTATAGTAGGTGTTTTCTGATTTATTTGTATTTTACATTGCCATTTTAAATGTTGATTAAAATCACTATATAAAAAATTATTTCTAAAGAGTGGGGCTCTAAAGTACAGCGCCTACTAAAATATATTAGGAACTTAGTTACTGCATGGAGGCATGGGAAGCTTCCTCGCGGTGTGGTCCTTACTATAGTAAGACATCGATGAATTGTATAGGCGAATTCGCGATTTCACAGCTTTTCTTGCTAATAAAAGTATTGAAAGTGTGGAACATTCGTTGATCATCGTTGTATCTTTATCAAGTTAATGTGTCTATGCAAGCCATCCAATATATGACTAGTTTTTAGTTTCCATTTTTAGAGGTGTGGAATGCATTATATCTCATTACTACATGTGTTTATTGTATATTACCGATGTAACTTATCAAAGTTTGAAATCAAGTCGATGATAAATGTTTAAAACGGACGCTAAGGAAATTACGCGACAATGGTTCAGACAGGTTAGACTTTTCTTTTTAAGAGAACAGTTCTAGAAAAATTTATTAAGATTGGACTTGAATGTGACTGTTTTGTAGTCTGCTGGAAGGATTCCCCAGATATGTTGAAAGACAATTAGTTTAGATGATTTGAAAATTACCAGATCTCAGGTACATGGTATCATAAAACCACCTAGATACCTCAAAGGCATGTGTAAGCGAACTCATCCAAGCTGTGCTATTATAAAATTCTCCGCTGAAGTCGCTCCTGTTCTTTCCAAACAAATGCCTTTATGAATGTTGATTTCTTGACTGCTGTTAAACCGCTTCTGTGGTACAAGTTTTCAAGAATTCTGGTAAAAGAACTGACCCAATATATTATCGCCCAATAAACCTCCTCCCCATTATCGCCAAAGTATTTGAGTCTTTAATTAATCAAGGTCTAGTCCGTCACATTACAGCTGCTAAACTCCTGACCAACAAACTATATAGGTTTAGGAAAACAGGTTCAACAGTAGATATCCTAACTGTATTTTCTGAACGTATATACTACTCACTGGGCAAAACAGAAGAGGCCAATGCAGTAGCCCTTGATATATCCAAGGATTTTGACAGGATATGAGACGATGACATTCTAAGGAAAATTAAGTTATATATTATAACTGAAAGAATTCCTAATGTAATTAAATCCTTCTTAAGTTATAAAAAATCCAGGTTGTACTCGACAGTATTATATAAATTCGAGAAAAACTCATGGTTCTCTCGTTTGACATTTATATTTCCTGATATTCATAAATGACCTCCCTGATAAAATTATTTCTGAGATGAGCATATTTGCTGATGACACTACTGACAATAACATTCACGGGGGGAAGAGAAATGAACACATATCCCCGATGTTGCAATATTTTGTTTAATGGGGTAATTATTTATTTTCAAAAAAATATATACAAGTATTTTTTAGAAAAATTTGGCACAAGGCCGAACATGGGGGAGGGGGAAGGGTGGTCTTCTTTGACTAACGCTAACTAATCTAACCTAACTAGTTCCTACATTCACTCTACTCTCACCACAATACCACATTCATACTATACATCCATCAGCGTATACATCATTCGTCGTTCACCATAAGAACATCATACCATGATAAACTAATTAAAACCTATAAGAAAAAGGGGGGGATATAACAATTTTATAATACAGCAAAAAAGAATGATATATACAATGTTAGTAACAAAATACCCCCCTGTTACTAAACTGTGGCAGGTGCGCTGATTCGCCAGTCGAAAAGGTGATGCGGGTCCGAACGCTTTATTTCCACACCTCTTACGAAAACTTCGAAAGGAGACCCGCATCTCTGCCGAATCAAGCGATCTGTCACCTAAATTGGGGAGGGGACGGGGTAAAAAAAAAAGGGACAAACTTAAAAAGGGCCTAATGGTCTCTATCACACACTAATTAGGTTATGAACACAAGAGCCTAGAAAATTGTCCAAATCTTGCCTTAACCGTGACCTACTCTAGACTTTAAACGAGTCGGAGCTGACGTTCGTTTTTGTTACTCAAAGTTCTTTACCTAAGGGACATCCAAGAACAAGTCAAGACTTGCTTCTCTCACCCGACACACACGCGCAACTGACACCCACCTTTCAACAAAGTCTGAGGAAGAGAGTATAACTCTCTCGGCATTGATACGACTCCTCAAATGATAACGGAATATTCGTATAAGGTCGAGGGGAGCGAAGTCCTCAGATCCGTAGACCACTCTCATACGTGTTTTCCAAATAGCACCTCTCATAACTGCTAGCAAGGTCAAACACAATTCTTTTCTAATCCTATCCGTTGTCGGAGCCCAATTGCTACATACATTGATAGGAACCAAAGGTAATGACGATATGTTCAGTATGCGAACCATGAGACCTGCAACAGACTCAATCAGCGGCACCACGATGCGACAGTAGACGAAGGCGTGACATAAAGTCTCAACCTCATCGCCACATCGCATTCAAATAGGCGAAGTTGCCAAGCAAGCTGAGTGAAGTCTCTTACCTACCCAGAGAGCATCCCGAATTACCAGCCAGGTCAAGGATGCCTCGTCATTAACTCTTAAGAGGAACTTCAGCGCGCGCCGGCACTCGCGGTAGAAGGGGCATTCACCTCGGGGCAACCTGTGTGCCTCCCCCTGAGACTAGTGCACCCCTCTCAAAGCCGGAAAGACTTTATTGGTGTCCTCCATCCAGAGGGAACCGCCTTCCCTATCGTGTGTTCACATTCGATATAGGTAGTAGAGCCGTAATGTGTGGAGCCGAATCTCCACGTTTGCATACCTAGACCGCCTTCAGAAGGATGTAGGTAGCAGATATCGCGACAGACCATAGGGGCCCTTCCAAGCCAAAGAAAGTTGAAAAGAGCCCTCTGCAAATAAAGCAGTGTATATGACGGGATTGGAAGCACTGATTGACGATAAATGCAGATTGGATAGATGCGGGTATTACACACCTCCGCTCTCCCCTTTAATGAAAGGTGTCTACTGATCCACAGCGCAGCTGCGGATCGGACCGCTTTCAGAACCTCCGACCAGGCACCGATGCGCAAACCCGAAGACTTGTCGCACTTAATTTTGGCCCCTGTTACCGTTTCATACAATCTGACTTCTTCACCGACGACACTAATCTCAGCACTGCTCGTTACAAGCACAGTTACGTCGTCGGCGTAGGCGGAGTACTTTACCTGGGCCTCCGCACCTGGCAAAGTGATTCCGCGTAGGACCGGGTTCAACCTTAGCTTGCACAGAAATGGCTCTATTGCAAGCACGTACAGCATGGGTGATAACGGACACCCTTGACGAATAGAACGTGACAAACTGAAGGGTCTCGACCTCCTCCCATTTACTTCCACCATCACCGCGGGGTTAGCATAGAGAAGATGAACCCACGAGCGAAATTGCGGGACAAAACCGGCCGCCGACAAAACAGCCCCCAAGTACCGATGATCAACCCTATCGAAGGCTTTGGACTGATATAAATTGATCAGCGCGGCTTCAGTGTCGACTTTTTCTATCATCAGGCGTATCGTGTGCAAGTTATCCTGGATTGTCCTGCCCTTCACGGCACAAGTTTGCTCGGGGCTAACTAGACGGGCCAGGACAAGCTGCAGACGATTTGCGAGAATCTTGGCAAAAACCTTTAACTCTGCGTTAAGCATCGTTAAGGGCCTGAAATTACCTAAACCATCCCCACCATCTTTGCTTTTACGCACAAGTTTTATCACACCCATGGTAAAGCGGTTCCTAAACCATGAGTTAAATAAAACCGTCAGCAAAGGGACAAAGATGTGCAACAACCTCAAATACACTTCGTAGGGCAGACCATCGATCCCTGGAGACCTATTAAGGCCGACCCGCTTTAAGGCTTCAATGACTTCATCCTCTGTTATTCCACCTTCGCACCTAGCTGCTTCGTTCGTCGAAAGACGAGAAACGTCAGCCAAATAGGTGTCGAACTGTTCTAATGACAGACCGGGTTCCATGGGAAAAAAGCTCCTGGAAATGAGATTTAAACGCCTCCAGCACACCCTGGTTTGTGGTCACGGTACGCCCGTCCGGCAATGTGACACGAGCGATGTGCCTATCGGCCGCTTGCCTCAGCTCCTCTGCACGCAGTTCAGCGGCCATGTTTGTTGCTTCCTGAGACATTCTTTTTAACCTAGCTCTAATCGCTAAAGCTTGGTGCTCCTTTTCAGTAAGGGAGGCAAGCTGAGCCTTAATTAAATTAACGCTAGCACTATCGCCCGATATAATCTAGATTCTAGTGTCGCTTTAGCTGCCCTAGCTTCTAGGTGTAGTCTTTTGCTAAAATTGGCAGAAAAGGACGTGATGGCTTCCTTAATTTTTACTCACCACCTATTACCTATAATTGCCCTCGTCAGTTCCCGCTGTATGGTTAGAAATAGCACTTCCCGGAAGCCCTTCACGTCGAATAACGACGTGTTGAGCTTCCAGTAACCGGCTAATCTAGGTTTAGGTCTATCTACGTTTACCCGTACACGGACAAGTCTGTGATCTGAGTAAATTATGTTGTGGAAACTTGGACAATTCAACACTCCTACATCGACTCTCCTTACTAAGAACCGGTCGATATAACTCGAGAGCTGTACCGAACCGGAGCCGCGTCTACCTGTCCAAGTCCACACTTAGTCACGAGGCTTTGAATTTCGGAATTTGTCGATAAGATCAAACTTATCCACAAATTCACGAAATAAAACAGCATCCCGATCTCTGTTAGTACCCCTAGAAGGTAACCCAAAAGTATCTAACTCGGAATCCAGGACCGCGTTCCAGTCTCCCGCTAAGATAACCGTTCGAGAAGTATCCATGAACTGCTCGATTCGCCGAAAAAAGGCAGCCAGCTCAACGTGGCTATTGGGCGCATAAACCCCAATAAGACGTAATGTCCTACCCTTTATGGTAACATCTAAAACGCATAGTCTTCCCTCCGGATCCATATAGCACGGTTCACACGACGCATCTAGAGACCTTTTAACTAGCCAGAGACCCCTCTAGAGTGAGAATTAAAGTACGCTGAATAATCCTTAAAGATCTTATACAGCGCACGTAAATGGTCACCAGGAATAAAATGGGTTTCCTGCACACAGCAAATATCCACTCCGAGGTGCTGCAGGTCCAAACTCAAGCGCCATTTTCGCGAGTGGGCCCTTAGCCCTCGGACATTCACACTAGCAAGCTTGAGATCAATGATTGTGCCTTAGGGTTGAGTACTAGAAACGAACATCGCGGTCGTGAGCGTGCCGCCAGCTCTCGTGAGGGGATAGGTACCCATCGCAGGGAGGGGTGCATTTTAACCGGGACCCTCCCAACACAACATTTTTTAGGCTTTTTATATCACAGCAACTAAGAAATATTTAGCCGACATGGCCCCCTACGGTGAAATAAGTGTATTCGCTCTGACAACGGTACGGAATTTACCAATAAAGACTTTGAACTTTTACTAATTAACCATCATATAAGGCATGAAACATCAGCTCCTAGATCGCCACACCAAAACGGGATTGCTTAACGTGCGTGGCGGACACTTTTTGAAATAGCAAGGTTCATACTCATCGAATCAAAACTCCCTAAAAACTTCTCGACGTATGCACTTATGGCGGCAGCCTATATACGCAACAGGTGATTTTACAAAACACTATCTAAAACTCCATATGAATCTTTCTGCAGTAAAAAAAAACAAAACAAATTTAAGCAGAATGCATATATTTTGTTCAACTTTCTTCGCATATATAGAGAAAAAGAGTAAATTGAATATTAAAGCCGACAGAGGTATATTTCTTGGATACGATCAAACAGTCCAACCAATTTAATATTTTTCCCCGAAAAAATAAAATAAAAAGAATCCAGTGTGTAAAATTCACAGACACGTTTAATATTACAGACGAAAACCCGTCATATGAAGAGGATGAAATTATATTACCTCAAATAATTAGAACAACCGAAAGCAATAAAATGACGGAGACGAGAGTGTCCATGATGATGATGATGATGATGATGATGATGATGATGATTATGATGATAAATTCGAAAGATATCCCAAAAGAAATAGTAGACGACCCGATGTTTTTGTGGTCGACAATATTAAGGATTATCAAATCGACTATTTCTATTCAATGGAAAATTCGCCAAAAAGCTTCAACGAAGCAACTAATTCAGAACATTGTGATGAATGAAAAATTGACATGAAAAAAGAAATAGATGCCTTAACCGAAAATGATACCTATACGGTAGTGCCTCTCCCAAGAGATAAACATGTTATTTCTTCCTGATGGGTCTTTACAAAAAAAAGTACCGCATCAGGCGAAGAACAGTACAAAGCAAGGTCGGTCCTAAGGGGTACTCTCAGATTTACGGTAAAGAATACTTTTCTACGTGTTCACCGACCACAAACCTAACGAAAATCAGAATTTTACTGGAAGTCACATCACAATATGACCATCAAATGGATGTAAAAAATGCTTATTTGAATGTCCCAATAGACTGTGAAATTCATATTACCCATCCAGAGGGATTTATAATGAAAAGTAAAAATAGCGTGTGGCGACTTAACAAGTCATTATATGGTCTAAAGCAGAGTGCTCAGTGTTGGAACACAGTATTCCATGATTATATTATTAAACAACAATTTAGACAATGCGCTGTAGACCGCTGTTTATATACCCAACACAAAGACGATAAACTACTGATTTTGGTTTTGCCGGTCGATGATATTTTAATCGAATCAAATTGTGACATAATGTTTACTGATGTTAAGATTAAATTAAGTAAATTCAACACAGAACACGATAATCAACCCAAGATCTAAGCATATATGTATAAAATACCATTTCATAAAAACGAGATAAAAAAGGAATCCATTATTTTTAATTACATATCATCAGAACTAAATATCGCTGATGTATTTACGAAACCGGCGACACGGATAAAGCTACAACGTTTTTTTTCTCTAAAACTTGTTGGTGAATTCGACTGAATATTATTTTCTTTCACTTCCCTGTATGTATATAGATTTCTATATATTAAAAATACAGACCAGCGAAGTTCCACTTATGAGAAGGCTCTTACTTTTTTGCATGAATATCAGCGGACACCCCTAGATGTAATACTCAGAGTATATAGATTTCTATATATAAAAAAATAGTCCTGGACAAGACGTTAAACTATATCCATTTTATTTGTATTAACACTTTCCTTACTAATGCGTAACTAATACTTTTGCTTAAAAAAGAATCGCTGTAATTTTCCTTTTTGACCTTTGAACACAATTAAAAATGGCGTCTTTTTAAATGCTAAAATGCTAAGATCCAAATGATTTCTAATTTTTGTTATGTCTAAGTGAATATTAAAATATATATTTAGTTTTGAGCAGAACAAACACAAGGGACTTCCCCATTATAACAAAATAGGGAGGATGTTGCAATATTTTGTTTAATGGGGTATTTATTTAAATGCTGCCCACATCAGCATTATTTGGCACAAGGCCTGGAAAGTGGGATACCCGCAGGCTCCCCTAAAGGAGGGGCACTCCTGCAATTCTAAAAATTGCCCGAGTAACCCCGTCGGCATTCCCCGGTCGGGGCGCCTCAGGCAGCAAGCAATAAACTTGCCCCACCGGAAAGCCCGGTGGCAAGGCCTGGGAGGGTGGACCTCCTAGGTATTACCCAGGCGGTGTACCTCAGTCCAACAGGTGCTGGGCCGGTTCCCGGCCCCTCACCTGTTGGGCTGAGTGTCAAGTGACGAATCCTTGACGTGTACTACCCTGTCTCCATGCAGCCGAAGCCGCGAGGAGACATCCCATCACAGGAGTGGTGTAATGGGGTATGATCCCACACAGTCGGACGATTCTATTCATAAACGATGCTGCTAAGAACTGACGAATCAAATTAATTCACGTTCTGCTACCAACCAATCAGAAACCAGAATTACTTCATAAATATTACACCTTTTCTGGAGAAATTTCACATGTTCTTTTCCCGGGTTTCGACACGGTAATAATATTTTGTTCTGTGGAACTGTCTACTACAAACAAGTCACCTCCCAGGACTTGTGTGTAACAGCGAACCATCTGAACTGTTCTGAAACTCAAAATGGCTTACACTTCTAGACAAGGACATGGTAGAAGAACTAGAGAATTACCGGCAATCTGTCTTGAAATACGGGCAAAAATAGAGAGACTCATTCAATGCTGCCAAGATTAAGTTTGTTTCCTTTAATAATTACAAGAAACATTCGCTTCCACCAATATCAATGGCCAAGAACACATTACCCGAAAGTGCATTCTTCCAACACCTCGGCCTAATGTTTACAGAGAAGATGGACTACAATAGATACATTGAGCGCTGCTTTGAAGAAGGTGGACTCTCTCTACGGTGCTAGAAAACAACCTACGCTTGGAATTACCCTGTAGCTCTATAATACCACCGTTTTCCATGTGTAGAGTACTGTTGTTACAGTTGGGCTGGTGCATCTGCTACTTGTGTATCTAGACATAGTTCAAAAGAGATTCCGCAACCTTATAGGTCCTTAACTGTAATCTTGGCTTAAGCATCTCTTCCATCGAAGAAATGTTGCATCGATCTGCCTGTTCTACAAGTGCTTTAAATGGCAATGTTCTGCAGAGCACTTGTACACCCTAGACGTGAATTCCTCCGACAAACCCGGCAAGAAGCTTCACCCTTCCCCTTCAGCGTAGAGCTCCCTGGGTGTAGGAAAGGCTTCTACTACAGTAGTTTCTTCTGCAGAAGAGCAAGATTTTGAACACCCTTTCAGGGAGTCTGCTTTTTAAACTGTACTGCCACTCAGAAGTTCAAGTGTAATGTGAGCAGACATCTTGCTACTCATCATCTTTCATAATATCCCTGCAACGTATTTCCCCGATACTAGCCCCCTACTTCAAAGTTTAACTGCGCCATGTTTCGGGTGAAAATTGAATTATATCATTACATCGAGTGTAACTAGATTATATATACCAATATTAAGTAGACTCTAAGTTCCAAATTATAAATTATAAAAACCTCCCTCGTAAAGTTCGTCCATTATACTAAATATACCAGAATACTTTAGCTAACGATATAAACAGTTTGAAAAGAAATAACGACAGGATAGTATTCACCCATGAGACCAAAAAATGTATATAGAATGGATAAAACAAAGAAAACACAACTAAAATTAAACTCCCTTAATGAAAATATCAAGTAGCAAGGCAAAAAAAAACGTACATATCTATAAACATAGAGATCACAGAAGTAGCGACGAAATATGGCATATAATACAGATCAAACCCCTTATCAAAAAGAAAAAAAAAGTTGTAACTTTAAACGATCATAAGTAAAATTTCAGCATTAATTCATCATGCACTAATAAACCCAGCTAAAAGTAAAATACGAGTTGCCAGTAGAGAAATAGTAAAAGAAATTGTCAAAAATATAAAAAGTAAAACCAACAACAACCTATGGGGGAATACACAATGAGTGCTAAAATGGTTTTAAAATATAACCGAACAAAATGGTTTTGACTGCTGATGTGGGGGGGTATGAGACTTTTGATTTCAACGATCTTTTTCAGAACTACAAGTCATGGTGAGCAACTAATGAAAAGATTCTAATGTTACTATACCCATTGTCGAATTTTGGATTCATTCAATTCGCCAGCATCTTTGCTACTGGCAAGTACATCCAGGATCTGATCTGAACTGCACTGCTTCTACGCCACCGTCTTTGTTATTGCCAATTAAACTCATAAGTACACAGTATCGTACTATACTGCTTCTTAACTTAACAACCGGCATCGAAAGTGTGCCCCATTTGTGATGCGGAGAAATACCACATTATAAAGGCTATGAATGGCAAAAAGGGTGGTTTAAGCGTCAACAGAGAAAGCCTTAGACTATATACACATAGGCGACAAGCAACTCTAATGAATTGGCAGGACCGATCAACAAACGATAACCCTACGTAAAGGAAATCCATCAAGGATATTCGAAATGCCGTCAATTTAATGCATAAAGTAATTTAGTAAAAATTTAATGCATAAAGTAATTTAGTAAAAGTGAAAACAAATATTTAGGCGATTTTAATTAAGAAATTATGATTTTACTGCTATATTTAAACTTACAATAAACCATATATATATATATATATATATATATATATGTGTGTGTGTGTGTATCTATGTATATATAAAATTAAATAAAAATGAAAAGCCCAAGACATTACAAGTCAGTAAATCAAATTAAATCAGTTTATATAAGATCCCTTAGAACCTGGTACCAGACCATAGTAACCAAAGATAAAATAAAATAACAGCATATGGGGTACTGATTAATTCAACTTACCTGCATAAAAATGTATGCATAATAAATAAATAGAGAGGAGTATATATATACATATTATGTTCCTGGTTTTCTGTAAGGTCTGACGCGGTTGCTGGATCGTTAACATGGTCCAACATCCGAAACATACGTAAGCCAACAGATAAAACCTCATAAATAAATAAAACGCCTATATACATGCATATATTTCTA
>NC_136513.1:13795000-13802500 GCF_053919585.1 Euprymna scolopes | reverse complement strand
ATATATATATATATATATATGTATATATATATATATATATATATATATATATATATATATATATATATATATATATGGGCTCCTAACATGGTGTTTTGGGCAGTAGTTATTTTTTACTTTATTTTCAGTGTCAAGTAAATTTTGGATATAGGCATTTATATATATATATATATATATATATATATATATATATATATTTATATATATATAAATATATATATGCACACACATATATATGTGTGTGTGTGAGTGTGTGTGTGAAATATAAAAACTAACAATAAAAATATCAAATACAAAAAGTAACATCGTTTTTCATGCTTCAAAAAACCTCATAACCTTTAAATCAATATATAAATATATATATATATACATATATATATATATATATATATATATATAAATGACTTTTAGAGGGTCCTGTGTAATTGCTTGTCATTGTTTGAGGACAATTATACTAACTGTGGGTATTTCTTATTTTAAGTACCAAAAGTACTTGAGCCAAATGAGTTTTCGAATTCACATATAAACGACCTGTTTCTACCATTTTTTAAAGGTGTTTAATAACAGAAGAGTAATATATCTTGCCTTTACTAGCATTTCTGACCACATGCGCTAATACGTCTAGTTTATTATATAAATGACCGTTGTCTTCATATGTATGCGTGTGGGTGTCCATTTAAATGTAAAAAGAAAATGCAAAACAAATACTTACAATGTTGGAATATACTTGATCACCGTTTGCAGCAAATATATGGTTTATCTGCCTCCTGTAGCTTCACCATCAATTACCGAAATGAAAAGTTTGGAAGTGTTTATCTTTATTGTTGACCATATCTAATTGCTCACATCCTATTGAGACATCCTTAATTATTTTATGCATTTTTTTTAATCCTTGTTGTGATTATTATCATTAATTACAAACTAGATGTTTCCAAACACGTACCACCGCTGATTACTAAGCGAAAAAATTACGAGGCTGGCACACGGAACTGTGTACTGCGTGTATAAAACGGTATTGCAAGTTGCTGGGGTCAGTTTACGCTGGAAGCCAGAGGCTAAACATTTCGCGGATTAATTGTTTACTCATCAATTGTTGCTACCCGATACGCACGTCTAGTGTTGCGCCTGACGGAATAAATCGATTCTGTACTATCTAGTTGTCTATTGCTGTCCATGTATGTGGACGGAATGACGGAAAATAATGTGACAAGAAGTATTAACATATTTACGAATTTTACAGTTATCCGAATTAGGTTAATAATTATCGCAAAAACCGTATCTTGACAAACGAATATAAATGGTCACTGAAATTAGAGTGTCAATAACCTCTTGAAATGGATTAATATTTGTTCACTAATTGTTCTTGCACAAATCTTAATCGCTGACGATCACCGATAATGACAGGTATTGATTTATTGCGGTATAGTGACAACAAATCCCCACATATTTCTACTTTTTGTTTACTGATTCCTATAAGCATAGAAAATAGTTTTCATATGTACAAAAGACGGTTATAATTGACTTCTTGCATGCAATGCCCATTGGTCTTGTTTTGGATTTTGGTGGTAATAAACATCTGCAATGCCCTACTACAGTTTGCGTTCATCCAGTAGAGGTTATTCATAACTGGAGAATCCCCACTTATCAGGGTCCGAAGGCCACGCAGCGATAAGAGTTAATGAACGCTATGTGCTTGTGTAGCAATCACTTACGGTATGAATTGGGTAGAATTTGGTTATTTATGTTGACGGCTTTAAAATAACTGGGTTACATTAGATTCAATAGGGAAACATGCCATCGGAACAGTGTTCCAAAGGCGGACAGCTCTGGGTGAGAAGCATTATTCATCAGATCACACATAGAATGTGGAGAAAATCATATATAGTGGCTGTAGGTAGCTGTGTGTTTTTGTGAAGTTTGGCAAGCGGAACTATAGCTATGACTTCAGTCGATCACTTACGATGAAAATAGCAATAGAGCAGTGACAGCCTCACGCCATTTCTGTGGAGAAGATGTTGCTAAGAAGAGGATTGAGCATGTATTTCTAGGTTTCGACGCAGGTTTGGAACTCTATCATTGCAGTATAAGACGTGCGAAACAGCTCCTGCCTTACTGTGGCAACAATACTCTATTTTAGGGCGCGCCTGGCTCTTATACAGACACATGATTGCATCAGCAGTGAGGTACTTACTGGAGCAGTAAAATGATCAAACCATTTTTCCAGCGATCTTAGCAACATATTTAATTCATGTGTGCCATTTCAAATAAGAAGTTAAGGTCAGTACCAGAAGCTTGTCAAGACACGGGGATTTCCCAATACTAAAATTATTCATTACAATCCGGGGCGTGGCGGAGATCAGAGTGATTATAATGAAGGAATAGAAGCGTGATTTTTTATGCATTAAAATCAACCAACCACTCTTTTCCTCATCGTACCTCGTTCTCCAGATCAAAAGTAAGGTAATCAGAAACAACTGGATCATTGTCGGCCTTAGGACTGTAGCCATAGATTGTGGTGTCGTCTGCATAAATATCTACGAATGACCTTAGAATGTGATTTGGAGATCATTGATCAATATGGAAATCTGAGGTAGGCCAGCGTTAATAGAATTAGTTTCTAATTCATGCCCTTAATCTTATAAGACTATCAGAAGGAAACATATCATAACGTAGAAGACATTTCCAGCGATCCCATAGCTGTCATTCTTGTAAAGTAGCCCTTTATTTCACACTCTATCATAAGCCTTTGATATGCCAAGAGCTATTGTTCTAGAACCACAATCTCCATTGAGAAATTTACTAATCTTGTGTGATATAGCAGTTACTAAATCAGCTAGATATCTTGTCTGTTTTTTTATTTTTTAATTCTCCTGTCGCAAGTTGATGCCTATCCTATGATGTAATTTTATATCTGGGTAGTTTATAAGATTAAATGTAGCTTCAATTTCCTCATGTTTGATAATCCCCTTTTATATTACTAATATTATTGTTATTCATTTACATTATTATTTTTAATTTTATTATTATTATTATTATTATTATTATTATTATTAATAATAATAATAATAATAATAATAATAATAATAATAATAATAATAATAATAATAATAATAATAAAAATAATAAAGTATTAACTAGGAGTTCTCACAGCGAATATTATCAAAAGATTACTCACTGATAATAGCCCATGGTGTGTCTTAGAGTTTCACATGATTTCAGGTACTCGCAGCTCACTATCCCATCAACTAACGTTTTATTCCTTGCTGGTGACAACCATTGATCTTCTATGGAATATGGGCATCCATATACCTCCATATTGTTTTAGTACTTATGGCACTAATTCAATGAAAGTTAGCTCAGCGCTTTCCCTTTTGCCCTCACATTCTGCTTGAATCGCCATGCCTATTTCATGTGGCATACGCTAAGGCTGATGCCTTTTTAGACGCTGATATGGGCACAGAGAGCAGGGTTTAAATTTATAAGATTGTTTGCAATTTCAATTTTGGAATTTCAATTTCCTTCAGTTTATATTATGTTCCTTCCATCTTTTCCTATCTTAATTGCGGTGCAGTTTCTACGTGTCTTGACTCGGTTTGTACCTTATGTGGGTTAGTTTCCGCGTTCATCTAAGTTATTATTATGAACATATACATTTGTTCTCACTAAAACTTCTCACACAAGTCAAGGTCAGAGATTAAACACTGATTACATCCGGTAGCGTTACCTGGAATCTGAGTGACAGCAAGTGTACCTGGATGTCCACGACGTTCTACTTCTTGCTATACACATTGCAAATAATCACTGACCATTAATTTCTCGTTGACAACAGCATTCCCGTGTTTTTCTTCAAAGTAATCACTATGAAGATCTGAAGACTACTCGAGGGCAAGGGTCAGTGAAGGTAAGGTGATAGTTTAGTCGTCGTTAATAGTCTACATTGGGCAGAATTTGATTATTTATGGAGACGGCTCAACAAGAACTTGTTTACATTGGACTTGATGACTACGATATTGCAATCGACTGAGAAGCAGGCAAATGGTTTTATAGGGCAAACAATTTAGGAAAGAATGTTTCTGCATGGGATTTGCGTTTAGAATAAGAAACAATGGGGAAAGTTTTTGGAGTGGTTGTAGCGAGCTGTGTGTTTTTTGTGAACGGTTTTGCAAGTGGGGCCCAAAATTGGAGCTCAGACGAGCAATTTCCTGGAAACAGGGCGAGAACCACCTTCCTCCCTCATCACCGGGAGGATTTCTGCACTTTAAAAAGATATCAATTTGACCCTTGTCATTTTTGCCTTCATCTCACACAGTGCTTTCTTAGATCGGTGTTTCCATATTCCTTGATCCTTCACGACCATTTAGCGTTGCACCAGTCTACTGCGGCCCTTCCATTATTTTGGTATTTCACCCTACTTATTATCATTCCTTTCTGATCTGAAATATAATAGGAAACAAGCGTATTTATTTTGACAAACGAATTTTCTTGAGATATCAGGTTTTGTAGTCAGTGTTTTTTTTTTTTTTCTGGATGGGTTCTGCGCTAATATGCAGCGAATTACATTAATCAAACAAACGGTTCTCTCATCCAAAGCGTTGTGCACCGAAGTTTGCAATTCATCAGATCACTAAATGGAAAAAGAAATGTTTAAGACTCTTTAATTGTGATCTACAGAAATCATGTGAAATGCGTCATAAAAGATGGCTTAACTTTACGATGTGGGCGGAAAGTAATGAAAACTGAATTCAATAATAGTTGTCACATATACAGAATATAAAAAAGGAATTTCTAAACTTTACGACAGTAATTTCATAAGCATATACAGAGTATATAACGTATATTATAATATACGATGACGTCCCCAAAACAATCACTGGTATGTTTGATGACAGATCGGATAATCTTATGTACTACACGACAAGAAACTGCCATATAAAGATTTTTTCTGATTCCAGTAATTATAGAAGTGATTGAACTTATGAAAACATTCAAACTTACCTTGCAAATATATATGTTAAATCTAGTGCAAGAGAGATACAGACAATTGCATTTAAAGGGTGGCTTAGAATCTTGAAAAAAATTATCGTTTGAAATATATACGATATTGGGTTAATATATGGATCAAATAGGATTCCGTATCCCGAATTAGAAAAAAATGATAAAAACGATCATTTAATCACTGCTAAAAGTGAATTTCTTTTCGAATGCTTTTAATGCGGTGGTGTAACTGTGATGTATTTTCTCATAGAAAAAGTTTGCATTTTATTTCCTTAATTTTCTTTGTTAAAGGTATCACAAACAACACTCCCACATACATATAACAATATATATATATATATATTTATATATATATATATGTATATATATATAAACAGTCATTAGCATTTAGTACAAGATGAGCAATACACAAACGGTTTCATAACATACAGACATATCCAAATGTAAAACTACACGCGTAGATCAAACACGTTGTAGCAGAGGCATTCACAAGAAACAGAAGACAAGTAATGTATCAAACCACATTTTTAAAATAAAGACCACATTCATTTCCTGGTATTTGCATGATTTTAAAGTATTCGTATGCCTTCTCTCCGCGTTCTGTACTCTAGGATATCGTTTCGAACGTGCTCTCGAACATGCTGAATGTGCTGAACGTCAGTCTGTGCACACGCTCTGTCTATAATCTGTTTACTCTGAATTTACATACGTGTGTCCGCGTTGTATTAAACACCCATTATAAAATAAATAGTAATGTTCTCCTATAATAATCATTTGAAGTTCGGAATGTCGAAAACAATTTGCCAAATTCAATTTTGCGTCAATTACATTTATGAAAAATGCGTTAAGGAGATTTACGAGAATTGAAACCAATAAAAAGTGTAAATTATTTTTTTTTTTTTAATATCCGTATTTTTCTCTTTTTAAGTATTCAATTTATACACGTATTTTTATTTAATATACTTGTGAGATTATTTCGTTACAACGATAATTGCAAAGGTTCTTGTTTATATATACACACGTGCATAGATATATATATATATATATATATATATATATATATATATATATATACACCGTATATACACACACATATATATATATATATATAAATTTATTTATTCATCGTTAGTTAAATGTTTCAATGTCATAAGTATATTCATATAACATTCATATTCTTTTATTCGTTGAATGCTTCGTCTTACACATGTTCCGTTGAACAGTATACATTGACCAAACAAGTTATGAGGTATCTATATACGAGGAAATATCCTTGCAAATCATGCCTAGTTTAGACTTTTCGTGTAAGGGTTTTAGTTTTTCAATCTTTGTGCAATATAGCAAAATTAAACTGCCTATACACATTATTTTACAAAAAGCATTTCCGTTCATGCTATTGAACATTTATTGTAAATCCATGGATTAAAGAAAAACACTTTTAGCTATTGCACTCATTGTCAAACAATTCGTGTTATTTTTAATTCAGTGAATAAAATTCTAAATTTTCCATTATACTATTCCCCTATCTCGTAAATTGAAATTCTTTACCTGATTGGGATTGTCTTATAAATATTGATACTATTATTTATAGGAATAATGATTGTAAAGTATTATGCAATCTGTAGTCTAACAGCATTTCCAATTTTATTTTCATATTACACCCCCACACACAGATATATATATATATATATAATATATATATATATATATGTGTGTATATGTATATATGAATTATTATTACTATATTAATTCGTGTGGAATTTCTCGACTCGTTCTCTCGCGGCCGTCTTACACATGATTTTTTGAATAGTATACATTGACCAAACAACTTATTATATCTCCATATGCGAGGTTCCTTCAACAAGTTTACAAAATCTTATGTATGAGGATTTTTATTAATAGTACATACATGAAAGTCTAGACCCCTACGAATTAATACCCAACTAGCTGTAATGCATATGTTGTACAGTTGCAACAAATTTTGGAGCGCATTGGGGATTTTTTCTTGTGTAAATGATCTTCATCAGAGTCATTATCATTTCCCCATTTGTTTTTAAACGAGAGCCTTATAAGTGTTCCTTGATCTTAGGGAAAATCATGAAGCAAGGTCTGGACTATATGAAGGGTGATGAACTTTTGATGCCTATCATGATCAAATAGTGTTTGACTAGGATGGAGTTGTTAACATATGCTTCGTTCTGGTGGCAATGCTACTGACCCTATATGAACATTGCTAGGCTCTTCTGACGAAATCTCATAAACAACTCCCTTTACACCTCAATATTCAAAATATTAAAATTAAAATAAAATATAGGCCAGTACCATCAACTATTAAAATATAAATAGAATATATGAATATAGTAAGTGTATAATAATTTTTTAATTAAATATTATCTAACCATTTTTCAGAATAATATTTCATACAGTACGCTTATGGAAATATTACAGTCTCAAGTGGATTTAAACGTATCGCATGGTATGTATTGCTATTATGTTTTTGATCTC